>NC_056482.1:19092171-19452171 GCF_008729295.1 Plectropomus leopardus
TATATATATATATATATATATATATATATATCAGTATATTAAAAATATATATTTCTCATTGTAATGTCTAATATGGACTTTTTCAAAATCAGTCTATTATGTGTTTGTGTCCATCTGTGAGTGTGAGAGATAAACACAGAAGCTTTTGTTCTTTTGAAAATGTGGAATAATAGTCTGTACTGCGCTGCTGAAATGCTGAGCTCTGTTTTTTTTGTTTTTTCTTTAAGTCTGACTAACATTCAGCAATGCTTTCTAGCAGCATGCCTAAATCCACAGGATACCTTTGTGAACAAGGCACAAACATCTTAAAGGACAAGTCGCTGGTGATGCATGTTTAAGCCAATTATCCTAAAAAAAAAATCTAAAGCCTGCTATCGGAGTCAGTTCATCTGGTATAATAAACGTGCAAAACAGAATAGAAAGTTAAAGTTGTGTTTGCTGTGACAAGAGTTAAAATAAATCATTTATAATGCATTTAAACAAACCAGCAGAATGGTCCTTCAAGCAGCTATCTTCCAGAGCCACTGTGCTCAAAATGTTTTTCCTCCTTTTTTCAGCCAAACCTAATTTTTGTAATGACGTCATTCTCTCACAGCTTTTCCTTTCAGCCCTTTCATCCATAACAACTTTTTAGTGATGTACCAGAAGGGGTTTCCTACGGTGTGTATCAGGGGCCTGCAGTGGGGTTTCCCACTCTGTTTCCAAGGGCCCTGGCCTTTATTTTGCTTCTTATTTTATTTATTTAGCCTCTTCAGTGAGGAGATGAGGAGCAGAGGAGAGGGGGCGGACGGGGTGAAAATGAGATGAGAGGAGGAGGAAGGAATATAAAAGGATGAAAAGGAGATGAGAGGAGAGGAAGGTGTGGGGTGAGAGGAAGAGGACGTATGAAAGACAGGAAGCTCCGGTCAGAGCACCTGTCACTGAAGAGGCTCCTGCTTTCTATCACCGTCTCCTCCCCTCTTTTTTCCATCCATCTCTTTTGTCTGGCAACAGGAGGGACACCCAAAGGGGAAAGAGCGGGTGCTTAAAATTCCTCCTTCCTTCCTGTGTCCATCTCCTCTCCTAAAGACCTGTTGTCTCCATAGCAACAGTCTTCATACTGAGCTTATTCAGTTGGTAGTCATGAATGTGTGTGTGTGTGTGAGAGAGAGAGGCGGAAAGCAAGTTGCTGCACATGCCTCTCTGTGTCAGTGTTTGTGTGTCAGTCTGTCCCTGTGCATGTTGTTGTTTTTAAAGGAAGAAGGTGTATCGTCAGTTAACGTCTGTCCAACACTCTGTCCCAACTCTGAAACAAGTTTTGAAAGCCAGTTCATTTTTGGTCAGTTTGAAGAAATCTTGTGTTAAAATGGAAGGAGCGTTGGCTGGTTTCTGAACTTTAAAAAGGTTTTTTTTCAGTCTTTCAGTTTTTAATCAGGCACCTTGACGCTTCTCACCTCCCCACCCTGGAAGCATGTACATACTGCAGCGGCCAGTAAGACTGACAGCTCTTCCAGCCAATGGTAGCCCAGTCTGCGCTGAGTTAGTTACTTGGCTGTGATTGGCTGTCCATCAGCAGCCGGGGGAGGTCGTGATCGGGCTGTGGTGCAGGTAGGCAGGGTTCACCACTGAAACTGGGAAATTGAAAATGAACGGAGAGGTGGGCGTGGTCGTCTTTGCAGTGGTTGTCGTTGAGGATTTGGGTCCCAGCAGCGGGCTCGCTGTGGCAGCCGCTTCGGCTGCGCATGAGGTGGCGAGGAGCTGCGATTCGAACTGCAGCAGCTGGCCCATGAAGCTAAAGTTAGGGGAAATTATGCTGCGACGACGGCGCACAAACTCAAAGGCTTCGTCCAGACGCACCCGCTTCCTTTTCATTAGGTAAGCCAGGCAGATGGTGGCAGAGCGGGAGATGCCTGCTTGACAGTGGACCAGCACTCGCCCACTGGAGTCCCGTACTGAATCTGGGGAGGGAGATGGGTCAAAGGTTAGAAGTTTCTATGGATAATAAATATAATTCAGTTTTATGGGCTACTACAAAAATCTCAAATGTTACCATATGTGATCACAAATGGTAAGACACTAATGTTACATGCTAAACATCAGCATGTCGTCAATGTGTGTATGTTAGCATGCTGACATCAGCATTTTGCTGATATCAGTCACTGTGTTTACATGCACACTTATATTCCACTATTATTCTCAATATGAAAATGTGTCTCAATTAGGGTTTTTATTGCAGTTTGCAACTCACAGCATCTTGTCTGTTGACATGTTGCTGCAGCCATGCTACTTTTCCGTATTTTGACGTGATAAACATCATGTTAGGGCACGTTAATTTGAGTTTGCATGACTGCATGTAAATGGGAATATTAGTTAAATATTCTTTTTTTTAACATTATTGTGAGAGATCTTTAGCATTTATTACAGAACAGCAAGAGAGAATGGGGAAGACGTGCAGCAAAGGGCAACAGGTTGGAAAATTGAACCACTGCTGATGTAAAGGACTCTGCCTCTGTGTGGTGCACACTAATTGGTGAGCTAGAGGTCGCCCAAGATTATTTCTTTTCTTAAGCCATCTAAACAGCTTAGTAGGAATTGTCTTTTTCGGAATAAGAGTAAAAAGTGATTTTTTTGTGCATGTAAACATAGTCAGTGCTGTGCCTTAGGTTAGCCTTGCAGAGGTTCTAGTTGTAGACTCTTAAGACTTGTTTTTGTTTTGTCTCTATGAGGTTTTTTTTTTATAGTGGTTTGCCGCAAGCTTAATTTCCATCATGAACAATGACAATGTTTTCTTGTATTTTCATCTCTAAGCAGTTAAGCTATTTCTTTTAAAAAGGCCCTATTTGAACTCGGTGGCACACAATAGCCAAATAACAGTAAAACCCCTCAACATGTAAATCTTATTTCACACTGAATGCAAAGGAGAATTTGATGGCTATTTTCCAACAGTTCCTAATGCTTGCAAAAAACAAAAAAAAACATTCTTCATGGACACCATGAACCTCCACAAACTGCCACCAAAAATGCTTTTTGTTTTACAGCCACCGAGTATTTTAAACTCATCAGATGCACAGCTTCACTTCAAGCTGTTTTCATTTCTTCTCCTCCACACTTTTCATGCCTTACCCTCCCTGTGCAGTCAAACTACCCTCAAAGTGAGAAAACAGCAAATCACATTTAACTGAAACACACAAGTGCAAAAAAACTGAGTCATCAGCCTCTTTCACACTTCCTCCCCGTCCTATTTATGTCTCTGGCTCTTTCAGTATGTTCAGATGGATGCATGCCATTACTTTGTTACTGTGAATAACCAGATTACGGTAATAGTTTGATTAAAGCAACTCAATTTCCTCAACAGTTTGACTGATTAGTTGGGCAGTCATGTTATGGAGCATGTGTAGAAGCCTGCAGGAAATTAGAAGCCCAGAATATGAAGAAGATAAGGGAGGAACTTTATTGTTTTTGCATGTTGAATAATCTAATTTTCCCCAACTGCTGCTGGCCATGCTGCCGTTTGAATATCAAACTCCTGCTTTTAATCCAATTCACTCCATGACCTCTCAAACACATGAGCAGGAGAACATTTACAGGCTTATTCTTTAAATGCACAGATGCATAATTGCTAACAACCTCTTCCCCTATCTCTCATGCTTTGTGTTTCGCTCTGTGTATCAGTTGTCTGCATTTTTTCTGTCTTGCTTTCACACACAGACAGACTGATTTCAGGTAACTCCACCACAGCGTCTGTTCACCCGGTAACAGTGGATGAGTCAGACTCTGGTCCCACAGCAGCTAACTGTGACGCATACCAGCACCTACACACACACACACAGAGCACACGCTCACCAACATACACTGAAAGCACAGAAACGACACACACAACGTCTACGTGCAGCGTGGATATGCAAAGCGATAGCAAATCCACACACTTGCCTTTATTACCTACAAAAATTATAAATTGTGCTCCAGGGAAATGATTGATTGGAATCTTTTCCAATATTTTCTGTCTTTCCTTTGATTTTGTTTTTCTTCTGCAATGGATTAATCTGATTAGATTTTGTGGGGTATTTTTTTTTTTTTTTACCTTTTTTACCTTTTCTGCCACTGCAAAGTCTGCTGAAATGGATGTGATAAAGGACTACTTGGAAATAATCATTTTCAACAGATCCCAATGAATAAATGTCTGATTTGTCATCATGAGCCTGCTCTATATGCACAGTGTATCCGCTGCATGAAAGCTTTTCTCTGAGAGCTCTTTTCTGGGGAAAATTCTCAGACTGTCAGACAACGCAAAGAAAGAAATACCTCAGCAATGTGAACTTAACACACAAAACAAAGATATTAGATCTAGTTAAAGTAAACATATGTCTAGACCTCCAATTATTGGTCAATCAAAAAAAAAACTATTCTTCAATTGATTGAGTCAGTTTTCAAGCAAAAATGGAAAAAAAAAATCTTGATGGCTTTTGCTTTTAAGATTTTCTGCTTTTCCTTGTTTTACATTATAGTACATTAAATATATTTGGGTTTTAAACTGCTGGTTTGACAAAAAAAAGACTAAGATTAGCTATTTTAAAATCACCTAAAATTACACCACATCAAGCACAGAGGCTCATTTCATTTCTGGTTATCCACTGTGGGAATGCACTTGTTCTATCTCACACACACACACACACACACACACACACACACACACACACACACACACACACACACACACACACACACACACACACACACACACACACACGTCACACATTTACTCACTGACCTATGAACTCAATAGCCTCCAGGAACCAGCAGCTGATGTCTTCTTTATGGTTGTCCTCCACGGGAATACATTTGTACTGGTACGCCCCCTCAAAATGGTTGGGACAGTCGGCAGACACGTTCAGCAAGGCGGAGATTCCTATGGCGTCCAGAACCTCTTTCTTTGAGGCATGCAGGGCACTGCCAAGGTAGAGAAATGGGAGGATCTCAACAGGACCTCCCTGAATGAAGAACAGATGGGAGAATATTAGTTGATCAGTTGATTGTTTCATTAGACGAGACAGATTTTCTATTCTGAGCAGAGACTGTTTAAAAATAACAGACATAGCCACCGTGAAGCATTGGTTTGTGGACTCCTGGTTTGAACCCTTGAGTTTGGCATTTTGGTTGTCGCCATCTTGGGTTTTTGGAGCCAGAAGGGACCATATTTGGATGAGCTATGGTTGAGCGAGGGGTGGATCTGACTCATACACTGTAATGATGCCTGGCAGACAGCCTGTCATTGGAAGCAGCTTGCCTTTAATTATTCATAACTTTAGGCCTTAATAAAAATAAAAAATAAAAAACAGGTGAGTTATATAAAAATTCACCTCAGTACAGTTGTCATTAATGGGGAAATTAACTATGCACACCAAAACTGTAGTTTTGTACCAGGCTGTAAACATCTTTATCTCTGTTGTAAAAATCGGCATTTCAACATGGGTGTCTATGGGGATTGACTTGCTATTGGCGCCAGCCTCAAGTGGCCATTAGACGAACTGCGGTTTTTGACACTCAGCATCATTTTTCAGCCAAACTCAGTTGAGTTTGTTGCTTGGTTCTGAGGCATATTGTTCATAATTTATTCAGTCAGTCAGTCTTCAGTCATTACATGAAGTAACATCTCCAGACCTGATGTGAATAAAACAGCTTACATGATAAGACAAAGACTTCACTGTCTCAGTGTGCAGCAGATGGCAGATGACTTCAGCCTAAGTGTGACCTCGCTTAAATATTTTGCTAATAACATTAGCCGGGCCTTTCATCAGACAGAGGTAGCTTATTATCTGTGTGATTAATGAAGGGTCTTTCGATAGGGCTAATTAGTTAGTTTCAAGCCGAGTTATTTACCCCATATGGAAACACTGAGTGTGTGATAAGAAGACTACATGCTCAATCCATAACATTTAGAGGAACAGATCTATTTGTAGGATTTACATTCACCATTCTCTCATGCTTCACTGAGGACACCTTGTACTTTTCATGTGATCACACTTTATCAGTGGAAAAAAATATTAATCTGAGAAAAAAAAACCTCCACAGCAACATTTCCTCAGAAAGTCACTTTTACTCGACGTTTGTGACAGCTCTGACCGAAGGCATGACGGTTTGGTACATTTCCTGGAAAAAGGAAGAATCTCTCGGAAAGTAAAAATGTGAAATCACGTATATTTTTTCTGGTTTTGAATGAGGGCTGGGTGATATGGAGAGAATTAGATATCAAATATTTTTGACCAAATACATCAATGTCGATATTGTGTCATTTTTGTAGGGTTAACTATTGGTGGTACAAAATGTTGAGATTTTTGATAAAAAATCATCAATAATAATGACTACGTGGGTAAAGATAAACAATAGAATAGCTAGAACAGTCCGGTAAGTTAAGAAAAATATGTCATGTTACTGTATTGTAGCCTGAAAATCGGAAAAAAAACAACATTTTGAATATTACAACACAAAGCACTCAGAAAACGAAACAAAATTAAGTGCAATTTAATCTGTAGGGTTAAAAACTGTCTGAAACAATATTGCGGTTATTATAGGCGCCATTTGAAATCCATAATCACAGTTTTCAATAACTAGAATGCATTTTAAATGCCACCAAAACGAGTAGCACTTTGTATCCTGCATTATGAACATTGACCCAACAAAACATGGCAACAACAAAACATGTCAACACTAAATAAAAGTTAAAAAAATAAATAAATAAATATTGAAAACAATATTCGTTAGGAAAACAAAATCCTTCGGAGACGCACCTTATTACAAGGGCATTTTCATTGGGTGAACACAAATAATAATCATTTTCATAAGTTTAACAGACTGATATAACTGGTGCTGGTTAGCGAGGTTAGCAAACTCGACTAGTCGAATAATCGAACACATCCCTTATCAAGTCTTAGATCGCGGTATCGTTATAACAATAATGTACTGCCCAGCTCTACTTTGAACATATTAATTGCTGACCATAACAATTAAATGCCCAAGCCAACACCAGACCGCCACAAACTCTGCTGGTAGCTGTCATAATGACAAACACACATTTTTCATGGTTTAAAACGTTTTCATGATGAAAACAAAACGCATCAGATGTTCTGAGCCACATTATACAGAGGAGATATTTCCACTGAACATATTACGTAAACACATCTAGTCTGTGCTACATATAAATAAAATATATCTTGGGCCGGTTTTAGTTTGACATATATTTGAAAGCATATTCCAATGTAAGAGTAGAAGTATGGTTTTCCCTTTCGCTTCATCTGAGGGGTCAGAGAGTTGGCGGTCTATTCCGGTAGTGAGACTTATTGACGAGGGCTCTGTCTGTTTATGTCACTGCCGCTGACGACCTCGGTACTGACACAGCGTCAGGAAATGATCAATACTGCTAAGAGATGTAATGTGAGGAAGGGGGGGTGGGGGCTGAGAGGAAAATAGCAAGTGAGATGCCCGACAGGAAGCGACAGGATTCGCAGGATTCAATTAAAAAAAAAAACAACACTTGACAGTATGGCTGAAACTATCAGACATTTTTCTTAGAAAACACACAGAGGCTGGTTTGTCTGTCTCCTCATGCGTTCCAGGGGAATTAAACCCAAAGCACATGTGACTGTGAATGTTGCATTAAATCTGCAGATTCTAAAAGTAGACCAACAAAAACAGACCACTGGGGTCACAGGAAGTGACGCAGAGGTGAATCAATAGTGAATTCTGACCTCTAGCCTATCATCAAACATATTCAAACAGATTTTCAGACAATGTTCTTACCAGTTTAAATTGCTTTTTCTCATGTGGTCTTCAGATTGAAGAAACAAGTGTGTACTTTAACTTTCACTGTTTTGAATACCCAGACTGGATGTGGAAATGCAGTTGGATGAATGTGGGAAAGCAGACAACTTCCAGTGTTTGCAGATGGCAGCTTTCTGTGTCAATATGTACAACTGTCTGTCTCTTGTGGCGTCTTACCTGGTCATGGTGTGGCGTCCCACAAGACGAGCAGGCAGAGTCGATGCTGGACTGGCTGGTGAGCGTTGGTAAGGATTTGGTCTTTATACAAAACTCTGGGTACTCTGAGAAAAACCTGTCGTATCCACCTGGGAAAGAGACATCCTGGTCAAACATGATGCAGAGTGTATCTTAAATTATCACGTTAAAAAACAGAGATTCTTCCAGGAATATTAAAGAAATAGGGATTTTGTTTATACGCATACAACACTTCAGATACATACTTCAGGTCAAAGGAAGCAACCCGCATTATCATCCCAGGACAATCTGCACCAGGGTTTACACCTCCGCACTGAGTGAGCCTGACATAAAGCCTATTAAACCGACCCCTGACCTACTCCGTCCCATATCTACTATCGTGGATTTGAAAACAATTTCATCATCCTCTTTGCTTTTATTTTTTTAATAAGACTGCAGACTGACCACTGCTCCCTGTACCTCAGGGATCACATCAGATTAACTGGGCAAATGTCATCTTTATAAGCTACACTCCTATGCTTCAAGGCGACTACGTCATTAGGATGCACACACACACACACACACACACATGCACACACAGAGAAAAAGAATGCGCCACAGCTTGCAGCTTGCAGCAGCTTTGCCTTTTCAAATTCCCCGCAGTCTAAATATAGTCTGTTGGGGTAAAAAAGCGTTGATTTTTAATATTTTCATAGCTTCCTATCCATGATTTTAACCAAACCATTTTCTGAAAGGATCATGTGTGTCCTATAAGTCCCTCCAGTTTGATGTGGCTTCCATGCATCAGCATTACCTCATTCACTCAGCTCACGGCCATTGGCCTGTGCATGAATGTGTGTAGCTGCGAGTGACTGGGTGAGTGTGTGTATTGTAGAAAAAAACTACACTAGTGCATAAAAATAGAGTAGGCACAGTGAAGAAGATATTTAAAATTTGGATTTACATCCAGCTATCGAGCAGTTACAAAAACAATTGCAAGTATCTTTATGGAGGCAATAAAATAATATTGATTGCACTGGTTAAAACATAAAATAAACAATGCCCCAGATAGGCTGGTGGCATATCCATTGAAATTAAGCTATTAATGAAATTTTGACAGATAATTTCTGTTACTATCAGTCTGATTGTCCAATTCAAAGGCTAAATAAGAATAATTACAATAATAATGTTAAAATTCTAAATGTCATAATCATTCAAGTCAGTGCATTTTTATTATTTTCTTTGTACATCTTTGTTTTTATAACTTATACAAAGGCTTTTTTCAAGAAGGAGCATCATTTGTATAAGGGTATAAAAATTTTAAATATGAAAAACACATTGTGACTAAAAAAAAAATGTTTGTTTTTTTATTATTGCCCCATTTAAAGGCTGAATTTAACAATGAAATAAAAATTAGCAGTGTTTTTATTAATATAACTTTTATTTTGTATTTGTTTTACACCTATACTGCCTTGTAATAAGGTTGAGTTAAAAAGCCTACCATGAATTTGTAAAATTAAATTTATGGATATATACTTGTGTGATAAACAGACAAATTGTGACTAAAGAAATGACTGCTGTTGTGTCTGCCCCATTTAAAGGCTGAATTTAACAATGAAATAAACATAATTTTCAGTAATATAGCTTAACTTTTTAAATATATACATACCTATGGTTGAAAGACTAAACACATTTATCTGTAATAATTAATTCAATAACCTTTCCTGGATTTTGATACTGGCGCTATTCTATCATCATTGGGCTACATGCGGCATCTGACCCAAATAAATTTATTTTAATAATGAAGCATATTATTTACCTTTAAGTAGGTATATTTGTGAGCCAGAGGAGTGTCTGCACACCGCGTTGAGCACCAGAGTCAATGTGCTGTCCTCCTTCACCGTCTCGGAGTCCGGCGTCCTCTCGTCGTACAGCACCACGGCGGAGTACATCCCGGAGCGGAGGCGGCCCCGGACCTCCTCGTCCCCGGCCAGTATCTGGTCTAGGCTGAGCACGGAGCCCTTGGCCCTGCGGCGGACGATGGTGTTACAGCGGGCGTTGACGGCGCCGCGGATGTGCCCCGCGTTGAAGGCGAGGAAGGAGCGGCAGTCCAGCAGCAGGCACTTGGCGCTGTCGTCCTTTAGGAACCGCTTCACCACCGGGCAGTCCATCTCGCCCAGGTCCTCCATCGTACGTCGTTTCAGTGCTCTGTGTGTCTCGGTTTCACTGTCGGCTGTCTGTCTCTCTCGCTGCGCCCCCACCGGATCCTGCGGTGGACTCCGTTTGTCCTCTATCCGCGCATTGTAACCGCACTACTCCTCACATTCACTCCGGTCACCTCTCTCTGTCTCCCTCTCCCTCTCCGAGTGTTGCTTCTCAAGATTGTTTCTCTATTTTCCCTTTTTTTTTGTGAATGGGTGCATAGCGTCACGGCGGAGGTGACGTCAAGCGATAGCAGCCAATCACAAAGCATCCAGTTTCCCGTCCCCTTTCCTCCTCTGCCGTTCATTCATAAAAAAAGACAGACATCAATGAAAGGAGAGGCGATAGGGATGGAGATTAGACTCCATGAGGCGTACAGTGGAGTTTAGCACAAGCCATGCTTTAACCAGCTCATGACCACATTTGAAAGATAGTTTCTTGAAAAAATAAAAGAATGAGCTCTATTTTTTTTAAATAGAGATGCGCCATTTTTTTTCCTATTTTATTTTCGTGCTTTATTCAAGTCTTTAAACATTCATTGATAAATATTTTCAATATGAAAGTGGATCAAATCACTGTAAAAATCATAGGCATAGATGCATGATTTTTACATTTTTCAAAAGGGTGAGACGAGTATTAAATTGTTTCATAGTAATTTGATGCACAGTTACACCCAATTAAAGATATTGGAATAGTACTTGTAGTATATAGTATAGTATAGTATTTGTTTTTAGAATTTTATAACCTTAGCTAATTGTATGCAAGAATGCTGTCATTTCACTTTTTAGTTATTGTGGTTCATATGTGATGCTACACCCTGTTCTATTATCTCACATCCATGTGACCTTTTTTTCCTTATCAGATGCCTTTTCAGAAACAAATATGCATCGCTTTTGGGTTATTTTGTGTATTCATTGATAAGACATTCATTGTAAAGCTTAGCTGTTGCAAAATGTCACCCTATTTCTATGCATATTTGTACCCCCCAATAAAAACATTTAAGTACAGAGGACTTTTATTTAGACAAAATTAAAGCTATTTTTACTATTAATTGATGAGGAAAAGGTAACATTGCTAGATATATTCACCAGAGTGCAGGAAGTCCAGGGAGTGACACTGAAAATTCCCCCCAAATATAGGTTTTAGCTGTAGGTTTTAGCTAAATCCTATGTATAGGATTTAGTGGCATCTAGGTGAGGTTGCAGAACTAAAATTTCTCCCCCATGTGCCATGGATGTAGAACAACTACAGTGACCGTCATGAAATGTGAGTGGCCCTAAATACAGCCAATGGCTGGTTTGTCCGTTCTGAGCTCCAACATGGCAGACTCAATGGAAGAGGACCTGCTCCATAAGGAGCTTTAAACAGCTAATTCTAAGGTGACAAAAACACAACAATTCTTAGTTTCAGGTGATTATACACTAAAGAAAACCTAGCTATGAATATTATATAGGCTACCATTTCCGCCATTGGATGCCCTTAAATCCTACACACTGTTGTTAATGTGTGTATTTAAGGTTGAGCACTGCTCCTTCACCTACTGTACTAAATATGTCTGTGGTTTAATGTTCTGAGAAATGTGCTGGACTGCAGGTGGGTGTGCTTACGTGCTCAGAGTAACGTTTGTGTGTGCGTGCGTATACGTATGAGTGTGCATCTGTGTGTGTGGGTGTGTAATCCTACAAGCGGAAACACAATTTGCATCTCCTATCACACAGCCTTAGCGAACGTGCTCAGGTATTTGCATGTTGATCCCATTTCCATGGTTACGAGAGCAAAGAGAGCAGCACAGCAGCAGATGAAACGCAGACACCCTGACACAAACAGACTGGCTGCAAAATAGGCAGACACTCCAGCTGAAAGAGACAGACAGATAATCAGACTACATAACAAATGATATATTTCATACTGTCCTATTCTCAGATTTTTTTTTATGACTGGGCCTATGTGGGAAAACATAAAAGTATGTGTTTACATACAGGAAATGGCCATATGGATCTGTGAATGTTTTGTCTACAGACCTTTATGCTCAACTTTTGTTTTTTATATCTGAATTATTAATGAATATTCAAAGACGTAACTTATGTAATACAAATATGAACTGACAGCAATATCCACATGATACTTGTTAGCAGATGATCAGAATGAAACTGCTGAAATTCTTATGCTTCCTGTCTGACACGGTATAGAAAAAATAAAAAGTCTGTCAAGACTCAACAGTAAGCAAAAGCCAAACCACAAAAGAGGAAATGTTGCATGTTAAAATATAATATGATACATATTTGTAGATATTTCTATGAAAACGGAAGCAGTCCCTTTTTGTATTATATGACATTGTCTAATATTATCTATGAATATCTATCTGAATGGACTACCGTGTGTCATTCTGTCAAGTACAAATATCTGTCAGAGTGAACTTCTTCCTCTATAAATAAAATTAAATGTGGAGTAGGTAATTCTGTCAGGTACAAATACCTATCGAAATAGACTACTTCCTGTATAAATGTTATTTAATGTGGAGTAGGGAATTCTGTCAGGTGGAAGCGCACGTTATCATTCTGTTATGGGGGAAAAAAATGCTCTGGCTTGTTTGTATTGCTTTAAGCCAATCGCTGTCTGGATGCAGTGACGGTGCTCTTGTAAAATAGTGAAGCGGAGGGACTTGCTTTGTATACTCGGTGGTAAGCACTGTCAACAAAATGGCTAATTCTCTTCCAAAAAATAGGCCCCAAAAACCTGTAAATTAGTACGACTATATCAGAGAAGCTTGTGAGAAGTGGAACAGATCGGTGCATTTGTGAAGTCAATGTGGGATGTCGCCACCATATCAGAAAATAAACTCTTGGCAAATAAACTCTGATTGGTCATGTCAGAAAATGGATAAACGAGCATGAGAGTCCTGCGAGGCAAACTCTGGGGTTTGTTGAGGTGCGTTTACAAGTTTTTTTGATCATTGTAGATATTTACAACAATTCACCGAAAGAAAAAAGCAGACATTATTATCATTTCATGATCGAAATCTTTCAGAGCTTACCATTTTTTTTTCAATATTTCCTCTAGTGAAGCCGATTTTGAAAATGGCAACATGTAGATAGCATAAGGGAGGCAGAAAGAAGGTCTAAATAGGCGACCAATGGCAGGTTTATAGCTACAGTCTACATGTGGTGAGTCAGACTACATCATTCTCATCAGACGATTCAGTGACCCAACCTGCCCTGTGTGGAGAAAAGTGCCTTTGTCTGTGGATTCACATGCCTTTTGGACCAAATTTTGTGCAATATATCCACATTTTCCAAGTAAAAAAAAGTGACCATGCAGAAAACGTAATATGATATACACTGTAATATCCTTTGTGCATGTAAATGTGTATGTCAAGTTTGCTGCATGTAAACATAAAGTGTGAATACTTGGCAGAAAGACTGCAGCAAGAACAAAGCATGAATGAAAGGACCTTGAAGACAGAGAGGTGAGATGGAAGATGGAAGATGAGACAATGACGAAAACAGGGATAAAGTGCAGGAGGAGATGAGGAATGACAACTAGAGCAAGGGAGGAGGGAAGATGAGGGCTGGATGATTGAGTAAGAAAAAAGAGGTGATTACTTGTGGACTGCAGCCTCTGGTGTCCCATATAAACACACACCAACCACGCCGCATTACTACCAACCCTAAACAATGCCTCACACAGACGGGATGGTGCTGCTGCCGTAGCAACAACGGAGAGGTGTGGGAGGGCGGAGAAAGCAGGCAGGGGGCTGTGAGGGGATTGGCTGAAAACAGACTCTGCACTGATGTCATCCCTCCCTCCCTCTGCTCTCCCGTGTCCATCCATTCATCCCCTCACATCCCTCGCCCGCATGCCGTCATCCATCAATACAGTGGATGAGAGAGAGAGAGAGAGAGATGGAGGGAGAGAGGGAGAGAGAGAGAGAGAGAGAGGGAGAGGGAGAGAGAGAGAGAGAGAGAGAGGATATTTGCCATACCCCCTTTGGACACCTCAGTGTTGGTTAAGATCCTTCGTGCTCCTTTTTTTTCTCTTGATTTTCTCCTCTTTAATCTGTCACTCTGTCTCATTTTCTTTTCCCTTTATCATTTTCTCTGTCTGTGTTGTGAATTTTTATTTTCTATTTAAAGGCACGGTGCATATCACAGTTTTACATTTCTGTCAGTGAGGTGGAGTTAGCCAAAAATGCTACTTTTCATTTGTAGTCCCCTCGACAGCTCTTACATAGCCCCTCCAAAAACAATCAAACATTCAAAGCAATAATGTTAATGTGAGTAAATATAATTGGCACACTTTTGGACATCATTATGCAGATTGTCAAGCACTGATTTGAAACAAGCAACACGCACATATAATGCACAGTACATGCAAGCATTTTTCTCAAGCAAGTGCAAAGGTAGTGGTATTTCGTAAAACAACCTGGGTACCAACCATGTCAGCACAGTTTGTCAAACTAATGCAAAATAATGCTACAAACTTCAGCTAAATTTTGACAAGGGAACAGCTGATATGGCCATTTTTAAAGGGGTTCCTGAACTGTTGGGCTCATCACTCTAAAAAAGTAAATACTCTTTACTTGTTACTATTTTGAAAAGTAACAAGTAGCGGTAAAATTAGTTACACTGTTTAGTTACATTCTTTGTTACTGGAAAATGTAATATTATTACTGTAATGCATTAACATGTTTCTGCCCAGCACTGATAACCACTACTGATAATATCGGGTTGTATTGGTACCCACGAGTCGCCACTAAATTTAAGTACACTTGTTCCCACTTAAGTTTTTGTTCCTTACAATCAATATAGTCCTTCAAATAAAAGCTGTGTATTTGCCTTTTTTTACGGAAAAAGGAAACTAACTAGTTTGAAGAACAATGTATCGCCTGACATTTTTTATAAACAGATACACAACATACTAAAAAAGGATTATAGTGCAACTTGTGTTACTGGTATCAGTCCATGCACATCACATAATTAGTAATATTAACTGTAAAATAAGAAACCGACGTATATCTGATTCACAAACTCTCCACATTGGTATAATTTTCAACTAGCCAATAGGCCTATACTTTAAAAACCTCATGGCATTCGTGAAATTTAGTTATGGCATTCGGTTTTCGTGTGCAACAAGATTGTTTGTGGCCCCATCTGGCTACATTTATGGGAAATTTCTGGGGACACCCCAGCAAAAGTAGGTTAAATAAGTGTTCATCTCATATTCCACACTATCCTTTTCATTGGGCTGTAGATAAATAGTACATAATGTAACTGTGGTATTGCTTTTATATACGCAATAAACAGTAGTCAGTAATAATACAGTAAACTTCTGTTGTTTCAGAAAAGAAATCTTGCAAACACTGAGTACAAATAAAGTCCACAAGGCCAGATAATTACCACACCAACACACCGCAACACTACACACAACACACAGCACACAGCACACACTCAGATTTGTATGAGAGTTTGTAATGCATGTGTGTGCGTTCTAGATCTGTCCCACTCTCTAATCCCATAATCCAGTGGTTAAGCCTTGACTGAGTGCCGCAACATTTTCATGAATGAGTATGTGTCGTTTGTCATGTGTCTGCGCGAGTGTGTCGACGGAGGCAGGGAAAGAGGGATGAAGGAGAGAGGCAGAGCTATGTGTGTGGAAGAGGAAAATAAAAAGTGAATGTGTGATAGTAAAATGATGACAGTAAAGACACAGAGGGGAGAAAAATAAATAGGAAAAAAGGTAGAGAGAGAAAGAGGGCGAAGGATGGAGGCAGGGTGAGCTGAGCAGCGGAAGTGAGTGAGTGGTGTGGTGGGGGTTGTTACTCTGCTTGGAGTGGATCCATATTTTCTCTCAGAGGCAAATTCTCGTGGCTCACGAGCGCTTAAACCTTTCCACTGGAACTAACAAATCATAAAGATTAGAATTTTCCCACTCTTGTTCAAAAATAAAAACAAACCACATTTTGTTGGTGGGTGCTACTTTGCATGTTGGTTAAGGGCATCAAAAGGACTCTTGGACCATCTTGGTATTTTTTGACAAGTTATGAAAAAATACGCAACAGGTGTCTCTTAAGTCCCTTTTACAATTCCTTGTTGAGGAAGGAATTTCACGCCATTAGGTCGCCTCGCCAAGGTACTAATACAGAATGGGTGGACAGGATTGTGTCATCTTTAAGCTGGTAGCAGAGGTACTAACAGCGCCACAATAACTTCTGTGTTAAAGGGATAACCAGCAGGACGGGATTGCGGTTGGCGTGGGCGTGACGTTTTGACGATGTGTTACGCATGCAACCTGCTGTGGTAGATTTAAAAAGTAGTTGACAGCAGTTAGCAGCTAACTCAAAGAGGGAAAAACAATGGCAGAAATGTCTGCAAATTTGGAAAACGAGGAGATTCGGAAGCTCCTTACCCTCCTAGCAGAGGTCGAGATCAGCCGCCACATAATGGGAATGGTAAATGATTGACTGATGACTGTTGTACAAAGCACTGCCGCACATATATTACATGTCATACTAGAGGCCTTTGTTTTGGTACATGTCACACCCACCAGGCTCATTAGTGCTTTTGTCTATTTGCTTTTATTTCATCTTTTAGTATTCGTCGATCCTTACCTATTTCATTCATTTTATTTTTAGTTTTATTCTCTCTGGTGTCGCTTGGGGGTTGTGTTATTATTATTGAAATTCATTAAGCTTTAAGTAATCAAAAAAGACTAGTTTATGGTACCTTGCAAAAAAAAAAAAAAAAAAAACATACCGCCCTCTCAATAGAATAGAGTTGAATTCTGTTTGTGCTGCTCAGAGCCTTAAATAAAAAAATAAATAGAGTAATGTGTTTCAGTTGCGCAAGATAGTATCTGCTATGGTTTGAAGGGGTAAGTGAGAAAACATGTTCAAAAGATTTGAGGTAAATGACTGTTTTGGCTCACACACACACACACACACACACACACACACACACACACACACACACAGTACCACATGTCAATAGATTTTAAATGTCTGATATTGTGACCCCGTAAAATAAAGTAATGTCTACTTATGTCAAATTTGATTTTTTATTTTACAAAGGAATTTATACATTAAAAAGCATTTAAACATATGAATGTATTCATAGAAACCTGGGATGAGTGTTGGATAAAGCAACATGTTAGTCATGCTTTTGGTCAGTGTTTTTGGGGGGACTGATGTCATGTTTGTCCAAAGCTGTTTGTGGAGACTCTGTGGGTTAATGAGTAATAAAACAGGTCACCAGCTGCTTATCCCCATTGAAATGGACCTACTTACTAAACACACACACACACACACACAAACACACAAACACACACACACACACACACACACACACACACACACACACACACACACACAGATACACAGATACAAGGTCATTGTACTGAATCCCTTCTTGGACCTCACATGCTCTGTCTGCACACACACACACATGCACGTGCCTTATTGCTTCTTTACTCCCACTGGTTATTGTGAATGGGAATTGTGAGTCTCCTATTTGGTCGTTAAGTTCCAGACTTCCTTCCCAGCCTTAAGTGCCCTTTGCTATTCGACAGTCCCTGACTTTTGACCTGAATGAGCTTCAGATTGTGGTAAATGTGGATTATTTTTTAATTTAAACCTTTATCTAACTATAAAAGTTGAAAAAAAGAACATATATATATATATATATATATATATATATATATATATATATATATATATATATATATATATATATATTAATGGTAACCTGGCAAAAAAAAAAAAAAAAAAAAAACACAAGAAGTTGTGACTTTAACTTGATATTTTCTAATCAAATTGTGGCAAATAGTAAACATGACCTTACAGTGTAAACTTCTTTCTTTTCATTCTTCTGCCTCCCTCTCTTTTGTGCTGACACGCTCAAAAAACAAACACTTATTCCTCATGCAAAGCTCACTGTGTGTTTGAATAGTCAAAGTAGCACAGGATGAAACGGTGAGATCATATTCAAACCTATTCATATTATACTCAAACATCTGAAACCCAGGGGCTTGTGTGCAGCCAAACATTCCTGTTACGCCTGCAGCAATCAAACTTTCAAACTATGAGGCAAACAGGGTCTACAAATATTGGTTTAGTAAATGAGAATAGGAGAGAAGTTCATGATCAAAGCCTGGCTAAGTTTTTTTTAAAGTATCTTCCCCTCACACTCTCACAGCTCTGGCACAAGTCCAGGCTGCTTGTTTTTCTATGTGGCAGTCTGGGCAATGTCCACAAGCTGGTACTGAGGTCTTTACAGACAGTGGCAATGCCAATGAGCAGGGTGAAGGTACAATCAGGCATCAAATTTGGATAATGTGATGATATGAAACAATCATCTGTGTGTTTTCACATAATATGTAGTTAAAGACTCTTGGTGGCATAGAAACTAATGGCAGGGCTAGCTACTGCAAACAAACACACTAGCCAGCCAGGAACATGCTTGCACCAGTCAATCATTTTTAATTTTACAGTGTGTTTACTATGGATGTGTTATTACATCTGGATACCAGACAATCAGATGGTGCTTTGTTAGTCTAATGCGAATTACTCGCCTGGCATATGTGCCAAAAAAGTTTCTGGCTTGGTCTACAGCTGACTGATTATGCACAGTAGCATTTCTTCCACTGGCCCTGCCTGCGCGTCTTCATGCCTGGCTCAAAAACTTTCCATTGTGATGACATCACAGATTTTTAAATGACTTTCTCAACTCAAAGAAAGTTTTACAAATACAGAACCTCCATGGATAAAAATTAAAAACAGAAAGAGTTATAATTGACCTTGTTTGAAATTGTTCTAAAACTGTGTTCTGTAAACTGTTTTACAGACATCTTTTATAACTATGCGCTACAGGGAAAAATGCTCTTTGGACCACAGAGAATGTTTTTTGCTGCAATACCCATGTGACCACTGGGAAATTGGAAGCAAGGCTGAGCGGCGTTCCTGGGGATCTCGTGTTGACTCCCCATTGTCTTTTGTTCTCTGAACTGTTCATCAGTTCATTCAAAAAAAATGCTACTAAGGAGAGGTAAAAGCTCTCTTCACTAGCCAGTTTGCTAACTGCAAATTTTCAGACTTCATTTCTCAGTTGCTAATGGACACAATAAATTCACACACTTTATTCAAAAAACAGGTTTGTGCCACTGACTCCAGTTTCATCTACATTTTGGACTCCAGCTTTGTGTTACCCTGAAGGTCAGTCAAGATGTCAAGATGTGTCAAAGTTAAGCTGAACTCTATACAAAGTATGCACCAAGTTACAATCTATTTAAATTACATTGCTGCAAAATTTTGCTATTTTAATGGTGTAATCGGCTGCTTTCGTTGTAAATATATTAAAACCTTGCAAACAAAGTTTCCAGTTCCTCTATTAGTTTTTGTGCAAAATTAACACATATAGCTCATATGTTTTGTCATTATCAGTGAAAAACTAACACCATCATTGAAGGTAAATTAAGTACTTTTGAGAATTACTACAGACAAGACAGTTACAGAAAAATAAACACTCAAACTATAAAGTAGGATAGGAGTTCAAATAAATGACAAAATGCTTGTTTTTGCATATAATTCAGTACTCTGAAGGCGCACAGTATCTGTATGTATGTAACAAAATGTCTTGGGTGAATATGTCTCTGCATGTAGATTTGACAAAAGAGGACAGAAAAGAAAGAAAAACTAAATTCCTAATTCAAAAACATTTTGATAATTTTTGCTGTTTGTTGACAACTAACACTTAATGACATCTTCTTAACCCCAAGTTTCAAAAAAGGCTTTTCCGTTATTTATATCAGTGGCTTGGCTCCTCGGTGCGTTTGTGAATGAATGACTATGAATGAAGACTCTGTGGAGGATTATCTGCAGGTCAAAAGCGCGCAGGACTAAAGCACAACTTGTGCGTGTTGAGTGTGTTTGTCTGACATGTGGCAGTGTGAGCAGAACAGACACGGGGATTAAAGACAGGAAACAGACCGCCGCTGAAACCCTTCCCACATCTGTACACAAACACTCTTATGTGCCTTTCTCCTGCAGTTTGTTAGCAAAACATACATCTAATTTATGTGTCTGGATGCTAAAACTGGATATTTGCCGTTGCTAATATGAACCAATCTCTCCATTGTCTAATGTCGCAGAGGTGCATCTGACTTGACACACAAGTTGACGTCATCAATCTGTCATGTTTTTGTTTGAGAAACTGTGACAGAGCCGGAAACGGTGGTTACTAAGGCAACGAGTGGGGCAAATATGACTGGTGACGACAGGTACAGACACACAAACACACCGGAACACACATGTAGACAAGCAAGCACGCACACATCTAGATAAGCATACACCCACACACACATTAAGCAGACTACTAGACCATGCTGAACTCATGTTGACTTGTGTCTCATATCATATATTTTGGCCCGTTTATCCAAAACCCAACATGAAGGGCAGCTGACCAGTGATGGAGTATACAAGAAGAGGAGGAGGGAGGAGAGGAAGACAGGAGATGAATGGGGGAGGGACGAGAGGAAGCGGAGTGTCCTTGTTAATGTGACACGGTCACATTTAAGTGAATTTCCTCTGTGTGTGAGTGAGTGTGTGTGTGTGTGTGTGTGTGTTTGTGTGTAGCATGAGACAGTTGCCCAATTGCTTAACAGCCAACATGACGAAAGTTACTCAACACACGACTGAACCATTTCCCCCCTCTGTGCTCAATATGAAACTTAAGGCTCGAGGTGTTATCACAATCTTCCACAGTACAATGGAACTGAATCATACTGTGTCCTGTGTGTCGTAACAAGTTGTCATTTCCTGTGTGCTTCCTCCTCTCATGCTGTAAGAAAACGCACCACAGAATTCAAATGAACGTGTTAGATGTACATTGTTACCAAACTTTAATTTAAAGTGATCTTTCAACAAATTTCCCTACGAGGACAATAAAGTATATCGTATCATATGTCACATGGGATGGCATGGCATGATAACGCCAGACTACATTGACAAAAACAGTTATTTTACTTCACTGAACTGCAACTGGTCTACCACCTCATCCTAATATACAGCGAGAGAGTGAACTCTGGCTAATGGAGTGTTAAAAAGTGTTCAGATATACTACAAGTGAAAACAACATTTAGGGAGCCTCGTGAGTGACCTTGGCAACAACTTGTTGTTCTGAAAATAGGTTGGAGGTCCAAGAAGCTTCGCTAAAACAGAGCAAGCAGTTTTTCAGACAAGTGACAGCCTGTTATCCCCAAAACAGAAGCCCTTAGCCACAGATCCTTGTTGTTTTTACTGACCCTTTTGCACCATTTCCCAGTAGCATATGAGCCACCAAACTGTCACTGGTTTTCCAGTGACTTTTGTGCCACCAAATGTGGGTTTTTTAAGCCAAACCATTATTTTTTTCCTAACCACAACCGAGGGGTTTTTGAGCCTAAACCTAACCACACATTCACCATAACTTTATAGACAAATGTAGGCCTAATGTATCTGGAGTAAGAAATGTACAGTTGTCTAACTGTAGGGTCTCTGGAGCAATGGGACATTTTTCAGACTACCAGGGCTTGGAAATTTTGGTTGTCAAAACACTGGGCAGTTCCACTCTCTACACAGCATTGAGACCCATCAGAACTAACTCAGATCCATCTGTTTGTTTAAATCATATTTTTAAAAAAAAAAAGAAGAAAGAAAGAAAGAAAAAAAGCTTTCCACTGTACATCACCACTGGTGAAACACAGATATGTGTGTGTGTGTGTGTGTGTGTGTGTGTGTGTGTGTCTAAATCACATGAAGTCCCCCTGGTAATACTATAGTAATATGAATAGGGCTATAGAATAGATAGTTTTAAGATAGACCATTGAAAACAGTTGTTAATTCTTCCAAGGAAAGCCTTTGGTTAACTTATTCTGAAATTTGACTCCCGGCTTCCAGGGACTGATGTGATTACTAAAGCATCCTTTATCGTTAACACCCCCATATCCAAATAAAGAATGATGTTTATTTCTTTGGAGCGATGACTTTCTCCATCCATGTGGGCTGCTTGACTAAGATGGGTGTATTTTTACATAAAAAATCATGCAACGTTAAAGTGCACAAGGCAGGTGGGGAATTGAGCTTGGAGATGGAAGATAACCAGCTTGAATCCTTGGAACGATAAGAACACTGAGAAGGAGATGGAGGCGAGGGCTGTACAGTCATAAATCTGATGCAAGCACGTTATTTATAATTTTGGAAATCAACAGAGCACATACCGCCTTCTCTAGAATAAAAAATAAAAACAAATCAACTGAGATGACTAAGGAGACAACGAACAACCTTGACTTTATATGCGTAACCATGGGTTTAATTTAGTGGAATTAAAGGGATAATTCAGATTTTCTGAAGTGGGGCTGGATGGGACACTTATCAATAGACAATATAGTAGATGCCAGTCAGCACACCCCCAAAGCAGGCTGATTCAGCAACACCTAAAAAATATCAGCAATATCAGTGAAGCCCTTTGAAACCTGAGAAAATGGGTTTGATTTCTTTCAAAAACATGGGAAGAAGGCATTAAGCAACAATAGACGAAATGACCCCCAAATTAGCAAGAAATCAGCAAGAAATTATTAAAAAAAGTACAAGAAAAATACCTAAAATCGTAAAAGAAAAAAGTAGAAAAGTAAAAAACAAACAAGGAAATGACCCATTAAAGTGCTTAAAAAATTACAATGATTTCATAACATAAATTTAAACAATTATGATACGTAAAAACATAGTTTTCCCAAGTTTTTTCTTTCCCCCGCTGGATCTTTTTTACTGGCTTTTTGAAAATAATTTTCTAAATCTATTAGTTTCTTGTAATATGTGGAACATTTTGCTCATTGCCTTATCCCCATTTTTCTGAAAGAAACCAAACCAATTTGCTCAGGGCTCAAGGTTTAAACATATATAAAAGGTGTCTGAAAGCAGCACAACAAAAGTGATGTCGCTCCAGGTTTCAAAGGCTTAAGTATAAACTATAGAGAATATTATTTAGAATATTTAATAATATTTAGAATATTTTCACAACTTTACCTTGCTGTCAGAAAGTGGTTTCAAATGGGAAAATTAAGCTGTTCTCTGATTTGAATGTAATTTTCGTTTTCAATTATTACACTTCCAATGTACAAATAAATGAATACTGTATGCTGGATTCATAAAATTTTGACATATAGACAGATGACTTGCTGTAAAAGAGCGTACTGTACATGTTCCTCACTAGATAAAGGCCAAACTGCTTTCTGCCGTCACAGGTAACAGCAACATCACATTGTCTGAAAGTCACATTTTCATTCTGTTTAATCGAATTGTACACTGCCTTCGTTTCTGCTGTCGTAAATTCCAATCGGAGGACTAAATATCATTGTTTCAGATGTGAGGGTCAAGTCACATTTACTGGACCTCTCATGTAATCTCATTGTTTTGTGGCTGATATGACATGATATTTTTGCTCTTTTAAAGCACACAGTGTTATCCACACTGACTTTGCCATGGATACTGTCTGTTCATGCTGCAAGCAATACTGCCCATGCCCTTTGCTTTTATATGCTGTCTATTAATAGCCGACGCTCTCGAAAGAGCAACTTTGGGCGATATTTACAGAAATATTGGGCTGTTAGATACAGGAACTTACATAATATGGAGGGCGGCCCAAATTCTTGGAACCAAAGATAGTTTGAGTGATTTTGTTTTTTTTAGGGGACTGTATTCTCTGTATCAGATATGTTCCACTAACCAGCTCCCGTTGTAGCTGCAGGGGAAATGCCTCTTTCTTCAAAATGTTTCCCATGAATTATGCCTTAAGCCTGTCACGCATTCGCCTCAGCATTGTGCTTTAATGGCACTGAAACTTGTGGTTGCCAGGAAACACTTGATAATATTTTGGGCCTCGTGTCTCATTTGTTGTCTCCTGCTGGGAATATTGCCCGCCTCCTTTGCACTTGATTTTCACCCTGTTTATCACATTCAGGGTTGTGGGCAGTCTTTTATTACTTTATTTCAGCTTCAAATCCTGAAACCATCCGAAACCTCAGGAGGAGGATAAAACACTGGAAAGTTCACTGGAACTCACAATCCAACTCCTACTTATTCCACCAGAAGCAGCCAAACACTAAGCCCTATTCTTCAGGAGAAATGTGTTTTCTTTTCGAGAGAGTTTTGCTGTAACTCTCCATGTTCTGTTGCCATTTTCTCTAATTGTGCGAAGACAAACATCTCCTCCTACACTCCCACTGGGAAAAGTTCTGAGGAACAAAACACAGCATGGAGGACACAACAATGTAGCATTGAATTAATATGACACTCTTACATGTGAAGGCTGACTGGAACGGAGAAAAAGGGATTTTTATGTGCTTCTTTATCAGAGGTCAGTTTTGTGTTCATGGCAGGGGGTTGAAAAGCAAACTTGTGAAACACAGTGAAATCTTTTTTCTGATGCAACAACTGCATTATGAATTTATTGTCCCTGACCAACATTTTACATAGTTCAATCTGATTTATCAGTTTTTGCCTATCTGACAGTTGAATCATGTTTCTTTTTTTTGGGATTATTGATCCATATTTGTTTTAGTTTCCATTTTTTCCACACTAGACAAAAGGGCCTTGAAGTCTTGAAGACCCAATTAAACAGTCTGTCTTATTTTGTAATGGGACATTTTCCATCCAGTACTGTTTGTTGTGTGTTGGGGGTTCTTGTGTATGTATTAGGGATGGTACTCAAGTACTCGATTTCGACGTCAGTATCCGTTTAATGTAAAGAGTAGTCACATTTTTAATTCATTTTTTTGCCTGTAGAAGAAAATATGTATAATACTTTTAAATGGAAATTTAATCTTTTCTGTATTAGAAGGGTTTATTTTTTGGACAGGATAAAGTGATGTAACTACTATCTATTCACACATCCAAAGCAAAAGTTATAAATCTGTGAAGCTGCTCAATGTTTTCAGTCACTCCATCTGATGTTATAGGCAGAATGGAGACCAAGCCTAAGAGTGATTTTGTGAAGAATAAACAGAAAATAAACAAAATGAATGTGAAGGGCTATGTAATGCTAGACTTAAATAGCATTTCAGGTTGCCTGCAAAACTCAACCACAGAGCAAATTCTACCTGCTCAGGCGACTCAGGTCTTTTTGAGTACAGAGAGCACTCCTGGGGACCTTTTTTTGACACGTTTGTTGCATCAGCCATTTTCTATGGAGTGGTCTGCTGGGACGGCAACGTCACGACTGCAGACAGGAAGAGACTTGACAAACCAATAAGGAAGGCCAGTTCTGTCCTGGGATGCCCTCTTGATCTAGTACAAGAGGTGGGAGAAAAGGGGATGATCGCTGAGCTGTCATCCATGCTGGAGAAGGACTCCCACCCCACGTGTGACACTCTGACTGCACTGGAAAGCTCCTTCAGTTACAGACTACTTCACCCAAAGTGTGTGAAGGAGCAACTGTGCAGGTTCTTCCTGCTGCTACAACCAACACTGCTCCAAGTAGACCACACACACCAATATGGACTTAAAGCTGTGCAATTTCAATATCACAATGTCCATTTTTTTTCAAGTTTGTTGTATCCCCTGGGGAGTGACAAGGTCAGAGTCTAAACGCTAAATATTTACTGTGCATATTCTGCATTCATATAATTATCGATTACACGTGAATTGGGTCAATGAAATAAGGAAAAGGCAAAGATTTCAGTAAGATGGTGCATGACTATCACAGGTTTCTTAACTTTCTTAACGCGTCGGAATTCTATTAGATAGGGCTATATCTGAAATAATGTGACAAACTGAAATATTCTGCCTGACTACCATTTTCCTTGTTTGCTTAGTCGAATGGACAGTTATGGTCAGGAGTGAAAAGGGTCTAGTAGAAAAAGTGGCCTGACCTCTTAATTCAAACTGTGTGAGCACGGCTAAGGCTGTGGAAGAAACAGGCCTGCTATTGTTGCGTCTATATCGGAGCGTGTTGGGAAGCCAGCTTTCCTAACAGCTGAAGATAAACATACTTTTCACAGAGCTTTGTAACACCAAGCAAATGGCACAGATTGAGGGTAAGAATGCAGTCTGGATGGTTCCCCGGTCTGCCATGCTGCAAACTCACTGTGTCCAAGATTTCTGACATTTTTAAAGATTCAATCCGGGGAGTGGAAGCTAGCCACTCAGTTTGGCTAAAAGTGAACGTAAAATAAAATGCAAATAGTGTGTGTAACACATTCTAAAAGAAATATCTTATTTCCCAACATTAGGGTTATGGCTTGACAAACAATGTGACTTCAGTCCCAAAATACATTTGTTCACAATTTCCAACTATGTTTGTATCAAAACAATGTGGGTAGTCTGTGAAGATGAACTGTGGTAAACTTTCCTCCATCTAAGCAGTACCAACACCCCCACATACACACACAGACCAATGTACGCAAATTGTACGTCATTGGGCAATGCTTTGCTGGCTCTTGCTCGAACTACAGACTGTACTTTCACATTTTCATATTGCCACATTGCCAACCAAGCAGCCGCTACCATGCACTCAAAGATTATTGAGCTGATCAAGAGACACACCCACATCATTATGCGCATCAAACTACATACAACCCCATAACCCCCCCTACTCTCCCTCTGATTGGCTATTCCTCATTGCCTCTGTTGGTTGGATTGGTATAGGTTTAGGCAAAAGGAGTGAGATTGGTTAAGGTCATTAAACTTGTCCACAGAATCCGACATTTCCACAGTTCACATTCATTTTCTATGCGAGGAGCTGTGCAATACATTAATTTATGCAAATCAGGGACATCTAGAGCGACTTCCTGTCTCTGGAAATTCCAGAAAATGTTGAAGCCAACCATTGTTGATTCAAAATGAAGACAGATTCAGCAACTGCAAAGCCTATTTCTCACCACAAATGTTTTCATAAACTTTGGTGAACTCTGGCAAATTTCCAAATGACATATCAAATTCTCGTGCCTAGTGGCATGCCTATCAAGTGTCTCATGCTGTGAAGCGGTCCTACCCGTCATGTCCAATACTGCCCCTGTGGAAATGCACCATTGGGGTAAGAATGTCAGGGTATGCCAGTCAGAGGCAAAGTAATGTAGATAGGGTATGTCATCCCCACACTAAGGAGAAAAAAAACACCAGCACAGCATCCAACCTAGATGGCTTGATTTCCTGGAGGGGAGGAGGTGATAAAAACATTGTCGGAATTTGATTGAAATTGCAATGAGGGGGGATTTTGAAGAGAGAGAGGGATTGTGTGTGTGTGTGTGTGTGTGTGTGTGTGTCTGTGTCTGTGTCTGTGTGTCTGTGTGTCTGTGTGGTAGATTCTTAAAGGTCTGAGTTCATATCCGGTGCAAAGCTGCTTGGATGTCTGTATTTTCTTTATGTGCATTTGAAGTGTTAAAAATGGATAACATACAATTAACTGAATAAATTCTAAATTAATAATTCTTATGTTAAAATTGTATATTAGGGATGTATTTCAATGCAAGACAAATGTTACACAAAAGTAAGTTAGGAATGAAAGTGCGATTACAGAATAATGGCTGGTGAAAACATATGAGTGACTGTTTATTTCCAGCAATTCTTCCTACACACCTTCCTTCCTCTCCTCTTTTCTGACCTCTCCCCTCATCTCATTCCTTCCGTCCCTCTGCCTCTCCCCCTACGATTTCTCCTCTTCTTCTTCCTCCCAAGCGGACGCCACCGGAGACAGGGCCATTACCCCGGCAGCTAAAAACAGGTCAAGTGTTGTTCCGTGATGTTGAAATTAATGACTGCAGTCCCAGAGAGAGGAGAGCGGGAGAGATGGAGGGGAGCGATAGGAGAGACAGAATAGGAGGACGAGTGGTTGAAAGTGTTTAAAAGACAGAGTGAGAGTATGTCAACTATAGAGGGTGGAGGGAGTTTGGAGAGGGATGCTTTTACTCAACTGTACTCCAACTACTTGTCCAACTCTCCTGTTTCCTCTCCATCTCTCACACTGCAATTGCAACATCATGGAACAACACTTGATTTTAATTTTGCAATCGATAATAAATCACAAGAGGATGACAGATAGTCCTGAAATAATCTTCCTGCGTAGTAAACTGTTATGAAATAAGATCACGAAAGTGCATTTAAAAGGACTACAAATAGCAGTTACATTTGTTTTACTTAACCTAAATAGATGTCAGTTGCTTTATGGTGTTTAATGTGGGGTACTTATTCACTGTTTGTGTGTTTCATGCTGTAGATGTCGGTCAGCACGGCCCCAAGTTTGAAAAAGTTGCTGCAGATCAACATGGATGCTTAGAAAAGTATTGCTGCGAAGATCCCAGCTAAAAAAATCTAAATCAGTTTAAGTCTTTACTGTACTAACGATATTTTCACCACATTACGTTGCTGTCAGAAACCAATTTCCGAGAGGCAACTGAGGCCGATCTATTGCTATCATCAAAGCCAGATTCCACTGAGAAAACATTGCTGGACACTGGTCTACAGCTGACTTGATAAGCTAGTTTTTTGTGTGACTTTTAAAAGAGTTAGTTTACACTCACTTTTTTTTTTTTGAGATTTCGAGAATGAAGTTGTATAATCATGAAAACATTTTTTTAGTATTAAGTCGTAGTTTTACAAATAAAAAAGTTGTAATTTTATGAGAAAAAAATCATAATATTAAGAGAATAAAGTTGTAATTTTACAAGAATTATGTTGTATTTTTACAAGAAAGGGGATATTGTATTACGTAAATAAACGTATTGTGAGCAAACTATAAAACAGGCATGAGCAGAGGCAGCCTCCTTGGCAAGTGGGGACAATGACTTTATTCTCATAATACAACAACTCTTTTTTAAAAATTAGGACTTTATTCTCGTGATAATATTACTTTATTTTTGCAATCAAACTTTTTTTCTCTAACTTGGCCCTAATCCTCCATTGTACCAAAGTAACTTTGGGTAGGCCTACACAAAAAGGTCATCCCTGCATCACTTAAAAAAATAAATCTATGCCATGCTGTCTGACTCAATTCAGTTTCTACCATGAAGGTATTCACTCTCTGATGTCAGTGCTGTCAGTAGTCTGCACATCCATCAACTTCCTCAACAAGTCACAGGAAGTTCATTAATATTCTATGACCGAGCTGAAACTCAACTGATGTTACAGTACAAGCGGGAACTTCCTCACCCCTTTTCAACTTCTGCCAGAGACACTCACATCAGAAGATATAAGACCACTTGCTGCAACAAATGATTATATACTTATATTTGGTGGAGTGCTCCGCTCCTGAGGGCTCCCTGGTGAATCTGAGCGGCAGCACGGAGTTCAGCGGCACAGGGAAGATAAATGAGACAATTAAACAGTGCTTGATGGCACCTCAGTGACTAATGGCTTTTCCTTCCTGCTTGTCTGCGCACAGACAAACACAGTAGTAAGCAGCAAGTGCGTGTGTGTGTGAGTGTGTGTGTGCAGCATTGACGGACACATGCTTGTGTGTTTCTGTGAGTGTGTTTCTGTGAGTGTGCTGCAGGTTTGTTGCAGGAAGTCAACTGCATTATAGACAAACACTTATAGACATCAAAACTATGAGTGAGACTACCAGGTGATACCAAAAAAAACCACTGGCAGCACAGCTATGTATATGAGCCCAACAGTAACAATGCCTCACCATACCTTTTTGCTTAAATTTTTATTACAAGTATGAATGTCCACAAAGTGTGTGGGGTGTTTGATTTACATCTGTGAAAAATCAGATATCATACTAAAACTACAGAGCAAGAAGGGCAACACTCACCCAGTGTTCTACAACTCCAAGCTATCAAATAGAGGGAAATAGCCCCAAGAAATAATCTTAAAAAAAAATAAATAAATAAAAATAAAAAAAATACGCATTTCCTTCTTTGCATGTTTTTTAAAGAAATCAAGCCAGTTTGCTCAAAGTTCAAAGAGTTAAAAAAAGACAGACTTAGCAAGGTAAAAGTTAGCATCTAAAGCCATTACATTTTAGATCAAATATAGGATATGTATGTCTAGCTTCAAGGTAACTGTGAGTCTACTGTACATATAAAAATAAGCTGGGTGTATGTAACACACACTGTTTGCAGTGACTGCTATTTGTGTGTACGTGGCAGGGGTGGGCGGTGGGGTTTTCCTGCCTTTACTTCCTGTTGTATAGCCTATTAAAGGCCAACAGTCCACCGGGAGCGGACAGATAGGACAGTCATGTGGTAATTAGCTCTGGTCATTAAAACTGACCTCAGGCTTTGTTCTGCCATCTGGATACAGTGTCCTACCTCCTGTTAGACGTGTGTGTGTGTGTGTGTGTGTGTGTGTGTGTGACAGACATGATTTCCTTTTTCTTACAATCCTGGATGGAACCACCTGGAGTGTATTGTTTATTTTTTATTTTCTTCTCTATCCAGTAATCTTTCTTGTTATAAAACATGTGCATGATAAACAGTGTGAGCTGCATTCAATGACGGATCCTGAGCCACAAAACAGACCCCTGAGCTTCCACTTCATTCTGAATGAGTTCCGTTTTGTTGTCATCTACACGTGTAAACGTCTGCACATCACATTCTTGGAATTCATTAAAATGATATTCACATGGATAAATTCACTGGGCCATTGTTTGTAGGTCAACAGTCAGCTGATTTTTAAATTAAGTTTTAAATGTGAGGGGGTGGACCACAAAGAGGCACACAGATAGTTGGCTTGGAATGAAACAAATATGTCGCATGAAATGCTGATCTGTTCATCAGGTGACCTAAAGGTCTACAGGAGCCAGCGTGTCCAAATCAAATTGACCTCTTATCCATCAAATGTGCAGTAACAGGACAAAAGTAGTTAAAGTAACATAATCTGCATGTTTTTGTCCATAGTCTGTTCATAAAACATAAATTCACGTTATTAAGGAGAGCTATGTGCAGGACTGTTTTTGTGATAAGAAGCTACAGCCTGTTGTTTTTACATTTCAGTTTTTGAACAGATTAAACAAATGATGTGTTTTCTATTAAAAAAACAAAAAACAATAATAAACAATTTTGAAGGTGTTTGGGATTTTTAAAAATATTTTTAAGGTGCTTTTTTCTATTTTTTGTAATGTTTTTAGGGGGATATTGTTTTAAATTTGTGGATGGATTTTGTTTTTTCTTTGTTCTTTTGAGTTTTTTTTTTCTAATTTAACAAAAAAATATTAATTTTCAGTTTCTGAGTTTTTTTTTATTTCACTGAATTCGGTACTTTTACTTTTAATACTTTAAGTTTTTTATCCTGATTATACTTATTTACTATTATGTAAGTAAAATTTGCAGTACAGGACTTAAACTTGTAACAGAGTATTTTTACAGTGTGGTATTAGTGCCTCTACCTAAGTAAATAGAGTTTGCTTAAGAAGTATGAGGTGTTTCCAAAAATGCCCGTTCCAGTGACCTTAAATCCAATTTGTGTGTATGACAGGCCAATGTGTAAAAGAAAATTACAATTTTCAAAAATTTCTCTATACATGTAGACAGGGCCTTAATCTTTAACTGAAAAATATGAAAGTGGTATTGATCTTCTCATCCAACTAGCCAAGAAAGCAAGAAACATAGTTCCCAAAATGTGAAACTATTCCTTTAAAGTCCATGCACTCAATGCCAGTACCATGCTCATAAGAGATGACATAATATTCACCTATTCAATTCACCAATATCAATAAAGTGTTGATTCTCTGCAAGTACATTTCCCACCACTTGGACATGAATCCCAAACTATGACATCACTTATCACTATAAGTCGCTCTCGCCTGTTGTATATTGTTGTAAGTTGGACCGGCAACAAACGGACAAGTGCAGGGAGACAGTGTGAGTCATACCACTATGTTCACAAGCATCTAATTTTCAGCCAGATCTTGTGTGATGTACTGTATGTCCGCAAGTGTGTGTGTGTGTGTGTGTGTGTGTGTGTGTGTGTGTGAGGGAGAAACAGAGACAATGGAATGAAATATGCACATCTGCAGCATAATTCATTGTGTACAGAAGGGAGTATAGTTCTGTGTGTGAGAGTGTGGTGAAGAGAACACAGTAGATTTATTGAGCAGCTTTCTGCAGCACAAAAGCATCTTTCTGAGACACATGCCTACAGCTTATTAGAGAGACTGCAGGCAGCATTAACAGCATAGCTCACATTTCATCCAAGTTACACACTTCAGGCTTCATTCACACTGTAGCTGAACATGTTTCAGTTGAGACTGAACATGTTCATGCTGCATGGATATCTTAAAGACTATAAAATACCGCATTAATGTTGTTGCATGTTTATTTCTGTGATTGGGTCCCCGTTTTTATGCTGTTTTATTTCATTTTGTTTCACTTTAATTGGGATTTACTGGAGAAGAGCAAATTGTGGTGTCGACATGGGCGGTATCACTGTATTACGGTATACCAAGGTATTTGAAAATCCAGACGGGCTGCCTACTGTTACAATTACTGTATATCCACAATTGAAAGCACATACTCCACTTATTTATGAAGCTGTGCGAGCTACTGCATTGTCAACAATACTGTCCTGCAAATATTTCACAGTAAAATGCCTGTCAACAACTGATGGGCTTCTTTTGACAGAAACATTGTCAGAGGGCTATTGGCAACTATTTTTATAATCGTGTAAAAAAAACATTTCATGGTTCCAGCTTCTTATATATACTATATGTATGAGGACTTGCTGCTTTTCCTTTTAATTATTTAGATTTATTTCATTTTTAATTTTTGTATACTTTTACTTTTAATACTTAAATATTATTTACTTTCTTTAAGTTTATTTAACAGCATGTCAGTTTCACACCGCAAAAGTTCTTCTTCTTCCTACACCCCTGTCTTGGCCATGTGCCACAGTTTTTGCACACTGCACAACACATGCCCTTATATGGTGCTCAGAGGACATTACCTATGCTAATAGGTGACTTTATTAAGATGATTAAGTGAGATTCAGCATTGAGTACACCTGGGTTAGAGTAGAATTGGATGGTTAAGAACATCTGGTGCATCTAGAGTTCTCTTATATTTTGTTTTACCAGAAAATTAAGAGAAAATGTAAGAAAATTTTAAGAAAATGTTGCATGATGCCAGTTGTTTTCTGTCAAACTGAGACAACATTTTAAGGATTAAAATGTAACCATTAATGCGCTTGAAAGACTATGAAAGATAAATGCAAACATACAAAACATTTAATGTAGTATAAATAATGTGTGCCACACTTGATTATATATAAATGAAAAGTTAAAACTAATAGTAGTCAGTTTGGTTTATGATTCATGTTCTAAAAATCACTGAGGATATTTAAAATTTAGACGTGTGCTCTCAAAACGCCTCCTGGCATCATTTGCATGTGATTCATATGGTATGTGTATCACTGCCAACTGCTTTCAAAAATAACCAGGTTAGTGTGTGTGTGAGACTTGCATACTAAAGTCAGTGTCGGTATGACGAACTGTTGCTAAGCAGTGGTGGTTGCTAGGTGGTGGAAGGGGGAGGGGAGATGAATCTGAGGGTTTACCTGCACGTGAGTGTGTGTTCTCTTGGATTTATTGGGTTTAAATATTGATACTGCAGTGTGGGAAAAATTTGATTTTTACCACATATAAGCTGAGGTTTTGTAGGTAACTTCTGTTCACAGTTAACTCCACCGTGGGATAAAAGAAAGGTGTATTTGACAGGTTTTGTGATGCAAAGAGCTTCATGTTGGGTATCTTTTTAAACTCTGATAAATGACTCAGTGAAAAAAACAGACCCAAAATGCTGTCTAGCAGTGTCAGATTCAGCTGTGGAGGAAAGATTATGAGTCACTTATTTTGTCTTCTGTTGCAGATTCATCAAGCAAAGCTGCAGAATATCTGGCAGAGGAACACAGAGTGAAACCAGCACACTCCTCTGCTTTCCCCAGGACGATTACTGTATTATACGCAGAGGGGGAAAGCCTCACAGTTTGCTGGCTTCCCTCTACGTCTTTGCATTTTTTTCCAGCTTGTTCTGCACATTCTAGACAGGCATATTTGGCCTCTAGCTAGCTAAAATGTTTTGTGCTTCTACCTTTAAAAACAAAAACAAAAAAAAACAACTTATCTGCAGGTATATTGCTAAACATACTGTGCATCCCTAGTTGGTGTCGCTCCTGTCAGATCTGGTCTGATCCAGTCGGGTGAAGGAGATGGTGGGGGGGTTGGCGGGGCGAGACACAGGCAGCCATTTGTACTCAAGGTCCTGTGATGGAGGGTCCAAACACCAGTCGTAGTGCTTTAGCAGGTACGTGCATGCTTCCTGGCAGCAAAACAAGAAAAGAAAGAAAAACTGAATACACTGTAAATTCTTTGCGACATAAACGGAGCTGGCTTCTTGCATGATCTTTAGAGTTAAAAGCGGTGGGGGTGGAAGTGACAATTTCCTAATTTTATAGCAGTACAGAAACAAAATGTTAAACCAGAAGGCACTTGGCAGAGCGAGAGCCTCCGCCAACGCTGAATGAGTCTCCAACTTGTAAAGCTACAGCCTCCATAACACTTTATGTTTGTCTGTGTGTTGTTTTCCACATTTCAAAGAAGGAATGCAATGCAACACCTTTTAGGAGCCAAGCTGAAACAGAACATTCAGTCCATGCGGACATGGTTTACTCATCATACACACTTCCTTAATATCTATGCTCATTTGACCATGCAGCATAGCTTCACAGCTTTCTATCTGACTCAGATTTTCTCCCATGCCCATTCTATTTTGTGCAAAAGTTGTACTATGGTACCGCTAGTGGAGGAATGTAACTAAGTATATTTGCTCAAGAACCTTACTGAAGTACAAATTTGAGGTACTTGTACTTTACTTGAGTCTTTTCTTTTCATGTCACTTTATACTTTTACTCCACTACATTTCAGTAGAGAAATACTGCACTTTTTACAACATTTATCTGACTGTATCGGTTACTTTACAAATTCAGATTTTTGCATAAAAATCTCACAAGAGTTTCCATTTGATTATAAATTAAATTGCCAAACAATCTGCACAAGTACAGCTTAAATGAGTAGTTAATTGATCAATAATCTGATTGTCAGATAATTAATTGAATATAAAGGATAAATAATTTTGAGGTTGTTTCATGATTATGAGTGTTTTTTGGTATTTTTCTATTCATTCTAATAATTTTCAATTTTTTGCGTATTCATAATTTGTGTATTCATCATTTTGAGTTTGGGGGTGTTTACTTCATAATTTTTATGTTATGTTTTTCTATTTTTTTATTTATTATTTATTTCAAATGTTTGAGTGTTGTTTTTGTTTTTTGTTTTTTCTTGGGGGGGGGGTACCTTTACTTTTAATACTTTAGGTACTTAAGTGAAATTTTTCAATGCATGCCTTTCAATCACATACATAGTATAGCATAACATGGTATTTTCACAGTGTGGTATTAGTACTTTTACTTAAGTAAAGGATCTGCATATTTCTTCCACTACTGGGTACCACAAAACATGAAAAAACTGATTCTATTTTACTCTACATATTTAGTCCACAGCTGGTGACACCATAGCCAGCATTCCCCATTGGCTGATGCTAAGCCACAGAGCAGACCAATCACATTAAACAGCAACGTCCAGATGCCCCGCCTTCCTCCACTTTGTGAATGAAGATTTTCCTGATAGAGGGGGAGGAGCAGGATGAATGAATGGGAATGGAGGAAAGAAGTGAGGGAATCAGGGAAGGATGATGATGGTGGGGGTGGGAGGAAAGAGGGAAGGATGAAGCAAGGAGGCGATGAGTCACATCTCTGACCCAGATCCCTGCGGTCTACTTTTTACTCTGGTCACGCCCTCCTATGTGTGTGTGTGTTTGTGTGTGGTGGTATGTGCAAGTGGTCAGTCTGCCAAGAGCCAATCAGACACAGTTTACAGCCAAATGGTCTGAACAGAGCAGGTTACAGTGAGAGATGAGATTAAAACATTAACAAGGTGACGGGCAGCGTGTATATTTCTTCTAGAATATTACACAGCATGTTTGGATCATATTGCTTAATGTTGCTGAGAGCAACTTTTAAGAAAAGGAGCAGGGTTGACCCCGTTGCTATGGGTGATATCATAATTCTGATATATTTTAGTCGACAGTGACTGGTTGACAGGTGACCAGCTTGTGTCAGTGCATATTAAATAAAATGTTGATCAACACTCAGAAATGGAACCAGACTGTTTTTAAAAGATGAGACTTAAAAAAATTAAATACATTGTGATGCAATTAAAATTACAATAAACACAGAGGGATGATTACCCACTGTCCATTTACCCACTGTCCAAGATTATTAGAGAAATGTTCTGCCCACCTTTATCCCATTCATGCCACATGTTTAAGCAATAAAAAAGCACCTCTGGTTATCTCGAGTAAGAAATCTGGTTTTAAATAATGAGATATGATTGTCCCACTGAACAATGAGGAGAGCTGAATGAGGAGAGAGCAGATCATTAAACTGCTTTGAGCATTTCACCTGAGCCTCATTTAATCAGCCCCAACACTTACAATGAGTCATGAGTGTTTGTGTGTGTGTGTGTGTGTGTGTATGTGTGGGTATGTGTGTGTAAGATTGAGTCATCCCTCTCAGTTACATTTAGGATAGCTTGCACCATGATCCATATTATCTTTGTATGCATGTGGTGCTGGTTTTGCTCTTCCTTCAATTTGCTCATCAGAGTACAGCTTCTAGGTAGATCACTGAATGTAATGGGGAATGAGTAATATGTTGCACTACATCCACTGTTGTGATTTGTAGCATTTATTGTATGATTTTGTTGTTTGGTTAAATGTTGTTTGTATTTTTGTATTTGTGTGTATAATGTGAAACAGCTGACGCAAGACGAATTTCTGGATTATATCTGACGATAAAGTAAAATCTAATTTAATTTCTAAGGAAAATTACAGCCACTGTGACTTCACACTTTTGTGGACTACCGCTTTGAGTCCTTGAGTTTGACATCGCTATCATGTTGTTTTGGAGCCAGAAGTGACCATATTTGGACTAAAAGGTGGAGCTGGGGAGGAGCAAGGGGGGGGTCTCACTGACAACCCGGAGAAACCGCTGCGGTAGTGACTTGTCAATCACAATATAGCTACGCCATAAAGCATACTCTGCTTTATCGTCTCGTAACTCTAAACTATAATTAACAAGATGAACGTCATGTTGTACTGGAGAAGACTTTAATCAAGCAATTGAGACCATAAAATGTTTGATGACAATGTTTACTGACGCATAGTTTAAGTAAGATGTAGAGTCATTTTTCCATAGACTACCATACAATATAACTTCTCTTTGCAACCAGTGGTGTGGTGCCCCTGCTGGCTATTAGAAATAACGCAGATTTCAAGCACTTCTGCATTGACTGAACCCCCTTCAGTGACTGTGATTCATCAGAGTAGGTTAAATAATGTACTTTAAGTCTGTTAGCTAACAGTCTGACTCAACGGATGTGTACTTCTGAGATAAGCGTCTCATTGGCTGAGTGTTGCAATCTGCTTCCTTTCCTCCCACATCTTCAAGTGTCCAACCACAGCTTCGCAACTATTACTTAGTACTGTAGGCTTTAAAAGCTTTGGATTTAAGATGCCATATTTTTCAACCAACGGCCTCATAAATGCTCTAAATGTGGTTTTAATTGTGGAAATACAGTCGTTATAACAGAAGGCAGCTCTGAAGCAGCGCAGCAGCAACAAACGTTGCCAATGTGAACACACAATGTTCACTCATGCAGTGTGGCCTGGGCGTGACCTCCAGGGCGCATGATGCACACTGCATGCAAAACATCCTCAATACAGCCTCTCTAGTATTAAGTCAATAGAAAGATAAGGGACCATATTTTTAAAGATATTTAAAATCACACTGTTGGGATTTCTAAATATACTGGTATACTGTAATACTGTGATACCACCTCTCCCTAGACTGCGTGCCTGAAAAATTGTGTTGGGAGGGTGGAAAGCGAGCGCTGGTGTTAAAATGACTAAATCCCTGCAAAAGGATACGTCACATAAAACATTTACAAAAGTTGTACCTTGTAGGTGGCTAGCTTAGAGACTGTTGTTGTTTAACACACAGTGCTTAAACGAAGCGTGGCAATAGGTCTGTCTGAGCAGGAGTACTTTCAAATAGCAGACTACTGTGAGTCAGACTAAGAAAAGAGTCCAATAAAGAGTCTGATGAATAAAAAAAATCAATCTTTTTATCAGAAAGTTTAAACCTACACAAGGTTTGTCCATCATTACTTAAAACAAGAGGGAATCCTTCCATCTTGTTCAGCACGTTTCCAATTAAACCCTTGGGAATCCACCGGCTCACAGTAGTTGTTTTCGGGTTGTCACACTCCACTCCCCAGTGTCAAGTTTCACAACACATACATAGACGCAGCTGTTTCAGGAGGGAACATCCTCCCATGGGAAATAGATTTCTCTTCTTCCTGTTGTCACACCTGTAAACACCTGTCTTGCTCCAGTGCCTTGATAGCCTGTGTATGCATATATGTGTGTGTATCTCCTGGGTATATAGGCAAAGGTGGCTATGGTGAGTGCTGTCGTGGGGACCTGCAGGTGGTTTAAACAGGACAGCCTGTACCTGGGCTGTCATACATACACACACACACAGCCAAGCATTTCGTCATTCCCCTGAGAGGTGCTCATGAATCACGTCTCTCTCTCTCTCTTTCTTTGTTCATATTCCATATCAGCCAGTCGCCAGAAGAAAACGTTGGCATTGTACATTTAGACAAACCATGAACATGTTCCATTTGGACACTTCATATGTATCATATTATGTTTCTAAAATGACATGACAAGTATATGAGCTGACATTGTCACTGGGAGATGGAGGATGGTGTGTCACCTGGGCGAGACACTTTCCAAGCTGCAGACCAACACACAACAAAACCAGTTTGATTTTGGGAATTGTTTTTCACAGAGACAATGCTGCATTTCCTGCCAGTATAGTGGCACAAAGAATCGTCGTTTGTTACTGATACATTTATGGGACTGTGCCCCTAAAACTAGGTATATTAAAGGGATACTTCATGCAAAAATGAAAATAAGTTAAGTGTCATTTTTCAAAACAACTTGGTATGTCAGGGTTTCAGTTTCAGGACACTTGGATTACTTCAGATGAGCAGTATGGAGACATTTTGTGATATTCTTATGTATTTTTCATAAGGTTTGAATCCTGTTCACCGTTTGCTTCAATTTTTTGGGAGATGAGTGCAGCACCTTTTTCCTTAAAACTCCGGCTTTGTTTTGTGGACTATAAAACTTTACCCGCCTTTGCATTGGCAGGAGGGTGAAGAGATTTACTGAATTTTCATTTTTGGGTGAACTATCCTTTTAAGTCATAATACCATGAAAATGTAATATATACATAGTTTGCAGAAAAAACGTATGATGCCAGTATTTTTCCTGGAGACTTGGTTGGCCATATCATGTCAGTCATCAACAGCTATAGATGTGTTGTGCCTTCATCTTGTAGCCATCTACATATGACACAAAAGGATTTTCCCAAGTCTCACTTTGTTCTTGGTTGCAAATTCCCATTTTCTTTCTCCCATTTGTGAACAGATTCACTCATAATTGAAAAATACAGTGTACATATATATATATTATATATATATATATATATATATATATATATATATATATATATATATATATATATATATATATGTATATATATATATATATATTATTTTATTTTATTATTTTTTTTTATTATTATTATTTTTACATGTGTTTTGGTTATGGTAGTGTTATGATTAAAAAAAATCATCTTCACCTTAAGGAAGACTTCAGTGAGTTTAGTTCCAATGCAGCTTCTGGGCCCATTGCCGAAGGAACACAGGAAGTGCTCCTGGCCTGCATTCCTGCATAAACAAAAACATAATGCTATAGTTACACATAAATGCAAAACGTGTAAAAAGAAATCAGCGACAATCACTGGAGAACACAATGTGATTTTCCAGAGTGCTGAAGTCTGCATTGTTCAACAGAACTGGACTTGAATTCCATTCATAGCCGGTCCCTCGGCAGAATAATGACCACTTCATGCCTCTGCTCTGCACGTCTAGCAAATCTGTCAAAGAAGGCGTTGTTATCAGCAGGATGACCATCAGAAGTGACGTCATATGATGATCAGATGATGGGCAGATGTCACTTGTCTCTTGACCAATGACAGGACACGAATAGTAGCCCCTGGTCACTGACCAATTAAATATATCATGTTGATATGTCATTTACAAATGAATGGAGATTAAATTAAATGTGACACTGTGTGGAGAATTCCTTTGACACACAAACAACAGTGCACTGCTTTGGATGTTTTAATCATAATCTGGAATATAGAGCAATATTGTCTGGGTCTGTGTGCCTGCTCATTTCTTCATAGATTACATGCGTATTATACTGATTTTTGGAGACTTCACGGGCACATTGTTGAGCAGCAGAGGAGCACTGAAACTGGCAGCAGGGATGTTCAACATACATGATAGAAATAAAACATTGATCGATATGCTTCATAGTGCTCAAAAACTCTGACCTGGAAATGCACTTTTGAACAGCACCCAGACTCTTTGCCAGTTCCAGCTGACCTCTGACCTCTCTGTGGTATGAGAGTCAATGAAATGATACATTTCTCTTGTGTGCATGAAGAGAAAATCACATGGACTCTAGACAAAACAAGGCTGAAGGTGTGCAACAATACAACATGTGCCTGAATCATTGTTACAACTTGACACGTGCTGGCTGTCTGACTCTTTCTGCCATACCTGCTGTAACTTTCCAATTTCTCCTCTAAAAATATACTTGAAAATAAAGAGATTCGGGTTGTTTCCAGCCGACAGGTTTGTCAACAGCCTGCTAATGCAGGCCATTGCTCCCCTCTCACCACTAATGCATCCTGTCTTCCTGAAACCTGAGCTCTGATTAAAGGCAAACAGGAAGCATTAGTAGTGTGTATAGTCTGGGTCCAATGTGTGTCAGAGGCTTTGTGTGTGTGAGAGTTTGAGATAGAGAGAGAAGGGAGAATATTAGTGTTCTCTGCAGCATCTGTCTAATGGTTTAATGTGCTATTAGACCCATCCTGAAACAGTAAGATGTGCAGCATACAATGCAGTCCAGTAATACTGAGATAGGAAGACAGAGGAAGTCTTACAAAGCAGTCCAGCATCAGGACATATCAAATATGCTCAGTGAACGGGAAGTGTATCAGAGAAGTATAATATAATGCACAGTATAATTAATTTTTTTACTATGAAGTGTAATGAGAGAGCAGTCTGAAACACCATCACTAAGCTGAGGCCAAGAAGACCTTTAATTAATCCAGTTATGTATTACTTTTATACTCTGTCCTCTGTCATGTGTCTTATTTTCATATTTTTGGGGGTAAAATTATTAACTGTGGTTTTCCCTTCATACCTTTCATAATTATACATGTAATTTTTATTAAATATGTTCACAGTTTGTAACCAAAAGACCTTAAGTTATCTTTAGGTTCTCACAATGGTTAATTTACTGAAATAGAGAGAACAATACTAATCAAGCAACCACAATCTTGAGATCTGTTAATAGTTTCCATTTCAAATGAAAACTGATGTACGTCAGCATTTTTTGTTGACGAGGAGGAAACCCCATGTTGTCAGATTTATCTGGTAAAACTAGCAACACAAGATGCTGCAGTAGCTCGAATCTTTATCTCTGTTTGGTATCGTTTCCGATTTATTTATCTACGGGCGGAGCCTGTGTGGGCGCTTGGTTGATGGGATGTTAACTCCCCAGCTCTACTATTTGCTTCCAACTGGAAAATAACACGAACACACAGACTGACGATACAGTATGCACTGAGACGCCCACAGTGGACAGAATATAATTATCGCACAAAAACACACACACACAAGCACACACACAAAACGATAATATGGTTAAACTGTAGTTATTGTAGGTGGGCTTGTTATGTAACAGGACTGCAGTCATTAAATAAAACAGCCAGGTGGCAAGGAACGGAGCCAGGCAACTATCAAGGCAGACAGGAAAATAGTCTCCAGGAAGACTGACAGATGGGGACGCAGAGAAAGAGGCAGGTAGGAGAAAAGAGAAACAGACCGGAAGATAAACAACAAGGTTTGAAGAGTAAATACAGCAAACACACAGACAGACAGACAGACAGAAAGACAACTACATCCTGGGGGAAATTCACTAATTTGAGCAGCAATTAAGACACATACTATTACACACATATATCACATCAAATCTCTCACAATTACCTGTCAGCCCTGAGCCAGTTCCTATTGAAGATGTAAATCTTTAAAAATGGGTCACAAATACAGTATCTAATTCATTAAATTAAATTTAAAAAAAAAAATAGAAAATAAACTGTGCACTGAAAACAACATGAGGAAATAGTGCATTTTTTTGGGAGTGGTTGATGTGGTGCACTAGTCAATATTTCTGGCAGCAGGCTGGTGTATGTGGATCAACTCAAAATAAACTGCAGTGCTCGTGTTCAAATGAAGGATCATGTCAGTGAAACGATGTGGCTAAGTTCCCCTCCACTCAAAAAAAATTGTGTGTTTTCTTCTGTTTATGTCCTCTAAAATGTCTAACCTTCACTATACCGTAGTGCTACAACAGTATGAGATTTTCACAGTACAATAATCACAACCAATCTCACTCCTCTTACCAATCCAGCCAACGAAGACGAGTGCTAAGCACTCATAGGGAAGGTAGAGCGGATTATGAATTTCTCAACAAAAGTGAAATAGCAGATCTGCTTCCAGCACAGTATTATGTGGGAAAACAATGTGAAAAAAAATATCTATATGAGTAACTCACTTTAAAACATGTCTGAAGGGCGACTTTATTAGTGTTTGAAAACATGATGAATAACATAGTGTATAAGGGTTGGCTACACAGACAATACTTGTCAGTGAGATGAATTCTGTCTTGGTTCTAGTCTCATAGGATTTGTTCATTGTTGAAAAATATTTTAGCAAACGTATCCCATAAGGATCAGAATGCTTTAAATCTAAATGTCTCTGATGCTGGCTGAGCTTTGGACAAAATTTAAGACACTTATATTTTTTTAATATATATTTTAATTTTTTATATGCAACTTTGTATGTCTTACTTGTTTGTGCTATGGACGCACCTTCTGTGGAAAAGAATTTCCTATCTATCTGTAATATGTTTCCATGATTTTCCATCATATCGTCTCAAAAAAATCTTCTCTGACTCATTCTTTAACCCCATCCTATCATGCAGAGCAGGATGCGCGCACACACACACACACACACACACACACACACACACACACACACACACACACACACACACACACACACACACACACACACACACACACACACACACACACAGCAGAGGGAATCCCCATCGGTAAAAACCAGTATGAGGAGGACAGTTACCATGGCAGCAGCTACCTATTCATTCATAATTTCTTTCATTGAGTATTTCTGTTGTTTTACTTACACTTTAGGCAATTTTAACTGGCATGCATTATCAACATAACCTTGTTTTATTATAAGTTTTCATCAAAAATATCTTAAATAACAATTATATTCTAAGTGTAATATTATAAATACATATTTAGTGTAATATATTTTAAGTGTAAATTAACTGAACTAAGATATGAGTACGAACTCAGTCTTTTTGGCATTGTAGTTAAAGTCATATGAGGTAAAATATATATATATATATATATATATATATAATATATATATATATATATATATATATATATATAATTGTCTGCTCTATGATCATGCTTGCAGCAGCAAAAAAGGGGGACAAAGAAAAAGCTTAAAGTGGTTCTGTCAACCATGCGCATAATCTGCATCCTTGCATTTTACTTGTCTTCACTGATTTAAACCGTCAGTTTCACTAAAAGTGGTTTCATAACGGTGGTTATATTTAACTGATGGAGGGAAGCCCCCAACTGAAGGAGGACATTTCCTTTTAGAGGAATCACCCTTGTATTTGGTCTGAGAGCTGCACATACACATTCAGGGAAAAAAAAGGCAGGATAGGATCTTCTATGACTCATTTTTCTGTATACCATCCCACTCCACAGGGCTTCATTTTCCCCCACCCTGCACACACACACACACACACACACACACACACACACACAGACACACACAGACACACACAGACACACACAAGCACACACAGAGGGAATCCCTATTGGTAAAGATGGTGTCAGGTGACCAGTTTCCATGGCAGCAGCTACCTACATACATACATTGACAGATTTTTTTTCCCCCCGCTGCTCTGTCGTCTGAATGAAGAAGCATGAATGAGAATAAACAGGTGAATGGAGAGAAGTGAATAAATAGAAAAACGGTTGACTGAGAGAGCCAATAAAGGAGCACATCAGATAGCACACAGAGTGAGGGATGCCGATACATCTTTAACTCTGTCTTTGTGCATCTTTGTTTCTTTCCACTCAAATCTCATCATTATGTCGGTCTGCGTTATTCAGGATGAGTGAAAGTGATCAGGGCAGATTTGTGTGCTCAGGCATTAGTAATTATCCACAATGGTTTCTATGGCAAAGACGTATGCATATGTGGCCCTAACCAGTGTGATTTTCCAGTACAGAATCACAAAGCAAGCTGCAGTCTAGGGCTGCATGACATGAAAAAAAATCATATTATGAATATATTTAAAATTTTTCAAATAAAAGACCTATGCAATTATTTTGAGACTTTATAATGTTTGTCAGAAAAAGACAAGTCATAAAATCCTACTTCCAAAGTCTTTACAGATTAGTTTGCAGATTATTAGTCTTTATAGATTAATAAATTCAATGCCTTTGGAGACTTTTTAAGGATCTGCGAGAACCCTGTATGACATCACTGATTTTAAATTGCTTTTTCTTGGCTTGAGGAAAGTTCTACAAATATAAAACCTCCATGGACTAAAAGTTCATTACAGAAAGACTTATATTCAACCTTGTTTGCAGTTCGAGGTGTCCTGTCAGCAGTTTTATAGATGTCTCTTTTACAATGGTGGTTTATGAGGAAAATGTTTTTTGGGCTGCAGGAGATATTTTTACTGCAATACTGCAAGTGGCCACTGCAAAAAATGGAAACAAGGCTGAGCAGTGTTGATGGGGGCTTACTGTCTATACTGCACTGTTTTCTCTTAAAGGGGGTGTGGTAATGAAAGCCTACACTGGATGACATATTGCCAGTATGATGTCTTTAGAAACTGGTAGCCCTCTTTCTGTGTCTGTGGTATAATTTCAGATAGTCATTCAACTGTCTCTTGTCAGTGTGACCTTTCTTAGCTATTTTTTTCAGCTTTTGTAAACTCCTTACTTCCTCATTTCCTCAACATTAACTGTTACACAGAAATGTGTCCTTTACCCATTTTCCATCCATCTGCCCATCAATATAGATTCATTCATTCGTTCATCTGTCTCCACTTCTCTTTTTCCAAATTGATTCCTTTTCCTGTTTAATGTTACCCAGCTCTATAAAAAAAACCTAAATTGATAAAAAAAAAATGCAATATCTTCTTACTTCCTGATTTTCATGAAAATGGCTTTTTGTGACGCATTTCCTCGACCCTTAATGTGTCAGAGCACTGACAGCTTCCTCCTCTTACTCCTTCTAATGGTCAGTGTGTTAGTGTGTGTTAGTGTGCGTGTGTGTGTGTGTGTGTGTGTGTGTGTGTGTGTGCGTGTGTCAGTGTGTAATAGCACAGTTAGCTACAGTGCATGGCAGGAAGGGTGCATGAACAGAGCTGCACACACCGCAGACATCATCAACCTTTAAGGATAAACCACTTATAATGTAAAATCAGTCAGTTCTCAGAGACAGTAATAAGAAAATTCTTGAAAAGGAAGCAGCATCACGATAAAATAAGGATCAATTTAACATCACTGCACTATTTCCTTGAAAAGCTATTTTCTCTGTGTGGAAAGCTCCCCAGGACAGATTCTATTAAGCTCCTCAGTTTGTTACATCCTATTTCATGAATGTCTTTTTTAATTATACCATGAGTTAGATGTGTATGTGAAGGAAGTTGTATCAATAATAAGAAAATAAAGCTTTTTTCAGTCTTGAGAAAAAGTTGAACCCCTTGCTTAAAAATCGACATTTTTAAAATTTCATTCTTCAGTTGTCAGTCTATTTTTGGCTCCTGTAGGTGCAGAAATTGGCCTTTCTGCAGATTCTGTTTTTTTTGTTGTTGTTGTTTTGTTTTTACTCTTTTAGTAATTGTGGATTATCTAAGCAGAATGGCAACTCTAGACAGAAGTTATTACTTTTACTAAAGGACATATGGTTGATAGCGATAGTTGAGATCACTACACAGTTTTTGTCTCATGACTCCATAAACGACCAGAAAAACGGAAACCCCTTCAGACATTAACCAATTCTAGTACCGTGAACACAACCTGTGTGAAACGTTATTAATTACTGTCCATAGTGTCAGAATTTTTTTATTTTAACTGCATGGTAATTTTATAGACTGCAGATTTTGGCAGAGCTGCATTAACTGTATTAAATGTATTGCAAAGCATTCCCATGTGTGTGATACAGGCTCTGCATGAACAAAAACACACAAACGGACCTAAAATATGCAGTCCACATGTACATAAATATACCTTTGTTTTTTAATATGTTTCACACTTCTCATTTTTTGGGCTTTGCAGCTTCTCACTTGTGTATGTTCTGCTTCATATTTATCTTCTTAAATGAACTAACTCTAAATCTCTTTACTGTAAGGAGAAGGCACCTAAAGTCCTTAAGTCTCTCAGATCCTCACCTTCCGCTCCATCTCTCCGGCAGGAAGTTGTCCGGCTCCTGGAACACCTCTGGGTCGCGGTGGACGGAGTGGCTGATATAGATCGCACCATAATCCTTTGGGACATGAAACCCTGCGAGTGTGGAGTCCTACACAGAGAGAGAGGCATTGCAGAGAATGTAAAGAACATCCAAGTGTTGGAAAATAAGCGGTTCCATATAAGAGTCATAAAGACGCTGGGTTTTTAGCTGAAATTTTCGGGGAGAATTAAACAAATGTTACATGTCTACAATGCCTTTGTATTTTAAGGGGGGCCATACGATTAATTGTCTTATTTTCTTGCATGTTATAATGTCGGATGTTCATACTGAACGTGGCTAAAGTTGTTTTTGTTTTTGTTTGTTTGGGTTTTTTTTTTATTGAGACAAGATCACATTAGCTCATGACTGATTTCTTTATATGGTCATCTGCTCCAGGCTCGCTACTGCAGGTGTTAACATGATGTCACCTACATTGCAACAAGGATCTACATGCTGACATCAAAGAAACGTGTAACCCTGTTTGCCAATGTTGTAAATTTCTCCCTGAATACCGATCATATTCCTGCAGGAACATATGCGGTTACGTTTTGAAGAAATTATTGGTGATTTTTAACAGTAGAAAGTGCAGCTACTCTCTGATACCAGTGTTGCCAACTCTTACACCTTATTGAGAGCTTATAAAATTTTAAAAAGGAAAATTTGTCACTATTGGTTTTTTAGATTTAAAGTCGCTAAGAGGGTCTTTAAAGTTGTTAAATCTAGTGAAGAGGATGCCAAGTTGGCAACACTGGCAGAGATGCTGTTATGCCAAAGGCGCAACAACACTGACCAATCAGAGCTGACTAGGCTTTTTTTGGAGGGGGACTTAAAGAGACAGGCACTTAAACAGAGCATTTCAGGAAGAGGATGAATACGGGTGCTACAGCACAGACAGTATGGGGAAAATAAAGTGTTTTTGGACCTTTAAAGCATGTAAACATGTTCTAGTAGAAACCCAAAAATGCAAGTACACGAAAATGAGAATAATAGGTGCCCTTTAAAAACTGTAAATCAGGAGTTTGAGGATTTTAAAGCACATTTGTAAATAATGACGTGGTGCACAATTGGAACAAAAAGTCAGCTGGGAACACTACAATGACGCAACAAGAACACGCTATTAATACCCTTTTCAACCAACATGAATGGGAGCCTTTTTTAACACTGACGTTTGGCTGGAGTGAAAACTGCGACTCCTTTTCAAACAAAATTTCCTTCGTTGATTTTTCACTAAGCTTCTGGTGAAAGGAACCAGCTTGGGGCAAAAAGACCACTTACCCAATTGTTGCCCTTTTAAATCACCTTTTCACAGCATCCATTAGTGGCTGCACTAATGGACTGCCACAGAACATGATCACTGTTTCTCTTTTCTCTACCACCTTTGTCATTTTTTCTCTCTGTTGGAGTGGAAAATCTTTTACAATTCTCTTTCTTTAGGCCGGCTCTCACTGAGAGATGTCTGTGCAATCGCAGAGTATACTTCTCTCTCCCTCTTGCTCTCAGAAACACACACAAGTTGCTAAATCTCTTGCATATCTTAGTTTCACCTGGATGGAGCTTCTACTTTTTCCACCTGATTGTGAATACTAATAATCTCTCTCCTTCTTACATCCCATCCTGCACACACAAACATCTCCTGAACTCTTTTCACTCCAGATGAAGCACTTCCCCTTTGCTTTTTTTTGTATTAGGAGTGTTTTTAGGTTTAACCAAGTTATTGCCAAAGGAAGATACAACTGTCGCCCTTTCTCGTTGTGTTTCTTTTTAATTACGTAATATTAAAACATCAATATGGTGTCATAATTTGATATATTTTTAATAAAGCGTAAAGTGTATTATACAAGATTTCAGAGTCAACCTTTGTACTCATTTTGATGTGGATACAGTCAGGATGCCATATCTGCACTTGCACAATAGCAATTTGTTACTATTTAGATGTAGTAGTCTTCAAAAAAGCTTCTTGTTTTATATTCTGACCTTCGTGACCTTTATGGCTTCAAATTAAAAAAAAATTGCATCCATAGTCTTCCGGTTCTTTTTTCTCCGAACTTCTCTACAACCACACACGTCATGACCCCGTATCCCACCGGGGCCTGTCAGGAATCGAAGCGTACTGGTGCGTTTCCCAGAAGTGACGAATGGCTTTCCACTTGGTTTCACAGTGTCACCAGCACGCATCAATCCCACTGTCAAACCCACCGACCCCTCCCCTCCGCTCCCTTCCTTCCTTCCGGGGGAGCGGAGCCAATCAATCGTAGAGACAAATCAATGCCCCTGATTGGGCTGTTGCATAAGGCCGTTTGATGAGGTCATAATGATCAAACACAGCTGGTGTGGGAGTAGGTGGAGGCAGCCCTGGAGTAAGCAGCCGGCCAATCCAGAGACGGGACTTGGAGTGAAAGTGGGATTCTATTGGCTGACAGTGCTGATGTCAAACCAGAAAGCAATTATTTTGCTGAATGAAAATCGATGTTGTAACATATACAGCAGGCCTGCAGGATATAAGATGCTTATGCATATAGCACACAGATTATAAACATCAAAGCAGGATATAGGCTAGAATATTATAAACCCTCATAGATAATAAGTCACCAGTCAGGCATGTGGAAATGATGGCTGCATGGTACAATAAACAAGGGGTGTACATAATAACAGAAACACTTAAAGCAGACCTAAATACCAGATTAAAGAATTTAAGTTGTGTGCGTCTGCATTTGGTCCAGAGATGTTTCATGTACCTTTTTGCCATTAAAACACATATGCTGCTAAAATACTGCTAGTCAGACCTTAGTTAAAGCTGACGTGCAGTCTTTGTTTTACTGTAGTCTCTATCTCAGTCTGCAACAGTGCAAAATGATTTAATGCTCCAAGAGGAAAAAATAAAAAAAAATAAATAAACAGCTTGTCACAGGACGCCCGCATACTGAAAATGATGACTTTTTAGTATAGGACTAATATAATTTACTGTGAGCGCATGAAACTCTTCATACTACACAGTACAAGCACAAGGGAGAAGCAGACAGTGAAGAGGACTTTAATCTACAGTAAAATGTCACCACCTAGAGGAACGAAGTGCAACACAGAAAACAGCAAACAGAATTCTGCCCTCTGCTTTTTGTAGACTACAGGTCAAATCAAACGCTTAAAGAGGACAAAGTGTTCGTCAAAGTGTACAGGACAGGGAGACATTTTATACAACAGTGTAATGCAGGTATGGCTCAGGAGGTAATTATAAGGGTACTTCACCAATTATCAACCAGCTTGGTTGTAGGTTTTCTACTTCTTGAGTAAAATCGTCCTTTTTCTCTGTTTCCTCTGATCATGTAGCAGGAATTTCAAAAGTATGTGTGTCCTTTCACTGCAGAGACAGCCTAGTTTTATGTGAAGACTCTCTTTCTAGAGGTTAAATGCTTCTTTAAGTTACCTACAATAGTTAACCTTCTTTGCTGGTGTTGTGTAGACGTCAATATCTGCTTCCCTTACCAGACAGCTATTGGCTTTCATTTTAGCAATGTATCTTGTCTAGTTTGCCCACAGTTGAAGCTCACATTTTAAGGAAGTGCAAAGACATCGCAGTTAAGTCAAGGTCAGACATTTTTGGATACATAAACATGACAAAAACACATTTTTGAGTGGAGGGGGACTTAAAAGTTCTTAATTTTGACCAGTTAAGGGCTTTTTTTTCACATCCAAATAAAAAGATTTGTATGAAATAAAAAACAAAAACATAATATATGAGATGGCTTGTACTCCCTTTAGTTTGCTCTATCTTACTCTCATCTTTGCTCTCTATATTGCTTATAATGTAAACAGTCCAGGGATTTGTAGCTAACTGTCTGAAGAATTTTGAAACACCCTTTTCAGATTAGATTGGTCTCTGAAATTAATCTTATTTTTTTTAGATTGGAGTCCCAAACATTTGGATCTGTCTAATCAAGATGAAAGACTTGAATTCTTGACTCCGCCACACTTCAGGAAAAGTTATAGTGACATTCATGGTGCCCCTGTTTCTCACAGAACAGTGCAGACTCCCCATTGAATATCAATCATCATGACTAAATCTGTCTTATAGCAGCTTTAGAGGAGAGAAGGTCCTAAAAGTGACACTGAATCTCTCAGACTCAAAATACAGAATAAGAAACACTGAATGCTCATTCAGTAGATGGAAATCAACAGGATGAACAGTCCTACCTGATCAGCTATTCTGCGTCCACCAATGAAAGGAGGCCAAAGTCTCTGAACCTCCAGCAGCACTGTGCGCAGATAATCACTGTCTTCCATCGCTCGCCGACGGGTCTTCTCATGGACATAGAGAAAGATTTTTGCTTATTAATTTAATTTAAAATAGAAAAAAATGGGCAAGAAAAATGATGGCATCTGGTTATGTATGAGGGCTTACTTTTGCTCGGCAGAAATAGAGAAATTGGTAATAACTTTAACTTTACAACTAGTGCTGTATCAATATCAATTTAGACACTTGATTTGATTTATGACATGTAAAACAGGTACTGACGATATTTCTTTTCCGTCACAACTTGTAGTTTTGTCTTAAAAAACATGCTCAATTTTATTTGTTTGTGTACCTTTTCTTTATCACTGAGTGCCAGAGTGAAGGAGGTGAGCAGCGATGCCAGAGCTTTGGGGATCAGAGCGGAGATGAAGAGCAGGAGATGCTGGGAGGCAGAACTGGAGTCCGGCAGCGGCAAAGAACCGAGGGAACCGACGAAACTACAGTCGCAGAGGCAGAGAGCAACATTAAGATGAAGATGCAACAAATCATCTCCAATGCAGCATCAACTAGCCTCTGAATTATGGCACAGAGGGAGAGAGTTTTATGCATAAGAATGTTACAAAATGAGCACAAACCATCACAATTTTAAGAAGGTAATTTTTCTGTATTTCAAAGTTTTGTTTCAAATGTATTATAGAAACCTCCCTTTTGACTAATAGGGAGAGTAGCAAAAGAAGGCGGGTATTAGGCAAAAGTATAGGAGTCCAAGGTTCAGGCAGAGAGTCGTGGGCAGATAGCTTGGGGGCAAACTAGCATTTTATTTTGGAGAACTTCCAGAAATTGACCCAAAACAAGTCCAACAATTTAATGGAAACACAGGTACTGTTGAGTAAGCAAAAACAAGAGGGAGAAGCTAAATGTTGGCCTGTGTTTACGCAAAATAAACTATTCATACTAAGTTTGAAATAAAATTGAGTATGTGGTGAGTGTAGACTGCATTATGAGTGAGAATCAAGAAATGGTTCCAATATGGCTCTAAATGTATCCATTCCTTTCATCAATACCGGCATGTTTTTCTCACAGCTGTGCATTGAAAAATAATGATGTCAAACTCCTGTGTCTATTGGCAACTTGAAAGAAGAAGCAGTCACGACAGTGTGCCTTAATTTCATAAAGAAAGACGTCAGCAGTGGTGCTGCAATGTCTGTGAAATGACCATTTCAAGTGAGGATGGAAACACCAGCAATAGGCTGAAACATCTTTCTGCACAACACAGGCTTAAATGCCACTAATGTAATGTTTTGTATTGTATTGCAGGAAAAGATGCTTAAAGCTGCTCAGCGCTGTACTCACTGACATTAAAATCTGGAATTTATAACTTGTTTGTCATTTGACAAGCACCCTCTTGTGACATGCTATTGAGTGTAGCTTGTGTAGTTTTATATTGTATTGTTTGTCTCGTATCTCCGTCTTTGCACCACTTTATATAATGTGCTATGTGATTTGTTTTTTCTACAACTTTATATGTTTATGTCGTTGTGCTGTGTCTTTGTTCAAACCTGTCGAGGGACTACAGATGTGAATTAGCTCTACGCTATAATCTGGTATGTTATAATTATAATAAGGAACTGATAAACAATTGGACCAATAAGCAAAATTGATAATGGCATTAGTATCAATAAAAAACAGAAAGGAAGAAGGACATGAAGACACTAAGAGGGGAAAAAGAGAAGCAGCTGGGCAGATCTTACTGTCTCTGCTTTGGGCGTGTGTGTGTGGGCGTGTGTGTGTGTGTGTGTGTGTGTGTGTCTGTGTGTGTCTATATTTGTGTAATTGAGACAGAGGGATGATGACACATGCAGTCTCACCCCTGTGTGTCATTCTCCAGTTTGTCTTTGATGATGTCCATCAGTTTGTCTCTGGCGTCCAGAGCAGTGGAGAAACCAGACGACCACAGAGGAACCTTCACGTTGACCGGAGCAGAGATCAGACCTGCGGGGGCAAACAGGAGGCGTTCAGCAAACATACAAAGAATATCAAACCCACAAACAGTCATACTTATTTACCAGAAATAAAAGGGGAAGCAGGAGATGTTGCAATAAAGTATTGCAGAACAAAGCTGACTTACTAAATACGTCAGCAAAAGCAAAAAAAAAGATGTGTTTTTCAATATCAGTGCTGCAGTTTAACAAAGAGACTAATTTATATGAATCATTTTTAGAGCAGTTAATAAGAAAGGGGCTGCTCAAGAGGGTACGAGGCAACCCTGCACTCATGCTTCTATACTTCGTTGTGTATTTTCTAGAAAATATGGGCTGTTTGGATTTTATTTTGTGTGTGTTTGGGGTTTTTTTCATGCATAAAGCATATCAGTGCATCCCTACCATGCCAGTGCTCGGTGCAGAGCTGCATGATTTCCTCAAAAAGTTCTGGCTGCTCCTCAGCTCGAACATTTAGAAAAAGGCCCAACACCAACTCCGTCCCCAGACGTTTAAAGGTAGAGTACACACACTGCGGCTGGCCACTGCGATGCAAACAAAAATCAACCACACATCATCAAACTGTATGTAAGAGGACAGAGGAGCTTGAAACTTCTCTCAAAGAAAAACAAAAATAAGAACCCAAAGCAATATGAGAAAATAAAAGAGAAGATGGTCACTATTTCTCCTGCTTGTTTGCAACTATACAAAACTGTTATGGCTGCTGTGTGTGTTGTTTTTTAATTGTGTATGCACAATAAAATAATCTAGACAATATGACACATCATCTACTCCGCTCAAACTTTGTTTTTATGTCCCTGCTTTTAGTGTTTATCCAAATGTTTTTCCCATTTTAGTTTTCAATTTACAGCTTGTGAAGCTATATGTAATCCTGCTTTGTTTGTCACTTTGTACAAAAGCATCTGCCAAAACAAAAACATGTAAATGCTTTGGGTGCTGGAGATTTATGTTACCTGAGAGAGAGGTCCTTCAGACAGCGCTCACACACACTGCGGAAAAAAAACAGGTAGAAGAAAAACAGATACGCAAATTTTAATCTTAAATGAAATGAAGTCATTCCAAGGGAGTTTTTATCAAATATGCATCCTGTCAGTACATTCTCCTACAATCTGCACATCTTAACAATACCATAAGCATGCACACAGAGTACAATTACTGCAGTGATTTGTCCACCATAGAACAAACAGACAATAAGGTCCTGCACCAATTGTAACACATCCATTTGCCACCATTTTTGGTGCATTTTTGGCTCTGCATACACAACTTGAGTCAAAATAAGACTGAGTCTGTCTGTGAGCAAACCAGGCTCTTCAGCTCATAAAATACGCATCAACACAAAGACACATCAGCAAAATACTCTACAAATTAAAGGATTACTTTGTTATTTTTAAACCTGGATGCAATTTTCCATGTTTTTTTTTTGTCTAAGTGACTAATGGGAACAAGTTTTTTTTAAAACTGGCTCAATATTGAGTGAGACAGCTGCAGCTGACAGCAGTAAAATAAGCTGCAATGTAACCACTCAGCACTGAGCCAAAATTAAACTCCATTCAAATGAACTTCAATTTTAACGTGCATAGAGCGAGCATATTTTCACATCTAACAGGGTAAAGGTAAAGTTTATTTTAGCCAAACTAGAAATGGTGATTGTTGTTACAGTGGAAAGATGAACCAAAGACATTTTTAAGTTTTATTTTGTTTCTGTTGACTTTGAATAAAGTGTGTTTTATGTTAATAAAACTACTGTGTATTTAAAATGAGTCTTGTGGGTTTGGTCAGGATGGTTTTTGGGCTGTTTCTGGTTAAAAAATCAGTTTCATTTTAACAAAAAAGTCTATCTCTGTAGGGATTCTTTCCATAAATTGCCAGACACTTATCATAACAATCTGAGCCTGACAGTGGAAAAAAGTAAAAGTGCCTGCTTGTTTCACCAAATACCAATTTCCATCAGTCTCTTTGAGAACAAAAATATAGGAAGAAGGGTGAAGGTTAAAAAAACAAATGTTAACTGCTGAGAAAACTAATTAAATAACATTACGTTTCTTACCTGGTGATGTAATCATTTGATGATTGCAAACAGCTCCCTGTGAACAGGCTGGTGAGGGACAGGCGGAGAAGACATGCCTCCTCCCCTAAATCACACAAATACAAGTTGGTTATATTAATATTTGCAGAGCTAAATTCAAGCACATTTTTTTCACAATCTTTTGTTACGCAAGTGTAGTGTTTATATTGTAGGGATTTTTTTAGTGTAGAAATCATCATCATTTAATTTGTTTTACTATTTTTGCTTAAAAGCAAATCAAGCATCTAAGAGCTACCTGTGGAGCTTACTTCTCATGATATTTGTGGGGGGTTTTTATGTGTGCATGTGTTACCGTTCGTGGTGACTACAGTGTCTCCATACACTTTTGTCATCAAATCAGTTGGATCCTTCAGAAACACATTGGACTTCTCTGAAATACACAGAGTAAACTATTACACATATGCGTACAAACTGTTCACACACTCAAACACACAATGTCCATGTCTGGGTTTGATTCTCCCTGCAGGTATGTGTGTGCTAAAAAAAAAAGCAGACAGGCAGCCAGGAGGGAAAGAGATACTGAAGATGCTTCCCTTGAAGTGTAACAGTTATCAAGTTCCAACGTAACAAAATACCAGGATTCAATAATGCAAATAAGTCATCTAATCAAATACACAGTAGGGTTAAACAACATACTATTACTTCAAAATTACACAGAGAAACAAACACTCAAATCGAGGCTGGAAATATTTCTAATATATAACACAATTGCAGTATTCACCAATGACGTCTGCTCGAAAAATAAAATAAATTTCCCCCTTATTCTTTTTATGCAGAATTTATACTGACATTAAAATTAGGAAATATTTAATATATCATATACATATTAAATTAGAACAACTAATGCATTGTTTTTAAGGGTAAGCAGACTACAATACAACTTAATGTCAGAAACATCCTCCCTCTCCCCCCTCCAGCAACATCACGAGTCTGTCCCATGACAGATCAGACTAATCTCAGGGTGAATTTTATTCCATAGAGGAAACTTCCCTTTTGTTATGTTGCTTGAGAGCAAAATCTGACTCATTGTCCTGAGTTAAAAGAGAAAAGGTCACCATGAGCCCACAAAAAAAACTGCAGATAGTACACTAATATGAGGATGCATCTCTGAAATGACACATTATTAAATAAAATTACCAATAATTATCTCTACTATTAAGCCAGTAAGCCTTGAAAATCTAGACATTAGCATTAAAATAGGTGCTACATTTCTCGTTGGGAACAAAACATGCTCTCGTGAACGCTGCTCACCTGTGGCGTGCACACTACACACACGAGTACACACAGACAACATACCACAGAGAAGCTCTCTCATCCCCTGCACGGAGCACACGAAAGCGGTGGGTCTGTTCAGCATGCGGCACTGAAACACTCTGCTCCGGTGTTTCTCTATCCGCTGCTGGCAGAAGCTCACCGGGTCCCGGTAAAACTCCAGCGACTTGTCCCCGAGCACCGACACACCGGCATTTCCTGGTAGTTTAGACATTCAGGTCAGACACTGGAGACGCACTTTCGCCAAAAAAACAAAACAAACTAATAATAAATAAATAAAAATAAATTGAAAGGTCGAGTAATAATAATAATAATAATAGGCCATTTCAGTCAAGATGTTAACGACTCTGAAACGTCTATGACTGTAAAAGTTGACTTAAAATTGGCACGGGTTCAGTTAAAATGCCGTTTTCACCGTCTGTTAATCATTTTAATCCGCGAGAGTCTACCTGTGTCATACTACTGCAATCTCACTGTCGTCACTGCTCTCTGAAGAGGCACAGGAATGACGCGTTCAGGTGCTACCCGGAATATAGGACTATATCTTACTGTGGTGGTAATAAGAAAAATAATAATAATAATAATAATAATAATAATAATAATAATAATAATAATAATGAGAATAAGAATATTAACAATAATAATAATAATAATAATAATAATAATAATAATAATAATAATAATAATAACTTATTCATTATAGTGCCTTTAAAGACAAACTGAATTTGAATTGTTTGTGCTTTTTAAATGGGATAGCCTAATGAGAACTCAGCGCGAGAGACTGAAAAGGACACGGAGACAAACGTTTTAATTGCAGGATGAGGCTCATCTAAAGCTATCGGCATATCGCTTACCTTATGTTCGGGCTTTGATTGTGGGATTTTTTTTAAATAAATTGTCTTGATTGATAGTCTGCAATAATACTTTTGTTTTCTTCGCAGAAATCAATAAAATTCTGAGGGAAAAAAGTCTATTGTGACGATTTGGTGACCCCTACCGGGAGTCGGGAAACCCATGCTGGGAACCAGTGAATTAAACAGATATTACATATTATTTATGAGCTTTTGAGGTGCTGGAAGATGGATACTGGTAGTTTTTCGAATTTCCAGACTGTGTGTCTGGAATGAATTCCCAAAATGTAGCGTTAACGTCACAAGAAGTGTTATTCCACACTTAAGCTTTTTGATAGGAGAACACCAATTAAAATATTTTCCTGCTCCTCTAAATACACTCTAAATCAATATCACAGTTTTACTGCTTCATACATCATTTTATCATTTTTAACATGTTTATTTATTATTTTACTTTGTGCTGTTTTTTGCCATTTAGTTTGAGTATTTTACTTATTTATCTTATTATTATTATCATTGCTACTATTATTATTAGTAGTAGTGGTAGTAGTAGTAGTAGTAGTAGTAGTAGTAGTAGTATTTGTTGGTTTATTTATTTATTTATTTTTTAATCTTTCTATTTATAGGTTTGATTCTGCCTTTGGTGTTTCCTCACTTATGATAGCGTTTCCTTATTTTCTGGCACTCTGTGTTACAGTCTGTTTGTATGAAAACTATACCTACTATACAAATAATTTGCTGATAAGAGTCTGCGATTCCATTGTTGAGACTGACCAACCGACCAGTAAACCTTTTCTGTCTTAATGCCACACGCTTCTTGCCCCGATCACCTCTCGCTCTCTCTCTCTCTCTCTCTCTCTCTCTCTCTCTCTCTCTCTTTCTCTCAATGGCACGAGGCGGACTGACGGCCAGTGTCACTCATCTGCAGCTCGTGCAGAACGGACTCTTAGAGTCTTTTCTTTTTGTCAGTCGGAATATGAGAGGCAGCAGCGCGCGCTGGGGCGCCTGGAGCGGAGGAGCGGAGGCGAGGAGCCCGGCACAGGTGAGTGAGCAGCCTACATTAGATGTTTTTAAAATAAGTTTTTGACAGTCAGAAAGAAGTGAAGCAGTGTTTATTGGACACATTTTTGTAGGATGTTTTGCTGTGTCGAGGTGTTAATGACAGTTTAATTAGGCCTATTAGGTAAAAAAAATATATAGATGTGGAAATGAGAATTATAATGTTTTCTCTGATTACTTCACTATATAGCCTACTTCAAAATAATATATGGTAAGTGAAGTAAATATATACTTCACTATGTCTTTGTCGCCAACCAAGAGCCTATATATTTGTAATGGTCATTGTCACATTTATTTAATTACACAGATATGGCTATTCAAGTGGTAAATCAGTCTGTTATTAATCTTAAATCATCTTAAATCATCAAATGCAATACACATCAGTTTTATACTATTAGCACTGTGAATTAACCTTTAAAAGAATATCAGATGTCTCAGATTTTACTACTTGTAGTGCTTTTTATTTTTTTGTAAGCCATTAAAATATAAATGTGCAGAATTTTATGCAAATAAAAAGGTTCAGGTGCAGTGTGTTCTAAAGATTCTATGCAAGTAGAGCAATAGTAATAGCAATAGTAATAGCCTTTAGGATGAAAAAGTTAATATGTGCACATTTGATGCAGAAAGCGAACACTGCATAAAGACAGATAGTGTTTTTGTTTTACACTAAGTACACATTCAAAAGAACTTACAAAAGGGGTTAAACTTAGGTTGAACTTGAGGTCTTATCACTTGTTTTATGAGAGGTGTTTCCATCTGAGAGTATGGATGGGTAAACATACGTACAATAGGTGTGATATAACAGGTTACAAAGAATGGCAGCATATAAAATTACGGTATAGATGACCCAAAGGATGAAAATTATACACAGAATGAAAAGATATTTGAAGGAAATGGATCTAGGAAGATGTTTTCAGGTGTAGCCATACAACCTCCTCTCCGATATGAAGCCCATCATTTACATAGATAAGGGAATGAAACAAAGACAGAGAGAGAGAGAGAGAAGGTCCTAAGATGGCTGATTGTCCAGCAACAGAGAAGCTTGAATGGCCTGCTGACCTCTTTTGAACTCTAAGGACAGACAGGAGCCTTGTCTTCTGAGAGCAGAGATTGACTGAATCCTTAAGTTTTAAGGAGATCAGACACTTTTGTAGGTCATCAAAAGTGCCTTAATATCTGATCTGACATGGGTAGGGAGCCAATGCCCACACAAGGATCAAAAGGCAAAGTGTATCTTTGTAAATCAGTGATAACAAAAAATTATCATCTGTTTGGAATTACAGTTAGACATGAGATTTTTAGTTGGTTTAATCTTGGGGCTAAGGCAAAAATTAGGTTAATAAACATGTTTTTATGATTTTGCTAGCTTATCCAAAAACCAACGAGGTGACTTAATGCGAGCAGACATGAAATCAGGCACACAACTGTAAATACTGGGTTTTTAGGGAGTCAAACACGTGGCAGTCCTAACAACAAAAAGTAACAATAATTCAGTCTTGAAGTCTTGGATACAAAGGTGTGAATTTGTGTCTCTGCATCAGCCATGGACATAAAAGATGAAGGGCATCTGTCCAGTCATTGCAGGGTCTGCTGACCTGTTGAGACTTCTATGAAAAGATTAGTTAGAGTTTGTTTCACGTCAACATCGAGAAAAAAAAATGTCTGCTGGCTGTCGGGCAACATGAAAAGGTCCGCTGTTGTTCAATTATCCCGAACACAATAAAGTGATTGCTGACATTTCAGTGCTGACGTGCTGCAATTTCTTTGTCCTTGTTACTTTATTACAGTATACTTTCTCTATTAGGGACATAAACCACACACACACTTATTACTGTATCCACACAGATGCTCATGCACACAAACATACACACGCCATCTACTGATGCAGATGCACTCCAGAAGGGAGAGACGGTTGTTGGTGTATATTTGGCTGCTTTTCAATAGATTAAGCTTTTAATTGACTGTAAACACCACTCTATACAACAGTGAGATAACTGCACTGATAAACTGTAGATTGTACTGTTTACACTGTGTGAGCATTTGTGTGTGTGTATGTGCATAAGAGAAAGAGATAAAGAGAAGGGACCAAAAAAGAGATGGTGAAAAGTTGTGAAGGGAGCGTATTGCTCCCAGTAGCAGTAGATTGAAAGTCAGTTGTTGTTGTATTCTAGTAGGCAGAGGTGTAGAAATCAAGTGGCAGGTGTTTTCAAATGTTTTTAAACTCCTAACCTTTATCATAGCTGACCTACCCTGAGCCTGCTTCATGCTAATTTACTGAAAACAAAAGGGTTTGGCAATGTCAGTGAGATACATCCTCTCTACTGTGTTTTGTGAAAGTGCAGCTGCACTAAGTTCTCCATTAGCTTAAAAAAAAGTACAAGTACAAATATTTGGCTCAATTTCATGGAGAAGTATATGTCAGACAATCCTGAACAGAGATCATTTGATGAGATTTCATTCAACATGTTGTTTTTATGAAGGATGACGCAAGTTTGGATAAAATACTGTATGTACTTGGCCAGTGAAATTGCAAAAGTGGCCAGTGGAATAAGGGTCTCATTTATGGATTTCTCTTAAATTAATTCCAGTTTCAGTGATGTAATTCAGTATTTTCAAAGTAAAATAGCAGCTCAACATGATAACCCCAACTACCAGATTAGATGTTTGCATTGTGCGTTTCTGCAAACCACTGATATGTAATATATTGTCGTGAATATATCTTGAGCTTGACGTTTCTTCACTTTTCAACAGTGCTGGTTATTTTGTGGTTGTGTTTAGACACAACAGCATTTGGTTTTAGTTGGGAAGATTAGTAAGAGATTGTGCTTTGGCATAAAATACACACTTTTGGTAGCACTGTTGCCACTGCAAATGTCGCCAATATTTTTGCTAAAAAGCAGCCGCTTTTGGTGGCACAGTCATGGTTAGAGATACCACTAATGTCCTGCTAAAAACACCCGGTTCTGGATGCATAATCACCACTGGCACTTCTGCCAATGTGTAGAATAAATACTGGCTTTTGATGGCACCATCGCAGCTGGAAATGCCACAGATTTTTTTGGTTTTCCACAGAAAAATAAAACCCTGCTTTTGGTTCCACAATTGCAGCTGGAAATGCTGCCAATGTCTCGCTAAATAACATTTAGTGTTGTTTGTCAGTGTGGACTAGTGCAGTGGTCTGTAGTTTGGCAGTCATCTAATAAAACACATCTCTCTAAAAAACACTACTTTTGGAAGGCACAGATGCAGCTGCCAATGCCACCGATGTGTTGCCTAAAAACATTTATTGTTGGTTTGTTCTGGGGTGGAACAGAGTTCGAAGAGAGACCGGGTTGAGCTCACATTCACATGTGATAGTTCAGAGTTTGAGTGGGGAAATTGTGAACATGGAGCGGACTGGCAGGTGAATGTATCAGGTAAGTTGCAGAAACACTTACAGCAGCAAGCTTGTGGGAAGAGGGGGGACTCCAGAGAGGGCTAGGCAGGGCTTGTAGTCAAGGAGGAAGCAGAGTTGGGGTCTGGCAGACAGGCAGCGGAGCAGACAAATCCAGTAGGAGCAGGCAGCGGGATCAACAAGGACAGGCAGGGAATCGATGTACCATCAGAACAGTAAACTACAGCGTAATTCACACGGAGGAGATGTTGCACTCGGCAGGAGGCTCCGAAGACAGACATCTCTCTCGATGTAGCCGAATCAATAGAACACCACACAGCCACAGGCAGACAAGAACCAGGAAGTGCACAGGCAAGATTCATGGTTGGAGACAGAAGGCTGTTAGATTTACTTGGGAAGAGAGGGGAGATGGTCAGAGGCGAGTGAAGTCGAAACCAGGAAAACAGTCCGAGAGTAAGTGCTGGAAGGTCCGGCATGGAAGTGAAGACAATCTAGAAAATAGTGAAAGTGAAGTGAGGCTGCTGCTTAATTGATTGAAGCTTGGCTTGGTTGAAGATGAAGAGCAGCTAGGAACACCAGGTGGAGGTGATGGGGCTGATGAGGAGGAGTGGCCTGATGGAGAGAGAGGTGGGGGTGTAGTAATTGGAAAAAATCCCACAGCAGCAAAAGAGAGGCAGAGCAGACTGTGACACATCTGGCCCAGGCATCACATCATAACCTGCTCCCTCTGTTCTGGTTGCTTGCCTACAGTATTTTTAAGTATGAAGTATAACATATATTAAGAAGACATCCCTTATATTTAATTAGACTGGCATATATCTGAGTTATCATATGGGATGTACTCTTTTTAAGCAAGGCTGATTTTGTGGTGTCATCCAAAAGCAGTTCCCTGGGCCATTGTTTAAATCCCCTCTTTGGTTATAAATCGCTCTCATTGCTTTCCCTTGTCATGGCTCCTCTTCTCACTAAATCTTGTCCAAGCCAGCATTAGCTTGCCAACATCTTTTGGCTTGTCCACACGTACAAAACATATTACATGGAGTCCACACCGTGTAATCCTTAAAACACACAGCATTGGTCCTATTCAGCACTGAGAGTAAGAACCAACAGATCCTCATCACTCATCTTCCCTTAAGTTGTTTCCCAGGAATAAATGGTCCCATTTGTGTAACCCCTGGCAACATCTGGGAAAGAGACAAAACAGATAAAAGGCAATTTGTGAAAACAAGCAGTCATGGTGATCCACCATTATTAGACCATTTATTGCAAAAAAAAGTTGAATGTGGATTAAATTAAAATCTGTTTTTTATTATCTTAGGAGCAAATAAGCACTCCTGTCCCATCCAAAAATGCAACACATAATTCCAAAAGTGGCTGACAGCCATAAGCAGCCGTGGCCGCTCTCCAGGTATGAGCATCTGTAAATGAATCAGGCAGGTGAAGCAAACTGACGTTGAGAGATAGTGAATGTACTCAAGTAACCTGCCTCTGGCAAATGAAGGTAAAACAGTGCATTAGTCATAGAAAAACTGATTTAGGGGGTCAGCCCTGATCTTTGCATTTACTAGAAACAGTTAACTTCTTGTCCCTGCTATTGCCTTCTGTCCTGTCCTTATTAGACCACTCCCTGTGGACACTGAGGAGAGAGCCACCGCCTTTAGACTAATTTTAGGCCCTCTGTACCCACGCCGACTCATTAGCCTGATTCCCAGGGCTAACTGGGCCTTATTCATTATCAGTGTCACCTCAGCCAGAGCAACATATCCGTCTCCACTTTTTTGCCTCTTAGTTATCAACAGAGATAAGTTATCGTACGGGCATTAGCTAATTAAACACACTGATGTCAATACTGATATAAGCTCTGTGTTTTGGTTCTATTGCAGATCCAGTATGGAAACACTTTTTCTTAAGGGTTATTACACAGTTTTTCTTAACGTTTGTGCCAGTTATCCAGACCTTTCTCTGCTTTCTGTTTGCCATGGTTTGTTGAAACACAATCGGCACCATTGAAAATATTAGGGCTCTTTTAAGCCATTTGCAGCTGTTTATTTTTGTCCAGTGTGGAAAAAAACAAGCAGTGTCTGACTCTAACTCCACCCAACGAGATACACACAACGACACCTTCACCTGACCAAGAGTGCTCGTGCTCTGCAGGTCTAGGTGTAGAAAGGAGAAATGTGGAATTGTTATAGCAATACTCTTGCAAGCCATAATGTTGTTTAATAGCTTTATTCATTTTTTTGACTGGCATATGACAGACAGCTACTTTTACATCACTTACTCTCAAAAAACTGATTGGTAGTGCTGACAGTATTAGCTGATTTATTGATATTATCATATTATTGTAATAGCTTAGTGAACAAGAGTAGTAAAAAAGTGCAGTTGTGCACAATGCAGCCCCTTCTGCCCTTTCTAAACAATAATAATGACATTAACATGACAATAGCAATCATTTACTGTCTCTGATATTTTGCAGCTTATCTCGTCCTCTGCTCAGAGGGTAAGGACCTCCTGGACCTCATTGTTTTTTGTTTGCGGACATATATGGCTGCTGCTCCTCTTCTTTGAGTTAGCCGTGAACTGCTGTTAGCTGCTTTAAATCTCCCATGGGGGGTCGCACACATAACACGCTGTCAAAACATCACACTGGTCTTCTTTTTCTGATCATGAACAAGTGCTTTTTATTCCTGTACCTAACCAAACATGGACTACAGTGTTGTTAAAACGTGAAGTTTCATTGTATGTGCTACATAATAAGGTACATTTGCAGAAATGCCAACATTTTTCCTGGTGTTCAAGTGTAGACATTTCTGAAATTGATATGATGGACACCCAGTGAGTGGAGCCTTTGAACTCTCAAGGTGAACAACTGCTTAATGTTCAACATGCGCCAGAATGTTTTGCAGACCTTCTAAAGCTAAAATTGTGCTATCATTTAAAATCTACAATTTAAAATCTCCCAAGGTATTTCCCAGTCTGGCTGATGGGCCGTCAGCGACCATTCTCGTTTCTTTTGTCAGTTCTTAGTACTGTTTGATCACAGTCTAGGTTTACCAGTGTTTTATAAATGCCAAAATAAATCAGTGTGCATGAAAATATTACACAAAACAATGAACTTACACAATGCTCATTTCCAGTTATCCACAGTAGATAATATCAGCTGTCGTTTGCAGAAGTGAAAGTTAAACTTAGCTGCTGGCCCTCCACACTGATGTGGCAGTTTCCATATATTCCTTTTCATGCAGCTAGAATTAAATGTCAGGCTTGTATTGGAGGTTCCTGAATACAAGTAACTTAATGAAGGAAGAAAATAGCAGAGAGACCGGTAGAGTTTCTTTTGTCGGGAACAAGGAAGATGTTTCTGAATGAGACCATTTATTCCGTGAGATGAGGGGGTGTTTCTCAAACACGTCCATCTCTTCACTGGTGCTGGACAAAATTAAATAAAAATAAAAGTAAATAATGAATTTATATGAAAACAAAGGGCCACTGATTTGTTATAACCATTCGAAGCACAACAGTTTACCGAGTTCACAATTCTGGAGCAAGATTTTTATGTGTTGTTGGGAGTTCTCTTTGAATAATTGGATCTATATACTGTATGTTGAAAAGGTGGCTATGCAAACCTTGAAATTAACCATTATACATCTGAGACTGAATCAACAACAAGGATTCAGTCTCAGATTTTAAACTGTTTCATCATTTCCATTGTTTGATTTGGCGTTAAATCTATGTAGGAAGAAGCTTTTTTTCTCTCTCTTTTATTGGTTGGCACATAATTGCTTCCTTGAACATATTTTAAGCATGATTTCCTGGCAGCATCTATGCGGAAGGGAAGAAGATATTGATGTGGACAGTGGTGCTATGAGAAAGTGGAAAACTGATCAGTCCTAACGAAATCCATGGGGAGGCACACAGTGGGGGATGGCCTCGGGTAGAAGCTTTATTTCCACAGCCTGCCTGTCTTTCGCATTTGTGTGCATGTAACTTTGTGTGTTATTCACTTTATTCTGCAGTGCGTTTACTCCCTTCATCCTGTGAGCTTGCACCCTTATTGTGACGAGCCCAGCGCGCTCAATTACCCGCTCACAACCCGCTCACAACCCATTACCCTCACCCACACAGCTTCATTCAGAGGACACGCTCCAGCCGCTCTGAGTTGCATCTTGCTCCAGCCATGCGTTCAGCAGGGTAGCGTGTGATTTAGTGAATGCATGGAGAAGTCAGCGCCTCTTCAAAGTGAGGATAAGTGAAGGGTTTTTGAATATTCAGTAATTGTAGGTGACATTATTCATTTGTGTTTGTTCAACCTTGTTGGACCAGCAGGTCCATTTTGCTGTGCAGCAGGTGGACATACAGTTTCTGGGTGTAATATGTTCACTTGTTGTGCTTTGACAATGCTATTAATTAGTTATTCAGATTCCCTTTTGTTGTTACAAAGGCAACAGCTACTCTCTCTGGGTCCATATGAAGAAAATACACCATAATTAGATGTAATGTTCACACAGACAGAAAAAAAGATTGTACATGATGAAAAATAAATTCTGTATTTTAAAAAAAAGTCAGAAAAAAACAGAGTACGCATAAATACAGAACAAGCCAATTAATTTATTTTTTAAGTTGCAACAACTTTACAAAATTAATTAAATATGACTACATTTTAAGTAAACTTAACAATCAGATATAAAGTAAACATAAAGTAAGATAAATAACTGTATTTGTTTCCTTTTTTGTAAGAAAATCAGTTTCCTAGATTGTTTCAAGTAAAATCAACTTGTCAGATTTTACAGTGTAGTTTTGCTCCAGTGCTTGAAACTAAATAATTTCATATACAAGGAATGTGCCATTTTTCTTAGTCATTAGTGATATCAGAAGCAAGAATTGTTTTTTGTTTTTTTTCGCATGTGACATGACTGAGCTTTAAGTTTGTTATGGTAAACACTTTTTAAATGTGTCAGTGTCAGATCACTTTGGGAAACAATCTGTTCTTCAGCCACTGTGGATGTTCTCCAAATTCATCATTCTTCGCTTTAGTTGCCAAATATGGTCTTTTAACTGGAAAAAATATCTCCAGATGCTGCTTGGTTATTCAGCTGCTTGTTTCACCTACTGGTAATTTATAAAAACCCACCAGATTAACCGTCCTGTTTGCACATCACATGCCACATCTACAGAGCTTATGTGGACTCAAAAAGACACAAAGTCAGCAAGTGGAGCCTAACTTGTCACGTATTGCATCTCCGGTCTTTTTTCCCCTCTACATAAGACCCTGGGTTGAGATAATGAGTTAATTCTCAGCAGACTTTGTCCAACACGATGTGTCATTACAGCAACTATTCCAGGCTAATGGCTCAGCAGGTAGTGAATTCAAGGTTTGTGCTGTCACTGCAGAAATGTCCTCTTTTCCTCCACCTATAGATAAAATTGCTCTGGTATCTCTTTTTTTCTGAGAAGAAAAATTATCTGCTGTGTAGATATGCTTTGAATATATACTTCACCCCCAAATGGCCATTTGTATGTCGATTACTCAACATGTGTTATGTTGAATTTGTGATAGAAACATTTTTTTCTGGCATCCCTCTGGTGAACGAAAAATCCTTGTTGAATTGAAGTCATAGAGGTCTGTGATTACGACAGCAAAACTGTATAACATTTAATCACAAACTCTCACACAATTTGCAGTATAATCCAAGTATGATGTGTAAGTGTAAGGTGAAAAGAGGCAGTTAAGTGTTTGGGTACATCTAAATATATAATGAATAGAATAAAAGAATAAAGTGGATTATTGCTAGCTTTTGTCTTATATTAATTCACCATAATATCCCATTGCAGCAGCGTTCATATAACTGTGACACTGGTGGATTTGTCATGTACTGGTGGTGGGCGTGGTTTGTAGAAGCATAGGCTTCAAATGTGATGCAGCTGCTTCCATCAGTCATTTTTTGTTTGTTATAACAGTTTACTGTGATTTTAAAGTGGACCCAAGAGCGAGACCCGCTTATCAAGGGTAAAAAGGGGTAAAAAGGAGTTTATAGAGTTGTGCAGGTGGATGAAGCAGGCAGATTGCAGTGAGTCTGAGGCTGGTGGCGAGTGGCTGCAGTTAAAGTAGTTGAGAAGAGGCTGGAGGCACTGGTGGTGAGAGGCTGGGCAGCGAGTGGCTAAGTTGCTGGAGTTTGGAAGAATGAGGCACTGGAAATGGAAAAAAAAGCTAACTGTCAAAACCCCAAAACATCAGAGAATGATACTGTCAGAGCCTATAGTACCACTGTGAGGAGTGAGAAACAATCTGGTGGCATGGAAGTGTGAATCCAGGGTTTTTAAGCTGCAGTTGATGCGTAGAATGAGCAGCAGGTGTGCACGCAGAGCCCTAGCACCAGGAAGCAGCAAACAGCCAGCCTCTGAAAGCGTACAAACACAGCAGAAAAATCCAGTTGACCAGCAGCTCTCATCTTTAGCGAGGCACAATATCTGTTTGGGAAATACTGAGCATACGACTGAATAAATCAAACTAAATCAACTCAAAAACGTTTGAGAAATTGTAAACAGTAGTTTTGATTTAGTTTTACTGTTGTTAAACCCTATGACTTGAATTAAAGACATTTTCTCAGTTTTTGGATTCTTCGGTTTAATGGAGGTATACAAGAAAAACAAAGTTTTCCTTATGAATTAAATGTTTGGTGAGTAACTGACATACAAATTACCATGTCGAGGGAAATATTCTTTTATGCTGAAGAAGAAATGCGTTGTAGTATCGTAAACCATCACTTAGTAACTTAAAGTTGGCTGGTTGCATGTGCAGTGTCATCCATTGTGGTTATACAGAAAAAAAGAGCATCATCTTTAAAAAAGAAAAGAAATTTCAAAAGCACACATGCAAAAAATATTTATTTGATTGACAGGTGATCCCTGAGCATTATAGAGAAGAAAACACAGCAACATCAAAAAGCAATGAGCAACAAAAAAAACAAAACAAGTATCTGAGAGACCACTTCAAACTATTTTTCCACAGAGGCTTTTAGTGACATTCAGTACACTCTAGATGCTCTTTCCACCACAGATTTAAAATTTTAATATTTATTGGAGTTTTGTATTACATGATTCTACTAAAGAGGCTGTTTTCAACCCAATCAGAGGCGATTTTGTGTTGGTGCACTGGCTGCTGTTTCTGGTGGTAGGAAGTTATTTCATGGTTTTAAATTGGCCAAACCAACCAACCAACTGGCTCTTGAGCAGACTTCACATGTTTGTCAGTTCTCCTGTTCCTCTGTTTCCTGATGCTGTTGTCAGTGAACATAATATTGTCGGAACAAAACTTCTTGGCTCAGTGTGCATGTGTGAGAGACCGGATGGTGTTTTTGCTTTTGTCTTATCATTGCTGAGTTCAACTGACAGGAGTTCAGCTTTCTGTTTGTACTTTAAGTTGTAAAAAATGGTGGCAAAATATATTTGTCATCTTTTCACAAACTTAAAGTTAATCGAGGTGAAGAGAGTCTGAACTTGTGATGTATCTGTTCTCAATTTTAATGCAGTATGACTTCAGAGATCAGATTCTGTTTTCGTCGTAGTGTAGAAGAGTAGAAGTGATTATCTTTGATATTGAAGTTGCAGTCCCAGGCAGTTTGGTGACACCTGCGATTTTGCACAGTCGGGGACCAGTCAGCGGCAACCTGTTGCGCTATATCTGAACTTGCGTGGGGTGTGTGAATGGTTCTTTAAAAACGAGCATAATCCTTGTGCACAAACACACAGGGCTTCAGATGGAGAAAGAAGCTTGGCGTTTGGTGTTGTTTACAGGTCTTAGCATATGAGTAAACAACACCTCCATCAGTTGAGTTCTAATCATACCATCTTCTCGCAAATGTTTAAAGATGCTCTCCAAAAATATTGACAGACCTAAAAGAAAAAGTGCCATAATGCGGCACAAGATTCACTGTAGAAGAGACAGAGAGAGCACTTAATGCACATGCAATAGCAGCAAAGTAGACCATAATGCAATGCAGCTCTACAGAACGGGAGGTTCTTATCTGCACAAACCGCATGCATGTTTTTAACAGTCTGACATGAAGGAATGACTAAACTTTTAGGATGATAAAATAACTGTTTATTTAAACAGAGTCTGGTGGGGTATGCAATCATTATTGCTCAATGGTGGACCAATTAAAAAAAAATGTTCTTCCAATTAGTTACTTGGACACAAAAACATGGGAAAAAAGGGTCCAGGTTGAATAATACCAAAGTTACCCCTAAACAACTGCATTAAAAAGGGGCAAAATCTCCTAAAACAGCTACAAAATGTTACAAAAGTACTTTTAGTGAATGATTAATACACCTTTGGTGTTCTGGTGAGTACAACAGCACCAGGATGGTGAATTTGGGATTGAGTCAAAATAGACTATTTTACCCACGTGCTTGTCACCCAGTGCAACAGTCTGGCTCATTGATGTGTTGCAAATGAACACAGTGGCGGTCTATGGCACAGAGGAATAAGCCATATCAGGCTTTGGCTACACGGGCAGGATCAATTCATATAGTGCTGATGGTCTTTTTATAGGCAGTGACATTTTATATTGTACTTATCTCTCAATCCTGCCTTTCTAATGTATATCAACAGTGATCAGCAGCTACTCCATAGACATTACACACACTTTACAGCGCAGCCTCAGGTGAGAGCATCTGCCCTGGCAGGAGTTTGTTTCAGAGCCAGCCTTCCATACTCAAACATATAAAATTACAGGAGGAGTGTCTGTGAAGCTCGATACCTCTCAGTCTCCTTGGAAACGGGACCAGAAACTCCTCCTCCACATACAAACAAACTTAATGTGCATATGAACACACACGGTCACAATCTGAGGTGTGAGATAATGTGAGAAGTATTTACTTCCCGCCTGGTGAGAAAACAAGTGACTTGAGAGTTAATTACATTTAATTAGCTGAATTTATTGTGTTAACAGAGATACAATGGTCACAACATACCACTGTTTAATCAAATTAAAATGATTTGCAACTTTAGACTTTGTTACATCACAAACGATCTCAGCACACACTTTTGGGCACACTGTGAAGAGTCGGCACATTGCAAATTATTCTTTAGATTTCTGTACACCTGCTGGTAAACCATTCTCATGTAGGTTGGAATTTTGCGTGTATGTGTGTGTGTGTGCTGTGGCGTAAAGTGCAATAAAAGACACATTTCACAGTGAGAGGTAAATGCAGTCCCAGAAAATGATTGGAAACTGAATCACAGGAGAAGCATAAAATGGGTAAAATCAGTAAAAACTGGATAATAAAATACAATTTAAGAGTGTTATCCAGGTGCAGCACAGACAGAAATGCACTTTAGTATCTTCAGGACACCTAGTGTCTTCTAACTGATCTCATGGTGCACCTCTTGAGAGTTAGAGGCTTATGTACTGTATATAAAATACTTCTGACCTGTCAACAGAAATAGAGTGATGTGGTAGATGTTGAAGGCAAGGCTAAGCTGATTATGATGTCATAGCACCAGGAGACAACTTCATCTTTCCAGGGACGTCTTTGACACAAACATATCTTCATTCAAGTCGAGGCCTGTTGTCCAACATGCATCAGGTCGGCAGTTTGTGCAGCCGAGACGATCAGGAAGTCTCCCAGATGGCGAGTGAACATCTTCTAATTACAGCTCACATCAGATGAGTCAGTCACTCCTCCTACATCGTCTGTCTGCTGGCTTGTTTTTGTTTATCAGTCAATCTCATTTTACATCTATCTATCTATCTATGAGAAATCACTGCTGAGTCTCAATTCAGATATTCCTATTATTACACTTCCATGTAGTACACTCTGTATTTAATCAGTAGTCGATGAAGTACCTGAAAGCCATACTTGAGCAAAAGTTCAGATTTCTCATTAGAAAATGACTGTGGTTGAAGTCAAAGTCACCTATTAGAATATTTCTTGATTGAAAGCCTTAAAGTATCTGATATTTACGGTATATATCAAAAGTATTTTAAAATATTAAATGTACTTAAGTATTGCACGTAAAAGTACAAGTAATTCCTGTTAACAAAAAAGCAAGCAGTCAGAATTTTGATCATTTTTAAGTTTATTCCCTCATACCATGCGGCACCTTAAAAGTGAAGATTAACCAAGATAAAAAAAAAAACTGTATTTTTTCAAATTAACGGATTTTTAAAGAACAAAATTGTGTTTTCATTTGCTCTGATTCCTTCAATTGTCCACCTGTCCCCTCCTTGCTTCCTCAGTTCCTGCTCTATTTTGTATTTAGTAACTAAAGAGCAAAAACTTTAACAACACTTTCACCAAAAACAGTTGATGTTCAGTTAATGTTAAGCTCGAGGGACTGCAGATGTGATTTAGCTCTAAACTATAATCTGGTACAGTGCATCAAATGGTTACATTTATGTTTCAAACTTTACATGTTCCTTTTAAATAAATGAATAAATGTAAAATGGCCTAAAAGTATAGCAGTTTACCAGTTTTCCATTCTACATTCTAGACTTCAATGCTATTCAATCAGCAGTTTTTGCTAATATTGGAACAGTTTTAGTCAATTATGATGGCATTAAGGATGATGATAAAAATAAACTAAAATTCAAAAGAAATGTGTTTTGATTAGTAATAATTACAATGTGGGTAATACAGGACTTTAAAAATAGACAAAAAGCAGCCCAGTCGCTCTCTGTGCTCTCCAGAGTTCATTCTGTTCTGTTCAACTCCGTGTCAGTCAGATGTGAAATGGACACGGTGAGCTGTGAAAACACGCCTTCCTGGACACACATCAAACAGGAGGACGGCAGAAACCTGTCAGGAGAGCAGCTCCTCTCCCTTCTTACTCACTCTCTCTTTCTCTCTTCTCTTTTTTCCTGTCGCTGAAATTCAGATCGAGCAAATATTTTCTCATTCCTTAGAATCCGATGTGTGAGTAACTGAGTGAGCAACGGGAACGAGGGTGGGTAGTGTTAGTTTTGTTATCCAGTGATGATTTCTGTGTGTCAGTGTATGCGAGAGAATAATGCTTATTGCATTTTCTTCTGCAGACCGTTAAAGATGCAATCATTTTTCAGAGTTATATTAAAAACTGTTTGTTGTAATGAGAATGTAAGCTGAGCAGTGCACCAGTGTTCAACCAAATTTTTCCTGCAGCAACTTGACATTTAATTATGTTTATTGGGTGTATAATCAGTGTTTCTGTGTACAGTGGCCCAAGGGGTCAGGGGCACCTAAAGCCTTCAGTGTGCGTCAAATCACGTACTGGGTAGGTCTTATAACATTGGTATATTGACCAGTTAAGTGGAGGTGTGAAAGTAAGTAGGATTTGATCTGCCTTATCAAGCTCTCTTTGTACATTATTCACAATTAATTGTATCTTTGCCTTCTCTATGATGCAGGTTTTTTTGTATTGTGCTGTCTGGCAGAGCAGATATACTAAACAATTACACTAATTTGGGGTTGTTAAAATTACATGTAATAAAGCCAAGTTCCTTTTAGGGATGTCCTGAATACATATTTTTGATGTAGGCTCTTGGCCTCACTCATATTTTGAGTAAAATATCCCTACACATTACCAGAAACAGAAAATATGGAAAGATTCTTTCTTAAGCACATTATAGCAAAAAGAATAACAAAAAAAATGAAGCCTGAAGTTTGGGTTGAACACAATCACAACCCTATATGACTAAAGAAGTAGCGTCCTCTTGTAATACTATGCAATCCAGTACTATTTTTTGGGCTTCAGAGCTTCAATATTAATCAAGAGCAAATAGTCAAAGCCTCCGCCAGGGGATTTGGGGTTGCTGAACATAAACGCTCACAATAATAGGCTCCAAGTCCGAGGTTCTGAAATTTGACAAGAGTGCAAAATTGGAAACTAGGTCCATTAAATTTAAAATTTGGGATTCATACTTGAGACTCAGTGTTTCTGTTACAATGAAGGAACATCTCATCCCAGCAAACAGTCAATCCAACATCTGCTCGGTTAGCATGAGCTAACACTGCCACAGCGGCAAACATCCGACACTGAGCTGTTTAACAGTCCCAAACACCAAAACAGCTTGTTTTAATGCTGAGGTTCTAGCAAATACATCAGTGTATGGGAATCACAAACTGAGATATATATGTATTTATAATTTCTAATAGCCTAATGTCATCAAATCTGAATCCTAAAACTGAAAATAAAATACTCATCCAGTGAACAAATGTCCAAATAGTCACATATTTGAGTCTAGCTCTAATTCATTTAAATCATACTGGACTCTTATGTCAGTCCAAAAGTATTCATTTTAATAGATTTCCATAAAGTGATTTAGTGCATAATGTTAGAAAATGTTTCCATATCCTAGACTTGTAGATGTTCAGGGTTGTTCTCTTTTGTTTCATTTTTCGATGGATTTTAGGTTTGCATTTGTGCCACTACTGCTCAATGTGCTGAAGCTGCATATTTCAACCATTTCTCATGACCTTTAACTTTGTATCTTAACTTCAACTTCTGCTTGCTTTTTAACTAGCTCTCACAAACTTTCAGCAGGAGCATGTGGTGTTCAGGTTGAACTGACTCAGGTTGGTGGGTGGCGTGTGCTGTGCAGTTGGCCTGTTGTAGGTGGAAATTTACTGGTCATTATAAAAATAAATATACTAAATGATCAGCGTCACACCAGTTTGTAATCCAGTGTCTTTATTTTTGTCTCCCAAGCATAAGTGTGGGGACTTTTTTTTGTTTTATCTACCAAAACATCTTTCAGAGTTTTGTTCAAATTAGTTGAACAATTCCACAAACTTTCCACGTACCCCCTGAAACTGAAAATCATAAAACATCAGTTTGGGTACTTGATCTTTCAAAGATGGGGGTAGCAGTTTGAAATCTGTCCATGGTCCTTATTTGTTCAGGAAATGGACATTGTGTCTTTATGGCTGATGTAAGTACAAATGGTATGTCTGCTCTTCAGCCAAGTACAATGAGGCTTTGGTGTCGTCTACATGGTGTGTTTTTTTTTTAACGGAAGTGGAGCTGTTGATAGAAAATTTGTCACCTCTGTCTTGTTTCAATTTCAGCTCAATTTCACAACCCAGATAATGTTACGTATATGTCTAAAACACAAAGACACAACACGTCAGAACTGGAAGAACTGTTGACAAGGTCAGGGCCTCTCTGGGTTTTTGTTTCTGGGACCAGCAAAATAATCAAGGCTGACCTGTACTGTAACTGTCTTTATTCTGAATTGAGACAATTCATTTTTGTATGCCAAGATTAATGTATGCTTTAAAAATAATCAATAAAAGTGTCGAGATAAAAAAGATGTGTTTAGTTCAAATTGCATCAAAGCCAACAGTGCACTTACACCAGGTAAGAGAACTGAGAATTACTGGACTAGATGAGAAGCAGACGTGACAAACTGTAATCGGTGATCTGCCTGCGGGAAGTATTAGTTGCTGGCAGGATAACCGGCTGTCACAGTCTGTCAGATGATATTGACCCTCGAGTGCGATAAGGCCAGACAGCCGTCATAAAAAGCCAGAGATGCAGCAGATGTTGTAATAGGTGCTTAAAGATGATAAGGCATCTACGACTGTACCGATGAAAGGTTCCCTGCTCTTCCTCAACAGCAGATACTTACTATGAAATGACTCAGTATGGCCTCGGCTGGCTCTGACGTACACTCTTGGTCTTAAAAATTATACAACATTATACAAAATGTGAAGAGAAATGAGGAACAATGACAGATTTTTATTTTTTTTTATTTAAAGCACACTGTAACAAAAAAAATTGTTGGCAGCCTGAAGTTTGGGTTGATATCAATATCCTCTTAAAATATTTTTCAAAACTGCCATCACCACACAATGGAAGATAAGATAACTGAACTTGTTGAAATAAAATGTTTTTTTTTCCATATTTCCGCATTCCTAAAAAGATATCAGAAGTTTCCCTCCTCAGTTTAATATATTCAGTTTTTATGGGTTTTTTTCTCTTTTAAAAAAATGTTTATGGGTTGTTCGTCCATCCCATTCTAGTCAACAAAGTATGTCATGAATACCTTCAAAGAATGACTTTAGACAGTCATGGATGTGAACTGTAACTGCATGTTGACTGTTTTGCAGAGACATACACCCCCAAGGCAGTAATTCTTATTTTTATTTTTTTTAGCCAATAGCAAAGCTGCATATATGTAGCTGTGCACTGTAAAATCCACAAACAGCAGTCAGCTGACAGAATGAAAAAGGTGGTAGAAATAAAGCATGACAAGGGCATGATAACATCCAAATTGCAGACGAAAGATGAAGGTAATAATAATTGACATATTGATCTTTCAACCCACATGTAACATCAGAGAGAAAGCAAAGATGCCATAAAGATATGGCTTTGTCTTTTGGGGCTTATGTCAGGTGCAACCACTGATGTTCTTGGACTTAATTAGAGAGTAGGACGCCGATCTAAATCTGAGGTTATTGATTTGACCATGTAAAAAAAAGGTCAAACATTATCCTGGTGGACAAATACCCAGAGTCAATGCTTCAACTGTGTCTTTTTGTAAACTAATTGTCCTCTCGTTGTTAAAATCAATATGTTTACTTTATTTACCAGATAAGATCAGGGTCAGACAGACTGTCCATCAGAGAGAGGCAGGATCTGCCAAATTCCTACTAGCCCCAGAGGTGCTGTTCAGGTGCCTATATATGATCTTTGATCTTCCTTGATGGGAGTAAGAAAGGAGTATTTCCCTTGTGGTACTCACTAAAGCTTGGTATTATTGTTGCATTACAAAGACAAACTAACATGCTGATGGAATCTGGCGGAGACAGCTGCTGCCCGCTGCAGCCTATTTGTCTTCCACATATCACACGCTTTCAAGCCATGATCCAGTTACTTATTTGAGGTACAAATATCACATTTTTGACAAGACGGGCAAACAAAAAGAAAACCAGCCCGTCTGTACATGAGAGCTGGATTCTATTTTCAGAAAAATGTAGACTTAGTGCAAGTGCCAGCAAAAATATATCACGAGTTTGTGTGTTTGTGTGTGTGTGTGTGTGTGTGTGTGTATATCTGCGTGTGTATGTGTGTGTGTACAGGGCCAGAGCATGGGGTGATGAGGACTATCCTCTGCTGACCTCTATGCAGATGACCAGTGATGGCCACAACATCACCTCAACAGTAAGTTTTTCAGATTTTTTTTTAAGAATGGGTCCATCTGTGCTCTTTTCCATGTTTCCAGAATCAGAAATCAGAGTCAGAATAGAAAATATTGCCAAGTAGGTTTTCACTTAAAAATAATAGATTTTTTTGTGCATACATTGAACATACAATAAACATATAAAGAGGAATAAAAGTTACTTTTATTTTTAAAAAATCAGTATTAGTTTTTGTGTAAGCAATTTTTTACCACTTAACCTTGCCATTAGACATCCCTTTCTGACAGGGAACGAGCTGTTATGTTGCCCTCTTTAAAGGGAGTTTACAGTTTTTACACAGTCCATATTAGTGCATGGATATATTAATGTGGCAACATAATCATGCAGAAATCTCTATCAGGTCAAATGGGAAGGGGGGCTTGGGAGAAAAAAAACACTTTACTCATACTTCGGCAAGAGTTTAAAACTTTGGATTTGAATGCACATGGAACACTACTGGAGAGCTACAAAATTCTATAAAAACTATAGATATATAAAGTTGTAATAATGTAGCCAGCCCTTAATTGGCCCATGTGGTCACATGTAATCACTCTCTCTTTTTTCCTTTATATCTATACTTTCTGCCATCAATATAATCTTCCCTACATGATGTGATATATGAGTGTTTCAAAGTGATGGTTTGTTTGTTGTTGGGTTTCTTTTTTTGCAGTTTGTTGGATGACATAAACACAGAACAACAACAGGAGCAGCAGCAGGAATTCCTGAGCTCGCTGGAGACGATCGTTCTCACCATCTTTCTCTCCATTATTATCATCATGACAGTGTTTGGCAATCTACTGGTCATGGTGGCACTCTGCAGGGACAGACACCTACGGTGAGCTTGGTGTCATTTGTTGTCTGATCTGGCTTTAAAGTCTGAGAGAAGTGAAAGGGGGCTATCTGCAACTAGTAAAATCTGTACATAACACGCCTAGCATCATCATTTAGCATATCATTTTGTTTGGTTTGTTTGTTGCAAAAAGTAAGAAGTGAGATTAGTGCAACAAAAATGAAAAGTCAGAGTGAGGGCATTTGTTTCCTGCTATTTGTACTGAAAACACACACATTTCTGAGATGCATTCTGGGAAACAGTGCTCAAAGATTCCCCAGGATTTGGAAGGAACTCACCAAATGTCAAAGCACTCACATTACAACAATCCTGTCCTAAGACGCCCTCTGACTCAGGTAGATTGGTGTTTGGTTCCTGTGACATTTGATGACTTGTCTAAAATCTGAGTCAAACTGCACCAAAGTGTGTGTTTTAAGGGAAAATATAAATCATGTACATGAAAAGGTTAGATAAAAGCATTTATTTTTTTCTTTTCTTTTTAATCTTATAAACAGTCAGTCTTCATTTACTGATGGGCAGCACCTTTACAGGTTAGAGACCCAAGTGTATTGTAGTTTTGATGGTACAGTACAACATACAGTACACTGAACTTTTACCCACGATATTTGTCGATGATTTTTTGATGCTGACTTGTTTCTTGTTTTCTCCTCTCCTCTCAGAAAGAAGAAGACAAACTACTTTATTGTGTCGCTGGCGTTTGCTGACTTGCTGGTTGCGTTGTTGGTGATGCCCTTCGCTGCGATCGAGCTCACCACCGGCCAGTGGCGGTACGGGGAGATCTTCTGCCTGGTCCGAACGTCTCTGGATGTCCTTTTGACTACAGCATCCATCCTGCACCTCTGCTGCATTGCTTTGGACAGGTTTGTGTGTGTAAGAGAGATGATGGGGAGGATTTTAACTTCTTTCACACTGAAAACCACTGACAAAGGAAGAAGCACTTTAAAGAGAGTTTTGCCCAAATAAGTCTGATAAAAAGTCATCCTGTCAATTTTTTCCCGCCATTTTTTTAGACCCCAAACACGGGTGAATTTTAGGTACTCATTGCTTTTTCCTGCCGTTTTAAAGCCCCAAATTTTAGGGACACATGACAATTTTTTACTGCAGCTTTTTAGGTACAAACTGTGGGTGTTTCTTTAGCTATGCCTCACAGTGTTTCCAGCTAGGTGCCATGAAAAGTGGTTATGCAAATTGTGCCCAATGCAAAACATGTCCTTTTCCAACCTTTACCAAGTGGTTTTGTTCCTTAACCTGACCTCATATTAACCACAGCATTGTATAGTTTTAACATATCTGCTACATAATAAGATGCAAAAGTAACCTTTGTGTGATTCGCAGAAATGCACAATGTCATCATGTTTTTCTAGTGATTAGGTTGTGTAAGACATTATACAAAAGTGTAATAAATTTTATTTTGTAAATTTCGTATGATCCATTTGGGATTGAAACAGTACTGACGTTTGTTTTCTGTTTACAATTACATCTCTTCAACAACTGCACTTTAGTACACAACTCGTGTGGGTGTTATTCCAGGTATTACGCTATATGCTGCCAGCCACTGGTCTACAGACACAAGATGACCCCAGTCAGGGTGGCAGTGATGCTCAGCGGCTGTTGGCTCATCCCCACATTCATCTCCTTCCTACCCATCATGCAAAGCTGGAATGCCATCGGCATCGAGGACATTGTAAGTGCTCAGTAGCTAAGATGAGATATCACAGAGGGGGTGAGTGATGACACAGTTATTATTTTTAAAATAGTATTACAATCCAACATCAACAAAATACACTGCCTTTTTAACAGAGTAACACTTAAGAGCTCATATACCTTTGCCCAAAGAGAGAGAGATGTTCTTTCTGTGAGGGCAAATGCAGCATAAACCTCTCCAACCTAATATTCTCTCATTCTAATAAAGTTTTCAATCCCTCGAACAATGATACGCTAATGCAGTGATCACAAAACAATTCCAGTCCCTGCAGAGAATCTCTTGCTGCGAGCAAAGACAGCACTACAACAAGCATTTCCTGCTGGTTTGGATATGTTTTGGCATGGGGTTATTTCAGAGTTGCCTTGAAATGAGCTGCTGGACTCCCAGAGGCACACGGGGACAGATGAATTTATTCAGCCAGAGTTAATGAAATACACGGCCCTTCTCTCTGTCTTGCGGTCAGGGAGCATCCAAACAGCAATCCGTTGTTTTAAAAAGCTGCCTGAATGTTTTGAAGTCAAATGTCAAAGATAGCATTGCATAGGAGTTGATTTTAGTATATTTAGACCAAGTTTTAGTTTATTATTTCATACCTTGTACGTGTGTACATTTTTTATCGCTTGTCTTTCTCTCAGAAATTCTGTAAATTTCCATTGCACTCTTATTCTGCCCAAAAAAGGAATTGTTTGAAACTTAAACTTCTTCTCACTCCAGCTGTCATAAAGCCACAAGAACTGATTTAATTATTGTGACACTAGTTAAAACGATACGTTACAGTTTGTCTGCTTGTTATGAACTATGTCTGGTCCAATTTCACCAAAGACAGAATGAGATCTTTCTGTGAAACAGAGAAGTCTTGGCTTGCTCTTATCCGTTAAACCAGAAATACTTAGTATTTGTATATTGTGAAAGATTTCTTTGAAATGTTTCTAACTTGGGATTTTACTACCCTGTTACACAAAATGACCAATTCCGGACCATGCAGACAAGATAAGGATAAGGATATGACTACGCAGATAAGGAAACGGATTAGATGAAATTCACTTTTCAGCTTGAGGCACTTGCCCTCAATGCATTATTACCAGCTCATCTTTTAAATTGAGGACAAAGATTTGGGTAGGTGGCTTCTCTTTTTTTGTAAACAAGTTTATTACAAAGCACTTTAGACAACTTTTAGCATATTACATTTTTAGTAGCCATGCTTGACAGCTAGCCTCCCCAGAGTTCAAAAACATGCCTACTAATGACCCTTAAACCTTACTAATTAACATTTATCATGTTTGTTTCATACACAAATAGAAAAGTACAAATATTTGAGTGAAGTTTTTGAGCTAGGATAGTTTTTCCCTTGCCTCCAGTCTTTATGCTCAGATAAATTTTACATGATGCCATTGGGCCCAAAAAGACTTTAACATTATGAAAGAGATGTCTGTATATCAGTGGATCATAGGGTTGCAACAGTATTAGATTTTCAGGGTAAGAATTGAAACAATTTTTAATGGAAGAATGTGTAAAAAGTCTCTCTTTTGAAAAGAACTAAAATAAATAATAAAAGATTCTCCATCCAGTTGCATTCTTTTTCAATATCGTTGATAAGCAAATAGAAGAAATTATCGTAGATAAGCTATAAGGTAATCATTACAATCCTCATGAAGTGACTTGTTTTACTATCAGCATTTGATCTGTTCAGTACAATAACATTTGGAAAGTATAGAAAAGCCACACAATTAAATAATTTTATCTTGATTCAAGTGACTGGAGCTCTAAACCAGAAGTAGCTGCATCGGCCGGCAGAAGTCTCTAGTGTGCCAGCTATATGGGCCCAATGATGCGGTCACAGTGACAATCAGCGGGATAATTTTATATGCAGCAGTTGAACATTTTTGGCTTCGTGCCCTAATGAGCAACTTTCATACAAATGACAGATTGTGGGGAAGAAAAGTTATTTCTCTAAATGTACTGTAATACATCTCCTTGAGGTCCGGTCCTAATTCATGGTAATGACATTCCGTTGCATTCAAACTGCACTGAAAAGGTCAAAAGGTGTTGTTCTGCTCTTGGACTATTTGTGATGATTTTTTTTCTTTTTGTGTCCTCCCCTTTTCAGATTGAGGAGAGGCGAGCCTTGGTTGGAGGCTCCAACGACACAAGCTGTGTGTTTCTGGTCAACCGGCCATATGCCCTGATCTGCTCTGCCGTTGCCTTTTATGTTCCTTTAGCCCTCATGGTCCTTGCCTACCAGCGGATCTATGTCACTGCCATGACCCATGTGCGACAAATCGAGACACTGCAGCGGGCCGGCTCCGCTCCGGTCACCGGGACAGCTCCAGTGATCACTGTGAGGTCCTCAACTTCCTCAGATCCATTGGAGCACTACCGCCTTAGGACAACAAAGAGCTCCTCATCCTCAGAGCATGCTCCTATAGCAAACAGCCGCATGCGTGTTGAGACAAAGGCGGCAAAGACGCTGGCGGTAATAATGGGTTGTTTTTGCCTGTGCTGGGCACCATTTTTCATCACCAATGTGGTGGACCCCTTCATCCATTACTCAGTGCCCTGGCAGCTGTGGACAGCCTGGCTGTGGCTAGGGTACATTAACTCAGGGTTAAACCCATTCCTGTATGCCTTTCTGAACCGGGCATTTCGGAGGGCGTTTCTGGTGATTCTCTGCTGTGGGGATGAGCGGTACGCAAGGCATGGGAGCTTCTCATATGGACACACCCACAGAGCCTGCTCAGCTGCATCGGTCAACGGGACGTCTATGGCACTGAGGTAAACACACAGTAAAGGCTTTTTTTTTGTGTGAATGTGTGTGTGTGTGACAGAAAGAGTGTGATAGAGAGGGGGAAGAGAAGGTGGAAGGTGGGCTATTGCATGCAATGTTTCTGTAAGTTCTAATCACTTGCCACCTCCATTCAGTTTTCTTCCACCAGATTACTGGTGACAAAACAAAACAAAGAATTAAACATTTTAATACTGACACTAGAATACTAGACAATAGAATACTAAATTCCAGATTAACTTGACAACAATTAAAGCTTCGAGGCATTCGAATAAGTACTAGAAATAATATACTAAGCCTGCCTACATTTACCCCTGGTAATGGACATGCTTCAGTTGGAGAGCAGTGGCACTCTTGCATACAGTGCTAAATAAATCATTCATGGAATTTAAGCCCATGTTGCATATAAAGATGTTTTAGCATATCGCTTGAGTTTCCAGTCTGACGTGAAATAATCATTTTACAAACATTACAGGCTGTCATCTTTCTTCATGCAATGAAGTCACGCTTTGGACAGTTTTTGTTCTCTGTTGCAAATTTTCATTATGAAAGATGTGTGAGTTTGACATCATTGTTTTCCAACTGTCAGAAAAGCATGCTTACTCTTATCTGCATGTTTCAACACAGTTGATAAGTTTGGAGGTATACGATTCTGATGGATCGGATAATTTAGAATAAGTTCTCGATTCCCATTCCTAAGTTTGCATGTGTTTATTGTCCTGCTGTCCTTTGAGTTAGAGGTCCATCAAAGGAGAAAATCAAAGCCTCAGACAGGAAACTAGGTTCATTTATCTCCTCTTGCAAAGAGAGATGGGTGTGCATTGGTCTGTTTCATTTGTATTTATATGTCTTTGATGCACTTGAAGAGAGGATAATAGATTGGGCTTTTAGTTGGTCCTTTTCTGTCTATTTGACACTGTAACTTGATCATAACATTTTGTGTAATCGCATCAATTTAAAAAGTTAGGGCAGTTGGCCTAAAGCTGCTGCAGCATTGGACCTTTGCTGAAAAAGTCCAGTGGATCTAACAAGGACATCACATTAATTATGACAAAGTGAAATATGGTATACATTACTGATTGGCTGCATGGATTCGGTTAGATTAGATTACTGCCTTTTTAAGTAAATTTAGAATATACATCCTACAGATCATACTATATTGGCAGTACATCAAAACCAGCAGCGAGATAGAAAATCACGTTTTGATGCAATCATCACCATATTTGAAATTAGTCATCATTTTTTATTTAGGCCATGTGTCATACCCTAATGTGTAAATAAGAGATGTGAACATGCTGTACCTTCTCTAGAAATACATTTTCATGATCATAGCAGCTGTGGTGTTCTGCAGATGGAACATTTTACCAGAAAAAAAGAAAACTGTCCTGCACTCAGACTTGTCAAATCAGTCAAATGGAACATAGTGTGTACTCATATTATAGATATGATGTCCTACCATGAGCTGTGTCATATGCTTTTTTTCTATTATGACCCCATTAAGGAATATGCTTAATTCTGCACTTTCAAGTTTCAGACTAAAGTCCAGATTTTGGCACACTTACACTATGTTTTGTGTACATAAATGCACAGCGGTGTTGAACTTCCTTTTTAGTTTGTTAGCATGTACAATAATAGGGAACAGTAGAACAATAGAAACTAGGGAGAAACTAGGAACTGACAACTCCTATTATAAAATGTTTTTGTTTGAAAGTTAATTTCATGTCGCTGTAAATTTTTCAAAGAGCCATAGGGGTTTCTTTGAGCTGAACTGAATGGATGAATTGGTTTTTTCCAAATTTTTACACATCAGATTCTTATTTTAATGTGAATGTATATCACAGTAATAGTCCAGCGGTCTGTTTTTTTTACAGCAGGGTTTCTGTTGACGTTAACAGTGGTGATTTAGTTGACATCTGTGTTTGTGCTCTCCTACGAGTGGGGATGATGGAGGAGGTGACTTGCTTGTGTCTGCACTGTTTAACTTTAACACAAGTACTTCACTGCCAAAGAGAAACACACATACAGACACACACACACACACACACACACACACACACACTGCTGATAAATTAATTTATACAAAATATGCACACTCAGGCATAGGAGATCCTCTAATATTGTCTAGAAATCATGAAACTTGACATACTGTACAATGCAAAAACACACACAAACAGTGCTATGTGTACCAAGTCTGTAATTTGTGGAAAGGAAGCATGCTGATCTTCTGCTTCTGCTCCAGTCATAGTGGTTTTTGTAATAATGTGTGTATTAGTCTGCGTGTGTGTTTCCATGGTATCTGTGTGCATTTTTTGGGGCTTTCTGTCTCTGTGTGTAGGAAACAGAAAGGCAAACAGTGTTAACTCCAATCTGATGTCCTCTCTTAAAATCTGTCTCAGACAGAAAACAGACTCAGACAATCAGATTAGAGCCGGCAGGATACTGGAAACTAAAATTACTGGAGGAATCCTGTCAAATTATTCTGTCAGTGAGCTGTGGGGTGTTGAGGCACAGTCTGTGGGCGGATGGTGTTTGTGTTCGTGTGGGTGTTTCTCTGCTGTGTAGTTTTTAGAAGCACAAAGAATTGTCCTCCATCTTTTATTTATCCCCTCTGCGCGTGTGTGTGCGCACACCCGTGTCCTTGTGGGCGTACAAACAAAAAAGTCGGTCAGTTTGTCAGAATTGGACCCAACAAAAGGCAGATTTGTTCTGTAAGGACAGCTATTTTTTCGTTTTCCAAAGACTGCAAACAGCCTTCAGCTTGCTGCACCTTAAAAAACTCTGTGCCACTTTATGCTGTGGTCAGCGACAGTCTTCTGAAGCCTGGCTAAAGATAAATAACATTTTTTCTCAGTCATTTTCAGCCAGTTTTGTGCCAAAGGAAGATCAACAAAAAAAAAATGTGTTTGTCTGTTTCTTTAACCCTTTGAAACCTGGGCAAATTAGCCTAATTTCTTTCAAAATCATGGGAAGATGAATGAGCAACTTAAGAAAGAATAACTTCGAAATTAGGGAGAAAATTCCCTGAAAATTAGCACGTGTGTATAGACAAAGTTCTGAGGAAATTTTTCCCCAGATTTTTAAAAAATAATTTCCTAAATAACTGTCTTGCAATTTCCAAGAAAAGTGATGTCATACCAGGTTTCAAGGGGTTAAAACAGATGATAACAAGCGCCCCTTTGCAATTTTCATGTTTGTTTGTTTTTTTTCTAAATGTGAACAACTACAGAGGAGCCTGGTGGGGCAGTGGAAAAAGCAGGCACCCCACGTACAGAGATTGTGTCCTTGCCATAGCAGCCGTGGGTTTGATTCTGGCCTCTGCCCTTTGCTGCATGTTGCCCCCTCTCTCTCTCCTTCTTTCACACTAAAGCTTTCCTGTCATTAAAAGGTACAAAAGCCCAAAAAAATAATCTTAATTACAAAAAAAGTACTGTTAGTGCCTACAGGGCAGAAAATCAACACGAAACCGCAGAATACTTTGGAAAATAATCAGCAGTTATTTTATGTACACAACTTGAATCAATGGAGAGAAAAAAGCCAAATGACCAAAATGTTCCCATAAGATGATAATGAAACTTGTTCCACTCTTGTTCCTCCAGTTTTAGATTGGTTTGAATTTGTAGCTTGAATGAAGTCTTGAATCTTTAAATCAATCTTTGGACTTTTTTTTTTTTTTTTTTTTACCATAGTTTTTTAAAAAAAAATTGGTTGTGGTTTATGATTCACTCTGCATCCCTGCTCTGCTAACAAAATATTCCTCATGGACAAACACCATTGTTGTGATCTTTTCCCACTATGAATGTCCTGAGGCTGTTTTTTTGACTAGTCCTAACAACAAATGCCCACACAAACACACACATACACACTGTAGTCACTCACAGCTCAAACAGTGGATAGTAGCCACTTGTTTGTGATTAGAGTCATAACAAAGACGTTGTGTTGTGCCCACTGAAGAAAGTAGAAAAGATATCAAGACCATCTGAAACAGGTTAAAGCTGTTGAGTAAATACAGTGGCAGTGTCCCTTGGGTCCTTGTGTTGCTCCAAAATGATGATACTGTACATCTTTGTTTTACTCTGTTTTAGTCTTGCAACATTCACACGAAGCTGACAAGCAGACAGGGTTGTTTGTTCACTCATATTATCACATTAGCATCCCACAAATGGTTATTTCATGTTATGTACTAAAGTTGATTTTCATAGCCAAGTTATGTAGACTTTCAGACCTTATACTCTCTCTTTACTTCCATCAGTGAACTGGTCATGTGATTGAAGCCTTCCCAATTACATGGGTTATATGTGAATTTTTGGCTCATAATTACGTGTGTCATATAAAAATTGGTGCATGGAAACAGCCTGTCTACGTGCACCTTTAATTATCAAATTAAAGGCCGATGTGTTGCACATTTTCTCTATTCATTTATAAGATATTTTGTCTATAAAATGTCCGAAATTGGTGGGAAATGTTGACCAGTGTTTCCAAAAGCCCAAGGTGATGTCCTCAAATGTCTTGTTTTGTCCACAACACAAAAAATATTAGATTTACTTTCAGAGAGGGGTAAAGAAACCAGACAATACTTACATTTAACAAGTTTGAAAAGTGCAGTTTTTTTCTTTAAAAAATCACTCAAATTGACTATCAAATTAGCTGGCAGTTAATTTAATAGTTTACGTCAAGTTTTTTTTCCTGCAAAATCAATCAATTGCGAGTGATTCAAACAAGAGTGACAGGTGTGATACAAGAGGTTGATACGCTCTTAATGTGCACAAATCAGACTCCAGATTACAAATAAGGTGCCTTACTTTTACAGGCAAACCTGGATCTGTGCAGGTTAACTGGCACATGATGGTGCTACATAATAAAGCAGCATGCATACAGTTTGTAGGAAAGCCAGGAACGGCAATTATAAAATCCTGCTCCCCCTAAGTGTCAAATATCTGGTGAGAAAAACAACAAGCTAGTGTCCAACTCTTCCTGTAACCGTTAATCAGCTTCAGTGTGATCCACCCTGAGTTTCACCTTCAGCTCTATGCCGAGATCACAAGTCCTGCTGAGTCCCATAAATACAGTGGCCGCTGTTATCAGCCGTGTACAATCAGTGTGATTGTTATGTGATTCAACTATCTGGCAGTCAGTGCCAAAGCTCTTTAGTGATTTGAAAACAGAGAATCTGAAATCTCTCAGGACTGAAAGTTCATGTGGGAGACGAGTACGATGACTCAAGGCCCTGCTGCCAACTCAATCAATGCTGCTTTTTATATGACATGATATTTGAAAAAAAGAATCCAAATTAAAGACTAAACTGCCACTTATCTCAGGAAAAAACTGTGTCAAAATATATTTGTCCATCTTGGTTGACGATGGCAGTCATCCTTCAGGACTGCGTGAAGATTTAGTGTGATCACCTGTCGCTCTCACTTGGTTTATCCTTCACATCAGCAGGAGAGTCTTATCCTGTTTGTCCCACGATACTAAGAGCAGAGCAATGTCAAAATCATGAAAAAGCACATTTTGTGGACCACAGACACTAAGTTTAGACAGACAGGCCGGATGAGTGTAAACACTCCAATCTGTGATTTATTATGAGGCTTATATGATTTATTATTGTTTGATTGAAACCTAAAATCCTGCAGCTGCTCCTCTCTGCATCGCACTGCTCTCTCTCTCTGTGGTTTTTATCACGTGGATGATTTTTATGTTCTTTCTTTGTGGGTTTTTTTGTGTAACGTTGGTGTGAAACTTTGGTCTTGTTTCTATAATCACCTTCTTCGCTCTCTGTTTCTAGCCCACTCTTGCCTTTGTTTCCTCTCTCTTTACAAATTTGATTTTTGTGATTCACTCAAAAAAACTGATTGAAAGGGGTTTTTTTTTTAAAAGATTTTTCATCTCAAATTTAAAATGAAGAGTGAGAGACAACATGGGAAGAGAAAAGAAGAGACCTTGTGTTTCTGTCTTGTAAGGTTGTCCCTGTCTCTCATCTCTAATTTGGATCATCACATTTTTTACTAGAACAAAATAACAAGGAGAGGAAAGAACATGTGAGAGTACAATATGAAACTCACATCTAAGTAATAAAAAATAAGCAACCCAATACAGAAACCCAAATAACTGCTGTCCTAATAACTTCCTGTTCCACTTTAGTTGAGGACATCGGCTGCTGCCGTGTCTCTTCCTCTTCAGTTTTAGACTCGGTTTGGACATTCTGAGCTCATCTTTGTTTCTAAATGAAACTCATCTCTCCCTCTGTCTCCACTCTCCTCCGTGATAAAAACGTTTCCTTGGTTACAAATTGGACAGTAGAGTGGGCCCACCTGGGGAAATTGGCTGTTATAAATTCAGTCAGTTTTTTTTTCTTTTTGAGGACAAAGGGCTTACTTTGTTTTGGTTGGGGTTATTTTTCTTTAGCATGGCAAGGCAAATTTATTTATAAAGCACATTTCATACCTAAAAGGCAACCCAAAGTGCTTTCCAGATTAGTCAAGTCACAGCCCATTGTAGCTCAATCACAAAGCATGCCTTAAAGAGTTGTACAAATAGCTGATTTACTCATTTATTCAGTGGCTTAATGACACATTCTGCAGACAGTTGAATTTAAGTCCAATATTCACTCTCCTCTTTGCTCTGTTTTTGGTCTCTATAACTCCTGAGGGAGAATACCTCTCACTTTATCTGCTAAATGCTCGACTATGTTCACCATCTATTGGTGTGTGTCATCTGGTCCTGGACAGGAAGTGTAGGGATTTATCAGAGCTTTTTGGCTAAAATAAGACAGAAACACTATCTGAGCTGTGAGTGTGAATCAAAACAGTGAAGTTGGGGCCATCAAACCAAAACAAGGTAATGAAAGATGCAAAAGTGATCCACAGAGCTGAGGGAAACTGTGGTGTCAGGTGATAACTTTCTGTATCATGAGATGCAGAGCAGGTGGACCCAAGTGTAGGAGAAAGTAGACATCTTAAAAAGATCATTCTTTATACCACAGAAACAGCAACTGATCATCACACAACAAAATAAAGGATCTAACAAAGCGTGGGCCAAAAACCAGGACTTAAATACAAACTAGACTGACGAGGGGATGCAGTGCAGGTGGAGGAAGAAGGCAGAGAAGCTCAGGTGAGGGAAATAAGGTGATGAGGCAGAACAACAGGCTTGGAGAAACTGAGGAGCAGGGAGGACTAACAAGACTGACGCAGAACAGCTGTGTAGCCAAGGCAGTACAGGAAGGGAAAAATACAGCAAACTGAAACCCCAAAAAACCCCAATAAAACACAATCTACTCAAACAGGAAGATGTGTGACACCCACAGGCAGAGCACTTCTAATTAATTTCACAGAATTGACAAAAAAACAACAACCTGATTGTCAGCCAGAACAACAGGACTTCACCTCAGCTGACTGTTGGCCTGAAAAGAAATTCTGCTAAAAACAACACAGAGCAGGAAGATAAATCTTAACTTCCTTTCAGCACATTGAAACACTGAGATTTAATGTTGCACCAGATCTCCTGCCAGGCTTCAGAAGGGGCTCATGAGGACACCATCACAGTTTCATTAATGTTACCTTTACAAGTGCTGATCTACTGTACATGGTTTCCAACTGATGTCACCAACAACAATAAATGGATAAATGCTGTAGGTGATGATGAGTAACGGTGTGATCACACCTACAATCAGTCCAAACATTTCTGGAAATGTCAGACTTGTTACTTTTTTTTTTTTGGGGTGCTTGCAACCTCGTTTTTACCAGAACTGAACTTGTAAGCAAAAAAAAAATATGAGTCATGAGAAGCTAATTTACTTTACATCCTGCCAGGTTAGACATTTTAGCAACAAATGGGCAAAAACAAACCTGAGAATGTGTTTTTTTTTTTTTTTTTACACGCTATGGAAAAACCTATTGGGGGAAGCTATTTTTGCACATTTTCTTGTTTGCGTGTTTGTTTTTTTACTCTTTTTCTTTTTTAAAAATACATTTCAAAGGATTTTTTTGTACTTTTCACGAATTTCTTGCTAGCTGTTGGGTTGTTGCCTCAAGGCAATTTGCTCATTTTTCAAATGGTTGACTTTCCAAATATGAGAACCTGCTATTAATCACATCTTACATCTTTTTTCTGCTGCCCACAATCCTTTATGTTTTGGGGTTATTTTTCTGTAGTTGGAGTGGATCTCATGTTCATTTATTTCACTTTTATTTTTTTGCAAAACATGAGTTCAGAGAGCTGCTGAGAACTGAAGACTCAGTCAGTCTTTATCTGCTGACCTTGTTTTGGCTTCAGGTGAATCACATACTCAACATTTCTCCATCTGCTCAGAAGAGAGAAAAGCAGTGGACTTGTGTCTGATACAGATGATACAATGGCTCAGTTTAAATCTGTCATAAACGCTGGCGGTCTGCATGTGTATTGTGCAGTGCTGATATTGCATTTGGGGATAAGGTTCAAGCACTCTGCGGATTGGTTTGTTCATTTGTTTTCAATGTTCTTATCATGTGTTTTTACTTTAAACTCTGTCTGCGGACCAATTTTCCCTCATAGGAGCAGTAAAGATATAATTCAGTTCAGTCCAGGTCAGCTGAATTGCTTTTTAGGAAGAAAGAAGAAAGCCTCATGACAGACATTAAATATGACTTTACTGCCCCTCATTTCTTGAGGAAGTCACTGTGTGTATGTGTGTGTGTGTGTGTTGGGGATATCTAGTAGCTTGCTGCTGTAAGTGCTTAATAGGTTGTAAAATGGGAAGAAATTGTTCTGAGAAAGGCTCAATCTAAGGGCCTTTCTCAGAATGTGACTCTGAGAAAGTCACACACAAAAGATTTAAGAAAGACAGGGGAAGAGGATGACTGGGACAGAGGCAGAAATGAACTCTGTCAAACAAAGATTGCATCTGACAGCTGCCTCAAGTTGCCATCTTCATGTGAGAAAAGGGTCGAATGTTTTCCCGTAAGTGTGAAAGAGTGTGTAAATTGTGGATCAATAGGTGTGGCAGCAAACGCTTCAGGGTGTTGGACCAGGACACTATTTTTGTGCTCAGGTGATAATGTGACAAAAGGAGAGATGCTGAGTCCAAGTCTGGAGTTTAGACTGTTTATCTGAACCTGTTTTAATTTCCAGGGCCTCAGACATGGCAGTAAGTGGCCCTCGGCCTCTGTTATCAACACATAAGGCACCTTAAGACCCATCAGGCTTCAAACTAACTCTACTGTCTTACCGTCTGTGAAAACTTAGTAGGAAGATCGAGAAAGTCTGAGTAGGGTGAGAGGGATGGGTGGTGGATGAGTCAAACATGCACAGGACTTTCACCCAGAAGACCAGTGTTTGTGTCCCTTGTGAAACTTAGTCAACTTTTTTTTTAGTCAAATAACATATTAACTAGCATACAGCAGGTGACATACTCATCAACTGACATACTTATTAAGTTTGACTGTTTGTTACTAAGCCTAACTAAGTAGTTTTGTTGCCCAAACCTAGAGTATTTCTGGTGGTGAAAGACACTGTAGCACGGCATGAGCAGAAAATAACAAAGAAACTCACACATCCAAAAGTGATGTAAATGTGTGCTTAGAGCGTTGTAGTTTGAAGCATTCACTGACAGAACTGTTGTATTTGAAGCGTTGAGAGTAAGAATGTGCTAGTCATGTCAATGCATATCAAAGCAGGTACAAAATAAAGATTGTGTGACACACAACACAAAACTCATATATTCACACTGAATTTAGCCGCTGTTGCACTTTGTGGTCATGCACTTTGCTAAACTGCACACCAGGAGTAGCCGCTGAAGAGAATAAAAGCACTTTTTATTTATTTTCTTCCTCCAGAATCCCTCCTGCCTCTCTGCAATGTTCTGTGTGCTGTGAGCCCCTCGATGAACCAGACATTTAAAGGGTTTTTGTTGAAATTGTTTTGCCTAGAGTGTTTTTCTACTATTTGTTTCCTTAGCAACAGCAAGCAGGTAGGAGAAAATTATGTTTTTTTGTAACTCATGGGTTAGTCATCAAAATGGGTCACGGTCTGATTTCACTCGAATGTACTTAACAGATAAGACAGAATGACTGTAGCCTACATCGGTGTGACAGCCTTTTAATTACATATGTTTCTTTGGGGGAAAATGTGTCCATGTGTCAAAAGAAAAGAAGTTGCTTTAATGATAGTCATCATTTCATGAGTCATTTTAAGAACAGTGGCAGTGGGGGTTTCAGATGATGGTTAAAGGTGCACTGTTATGCTCTTTTTCAGGTTCATGCTTGTTTTTAAGTTTTCAACTAGAACATGTTTACATGCTTTGCTGCTCAGAAAACACATTTCCTCATGTTATTTTTCTCATACTGTCTGTGCATAAATGACTTAAAAGCTAAAATAACAAACAAACCGGTGAAAGGTAACGTCTCAGCCGCTGTCAGATCCGCCATAATCCACTAGCATTGGTGTTCTTCTGCTGTTCTCCAGACTGATTTTGACTGCAGACAGCTTCCAACTGCTTCACCTTTTACCAAAAGATAGAATCGGGTTGTCATATTTTTCATAGTTAAGTGAAAGTGCGTGTCAAGACTGTGTGTTAATATGAGTGAAATGTTCTGCATTTGGTTGATAAAAAAAATAGTTGCATGTTTTTGCTCAGTAGTGACAGGCCAGGAGTTCAGCAGTCCTTAGAGCCCCGTCCAACATTTCTGATACGGCCAGATAAAAGTCTGGCTATATCAGTCACTTAATTTAATTTTGATTGGATTTTATTAAATAAAAACAATGTTCACTCTTGGGCATAGATAGATATAACAATTGGATTTCTGAATCAATGTGAAAGTCTGACTGACTTTTTCTGCACTGTAAAAAATGAAAGTGTTTTAATTTAAAAACTTTAGTGTCAGGGCTGCTTTCAAATTTTAAGTTGACTGAATTTGAGAAGACAAATTTAGGTAATTTTATAATGATTCAAAACAAAGAAACTTGTATCATTTAAAAATAATCTTTAAAGGAGCACAACTGAATTAAAATACAGCTAATTAATACAATTATTTTGACTGTAAAAGTTTATTTGTTTTGAATCATTGCAAAATTACCTCATATTGTTCTCTTGCGTTCAGTTAACTTGAAATTTTAAGGCAGCCCGGATATAAACTTTTTTGAGTTAAAACAAATAGTTTCGCTTATTAGTGAGTTCATAGAACTATTATACAAAAAATGTTGGAATAGACTTAAAATACCAAGTTTGGGGGCATGATCTTGGCAGGGAAAGCGGAATTTCTCAGTAAAAACAACGGCTTTTGACGGATTGCTACAAAACACCCATGACTGGAGCCTAAAAGGCAGATGGAAACACAGCAGCTACTCACCAAAAAACAAGTGGTTCTGTTGTTTGTTGGTCTCAAATAGGGGTCAGCAGAGGGCCGTAGTTTGATAGGCATCTTTCTGAGATGACACATCAGCCATCATACTCTTCATCTCCTGAAAAATACATATACAAAATACATGTAATTTTAGAAACCTAAACAGATTTAATTCTTTGTGTCACAGTTTAAGACTGCCACTGTCACCGCACTCAAATTCATTGATCATTGTCTTACCAACAGATGAATGGAGGAGAACAGAAAATACAGCAGCCAGCTCTGAAACTTTGGATAAATCTCAGTATCCTTAAATGCATAGTTTCGTCAAACAAAGGCCTCAAAATGTTCAGTGATGTTCAATGAAACAAATATGGACTTTTTGCAATCAAGGTTTATTTTCTTGTAGAAAAACAGTCTAACCGTGTGGGGTGAACTTTGGAAAATAGTTTAGATGGTGACATAAACACAGTTTGTAGTTGATGGGGTGAAAAGCACAAAACAGGAAGGGGTTTGAAGAGTTCACCCAATACAATTAATGATTTGCTACGAGTCACAAGATGAAGTTTGGTATAATGATTGGTCATGATTTCACCCATTAAAAACGACAATGTGAAAAAATGCCAATAAGGAACAAATAAAATTTTCTTTTACTTTGACCTACATACGCAAACGTGCAGACATACAGCGTCTGAAATAGAAGCAGCATCTCACTCTCAGCTAGTCCATCTCTGAGAAGCAAGTGAGGTGGTTTAACTCCAGTGGGATGGGAGATCGGCTCCAATACTGAAATCATTCTCAGTCTAACAAAACAAGCTCTGTTTGGAGAAAGGAAGGGATTTTCTTTGTTTTCTTAAAGCCGGTGCTTGCTTTATGATGGTTCTGCACACAGACAGAGACGGCACAGAATCTGAGTGATATGGACAAAATTAATATTGCAATGGTATATTGAAGAACCACATCACATAAATAAACTGATCTCATTCCAGTGAGCTGTATAGCCCAATAAAGTATCATTTAAACATTTCTTTTAAAAATATTACCTCATTTTGGTTCTCATTTTGTGGAATTTCCACAACAAATATCAGTCTCTCAGCAGCATCGTATAATATAGCTGAAAGGTTAGCTGTAGATACTGATACCCATATTTAGAGAAGAGGACGCTATTTTTAACCTGTGTGACTAAATTGGCAATTCAATATAAAACACTGGCCAGTGTGCGCTATTTGACCAGTATTGAGAACCTCTGGTATTTTTGGATAATTATAGGTCGGCTGTGAACTTAATACTGTGTGGATCTATTACATCCTTAATTTTGCAAATAACCTACCATATTTGGCCAAACACAGGGGTTGTGTGATAATATTAGTCCCATGAGAATCAGCATCTCTGTCATTTTGGGGTTGTATATTTTTTTGCTTTTTTTTTTTTTTTGTTTTCTCTGCACCTCATTTTTGCCTCTTTCTGCATCAAGAGCAGCATTTTGTAGTATTAAACAGCAGATTGGGTGCAAATTCAGGAGGCTCATCTTGCTATACACCATTGAAACTCACCCCAAAAACATCAATTAACCCTTTAAAACCTGGATTGACATCAGTTTTCTTGTGTTGTGTTTAGATGCCTATATATAGTATTTAAAAACCTTTGAATCCTGAGCAAATTGGTTTGTTATATCACACAATCCCCCATATGCTTGTAATTAGACCTACATTACTTTAAAATCATCACTTGAAATGATACGTATAAAATGTAAAAAATGTAAGTTATCGGTGGTTTGCAGAAACGTACCATGCCAGCATTTCCTTCCGCTGAATGAGCTTATTGTTGATACTAAAAATGACTGATGAATTTATTTCTCTCAGACCTGTTTGAAGATGATGTTCGGTCAAGGCATTAAAATATTTTTTTGTCTCAAAAAGCTGCCACTGTATGTATCACCCACAGCAAACTAGCAAAAACAGGAAATGCAGGGGACTTTCTGTCCTAGAAACCCAAATCATGCTCAAGAAGAGGCTGCAGGAAACCACTGTAGACTGATGCTATCAGTTTTTGTCGGTCAGTCAGTGTCAAAGTTTGTGTTACTGCTTTGGCTTTGACATTTTTTGGCCATGTGAATGCAGTTGTAGACATCTTGGAGCACAGACTTCTACATATGCACGTACAGTCAGTATTTTCAGTAATCAGTATTAGTCAGCATTTTAAATTTTCTTAGAAGGAAAGATCCTCTAGTGGAGCGTCTTAGGTTTCTTGGAGCATGTTTTGATGTTAGAGGAGAATGAATTTGGCTCAGGACTCTTTTACCAATGTTAATATTTTGGATTTTTTGATGTGTGCATGTTTGTGTGCTCTGTGAAAGCTCAGATTATCCATAGTCTTTGATTTGTTTTAGTGCACGGTCTATTTATGAGCTGATGTTCATGTTGTGCCTCTAATGTTCTTATTTGGTTGGATCTTAAAAAAAAAAAGACTCTTCAGTTTGGAATTACTTGAGGTTTTGGAAAGAAAATGAGGTGTGTCTGGACAAGAGCATCAAATATCTTATACATTTACCCCTGTCAGCAAAACTAAATTCAAGGAGGAAGGCGGAGAGTGACATTGTTTAGAAGTTTGCAGAGACAAATCGAAGTAAAAAAAAAATCTGGGTCTCTGAAAGCCTGCAATGTACAATTAATATGGCCCAGTGTCCACAATCTATGTCAAAACAAAAACAAATCATGCAACTTTAATGTACAACAGGGTGAAACCCAGTAAAATGCTTTTTTTTTCACCACGGGAAGAGCTTATATATCAGGACAGAGAACAGAATAGTTCTGCTTCTCTTTTTCTGCTTTGTTTTGTTTACGAAGTTTTTGACACATTTCTGGTGTTCCTGTAATGAAAACTAAAACCAGAATACCTGGATTTCAGGTCCCAAATTGCATCCTTGGACTCCCAACTGACCTGCCCAAAATATTTGTTGTACTGGAAACACTGAGGCCCTTACTGGCCCAGATTCCTGAGTATCTTTATGAATTCAGACTGCCAATTAGCTGATGAATTTCCCTTGAGAGCCGGGAGCTGTCCAAGCAACGCTTCAGTCTGTACTTGTTGTTCTATTTATGTGTGTGTGTGAATGGACACAACTCTGGAAAAGTGTGTAAAGAAAGAAGTAAATGTCTTGGCTATTCTATTTAAAGGAATACTTCACCCACAAAATCACCATCTCAATTATTCATTCCCTGTTTAGTTGAGTTTGGGAGGTAAACGTTTTTCTTGCATGCCTTCATAGTAAGCGAAGAACCAAAAACCAGAGACATTTCTTAGCATGCTGAACGCAAATGTCTAATGATGAAAAAAAAAACAAAAAAAAAAAAACAACAAGTAACAACAAAAAGCAAATGAGTGTAAGATACTTTTACTGATGCATTGCAAATTGAAAAGAAAGATATGTTTTAGCCCTGGCCTTACTCAGCAATAAATTAACAATAATAAACACAGTACATCACATCGAGCCCCATTGGGTTTGGGCAGAGAATCAAAGCTCTTAATGGGGGCCCCATTTAGCAACAGCAAAACTAATTCATAACATCTGTTTACAAATGTTTACACAACTTGTGTAGTATAATCCAAGTCTAATTTATCTTTTTTTTATGCTTAGTATTTTCCAAACATATACATATTCAATAAAACTTTTATATTTAACAACACTTCCACATATAAGTGGCACTTCCGGGTGAGTGGGTGCATTACTGTGCTCCTACATTCCATTGAGCAGAGTTCAAACGCCAAAGGTCTCTTAGGTGGAAATGAGTAGTTCGCTTGGAGAGAATAAAACTAGCTGTTCCAGGGATAGACTCAGTGTTGCTGTGGGAAAACACACCTTATCTCCTTTCCCATCAGCGCTCCTTCCTCGCTACTTCAGCTCCCAAAGCAAGGAGATAAGAATGAAATTTGATTATTTAATGTCCCTGAAAGATATTAGTGCTAAATTAAAGGAACACAAACCTCTTATATCTTGTGTCGATCTCCCTTTAGGTCACATTACAGATCAGATGACATGACAGCAATGTTGTTTTGTGACTGAGAAGGAGACAAGGAATTTTAGCTATGGAAGTGAAAATAGGACAGGGTGCCTAGTGTGACTTTTCATGCATTTTGTCAGCAATAATAGGAGTGTAAATTACATATTTTAATAAATTTGCAAATATTTATTAGATAAATTTGCTTGTACAATGTGTATATATGTGTTATTACTTTGACATGAGTATTCCAGCTTCTATATTTTAGGATAGATACTGAATGCAAATTTGACACAGTCACATAAACATTAATAACAAATGTACAGATCAGTCATTACTGCAGTGTCTACATTTTAATGGCCAAACACAGGCACTTCTTTGTTTTGTAAATGTTCCAAGTAATTTTCTTGTAATTATAATGAATAATAATAATTTCTTGTCAATATATTTGAGGTCACTTCTTGAATGGAATCAGGCCTATTTGCTCAAGATTCAAAGGGTTAATTAAAAGCTTGAAGGACTTTTTTTCAGTGTTTTTTTTTAAGGAATGAGAAACATTATTTGTTTGTCAAACATCTACATATCATTGCAAGAGCAGTAAACTTACAGGGAAAAATAGGTCTATTTGTCATCACAAAACAATCAACAGCCTAAAGTAGTGCAAACTGTTGACAGACAGGAGAGGGGGAAACAGCCAACAGACACAAACAACTGCATAAACAAAAAATAAAGCAATAAATACATTTTCAAAGCTTCGTCCGAAATGCCTGCTGTTGGTTTAAATCCCCTCTTTCCCCCCCGAAAGACCTAAAAATCCCTTTAAAAATCAGATCAAGGAGTCTTTCTCACGATCTTTTCTTTCAGCATGTAGCTTTTTGATGTGTGTTTTGATCTACTGTTTCAATTTGTCAGACTGGAATTCAGCCACGGATCAACTGACGGAAAATGCAAATCTGGCAGCATATAGGCACCAGATGCAGTCATGGACAGTACATTGAAGACATGACCTGTACTGGGCTGTTTTTAACTTGGCTTTTTCTCCTGCTGCTTCTTTGAAAGAAACTCAGGCATGTTTCCACTGAAAGATCGCAAGTTTTTGGATTAAAGAAATTATAATAAATTAATGCCTTAAAAGTAATTAGAAGTTATTGTATAGCATTGAAAGTACAAGAGATTTTGAGGTGATCCATTTTTTTCTTCGTTTTTTGTCAAAAGGGCAACTGAAGGGCAGTTGGCATATTGGTTTAAAGCACAGCCGAGCAAACTCACGTTGTTTTAATAAGAAAGTCAGTCGATAATGATTGCAACTGAGATCTGATTTCATGCTGCACTTGGCGGGATTAATTTTCCACACAACAGCAGACAGTGAAGTCAGTTATCTTGATGAGGAGTTGGAGGTTTGCAAATGCCTCCTTTTTGTCGCATTCCACTGCCTAAAAAAGACCCAAATAACCATGTATTGTTTTGCAAATACATTTTTAATGAACAGTTGTGATCAGGGCTAAACACAGTGAGGAATGCACTGCATATACTGTTGCGTCTTCACAATAAGACACAACAGTAAGTAAGACGCAATTTTATAGTGAAGCAGAAGCAATAGGAAATGTTGGGTTTGCATTATCAGTAACTTCATACAGCTATTTCGGTTTCATGAGAGTGAACAGTAAACTGTGAGGCTTATATTAAAGGGACCTTTTAAAGTAGGGTTGTAAGAGGTACTTAACCATAGAAGTACCAACACGGAAGCCAAGCAATGTACTGCTGTTGATGGGAGCAACAGCAAAATGGATTTTAGCCAACTAAAAGAAGTGACATATAAACAAATTAATTAGTTTAAGTTTATCAGAATATTTTCACCACTTAACCTTGCTGTCAGAAAGTGATTTCCAAAGGGAAACAGAGGAGATTATATTGCTCTCTTGAGCAAGCCAGACTGAGAAAAAAACATTTTTTTTAGATGGGATTTTTTTGGTGGTCAAAATGCATTTTGTTGCCGCCCCCTCTACAACAGTACATTGCTGAGCTTTTGCGGTGGTAGGCTACGCCAGTCTGATCCTCCAAACCCTCCACTGATAACGGATACCTCATACAACCTCACTTCAAAAGAGCCAAACTACCTCTTTCACGAGATCAAGTTCAAACATTAAGGCTGGATTACACACTGCATCCTTTCCTGAGAATCTTATGTATGAGTGGAGACACTCTGAATCCAGGGCGGGAATGGCGGACTCCGCCACTCAGCCACACTGAAAACTGCCTTAAAAAGGGGTTATAACTGAATGTAACTGAACGTATTTACACTAAATGGCTATTGCTGAAAAAGCAGTCTATAGATGAGGTTTCATGTCATGAAAATCTTACGCAAACAAGAGGTTCTGCTGTCCTTGCCCCTGCTGCGTACAGCATCAGAATAGAAACAGAAACATATTCGAAGATTCCCATGAGAGAAGTTAGCAAAACACCACAAGTCGTTTCTCCTTTCTCTTCTTCTGACCGCATGCAAGGCTTCGCTGCTCCCTACAAGATTTTATTTTTACCATAATTGACAGCTGACACAGCCTCACAAAACGTTTCACTGCCCTCAAACTAAAGAAAATGATGGAAAATGACCAAAGTGCACATGTAATGCAAGAGACATCCCTCTCACCTTTTCCTTTTTGCCCCGAAATTGGACAGTGAAAAAGCAGAAAGTGAGTCAGATTAGAGGAGACACATGAGGGAAAGCTCTGGTGGGATATAACCACTAAAATATCTGTGGACAAAATGTTAGCCCTGTGGTTTCTGCATGAAACTGATGTTATAAGATTTGATTTAACGTGTGGGAAAGTTCCAAAACTCCCTTCCCTTCTCTTTTTTTAATGTTCTCTTATGGGGGCAAAATAGCAGTTTCAATTTTTTTAATGCTTGAGATGAAACTTGCCGAATTGAAGCTACACTTTTGGTTAAAAGCTGCTGCACGTCAGAGGGAAGATATGTGCAGTGTGTGGGACTCATATATTCAATGTGTATGTTTTAAGGGTCATGTATCATGTGATATATGAAGTCAAAACATCTACTTGGGGCCTTACAGATAAGATTTAAGGATAATATGTCTGTGTTTTGCAAAGAAGAATACCATATATGTAAGTCCAGCAAAGTGACCCCGGGTCTCAAGCAAATGAGAATTAATTTGTGGTGATAAGATGTATAAACAACTTCTTTGCTCTAAAAGCGGGACATTAGAGTTTTGGTCAAACTGTTCATGTGAATTTAAACATGAGTAAATCTTAAGCTGCAGGACAAATCCAAACTGCACCCAAGATGTTTAGGAAAGCATTAATTTAATGACGCAAAATGTAAGCATGAATTTGTTTAGGATTGACTTAATGTGGTTTTGATCTTCATCCCTACAAAAACTTTGCATGTAGTTAATGATGCGTAGGGTCGGGTCTCTGGGGTAAACCAGGCTTTGTTTTGCCTCATAAAGAGCTAAACAGATGAAAAAAAAAATCATTTTGCAGTGGATACTATTTGAGGATCTCTGCATGACAATTTGATTAAAATAAACTTAATAAACTTCTAATCTTCCTCGAGGCAGTGGGGCCAACTGCTGCTGTTGTTCACTTGAATTCACTTCATGTTGTGTCCAGATGTCGAGATTGACTGCTTACAACTTCAGATTTTGGCTCATAATTGTCAGATCTTTTTCTTCAGTGTCATGCTAATCCAGGTCTGTACAGTGCAAACAGGAAGTGCGAGTAGCCAAAGCAGCATGACAGAGTGCAAACACACACACGCGATTTCATTCAAAAATATGAAAAAAAAAACGCAACTTTGTAGATTTAGAAAATCAGTTTTAAAAAGCTAATAATTATGTCACAAAATCATTATAATTACCCTATATTGCCCAGAGTTAGTTTGTTTTTTAAGATGTTTTATGTTTTTTTTAATGTACTAAAAGCATCTGTAAAATGTTCATATTTAGCATCTTAAATTTGTTTTCAATACAAGATTCCCTCCTGGTAACTCCGCTCCACCACTCAGTAAAGGTCAAGGAAAGATTGTGGTCTTGGTTCAGTATTTAAGTCAGCTAAAGTTAACTCCCATTTGAATCTTGAATCATGTTGATTTTTTCCACTATAGATTTTTTTCTGACCTTAACCATGTTTTCAGTATCCTGATCCATGCTGCAAATTACATTTCCCCCGGAACATATTTGCCAATGCAGATTAGTTGTGTATGAGTGTAATTTGTTTGGGACAGAGCTACATTTCTGTGGTGAGATTTTTGACCTCAGACTCTCTTTCCGTGTTTGTTTGTAATCCGGATGCATGTTTCCCTGAATTTTCTCCTCAGCATTATTATCTTATTCTGATCCCTCCCCTGGTGGCTGCTGCAAGTCTTTTCCCTGACTGTGTGACAGACTGACAGAGACATGGACACACAGAGTGTGTTTACACTGTAAACACACTTGCTGGACAGAAAACACACAAAACAGAGAAGTAGAAGTTACAGAACATTTCTGTTTATAGTTCCCCCTCGCCTGCCTCCACATGGGACTGTGTGTGTGTGTGAGTGGCTACTGTAGTGAATACTAACAACTAGCAAATCATGGAGGTTTACCTGAGGGTATCTAACTGGACTTCCGTTCAGGTGTGTGTTAATTCGTGTGTGTATTTTCTAGGTGCTTATGAGGTCCTGTAGTCTTCACACAGAAGGACGCATTATTAAATTCCTCCACTGTTAAGGACTTTTTGCCACTTCAGCCAAGTTTATTGTTTCCATTTGCTCTGGGACTGAGCAAAAGTTAATTTATGGTTTATCGAAAGACACGCTGGTGGAAAGACATATTACTGTTCATTTTCTCAGTGGAACATTTAACTAGTTAACTCTGAAAAACATGTTGAAGTGGATGATTAGTCTGCATGTCAATAATGGTTGTTCCTGGAAGTATAAGTATAATAATTTAAACTACAGTATTTTGCTTTTTTAAAAATGTATTAAACCCCTGAAAAACGTATCTCTATTCATTAATTTTGTATATTCGTATGTTTTTACCATGAAAAAAAATCACAGTTGAAATGAGCTGAATTTAATCAATCTACTTTTTGTAGATGAACTCATTGTGAGTGCCGAAGTAGTGCGTGTTGGCCGTACTCTTCGGTTTACTGGCTAATGTGGCAAAGTACAGGCGCTCGCTCTGTGTGACACACACACACACACAAACTGTTGTTAGAAACTGATGTGAGACCAGTTCACATCTGTGATCTCATCAACTGAATAGACTCTGGCTCCAAATAACGTCACCACTGCAAGATGGAAGCGGACGTATCTGGGATATTTTAGCTTTGTTATTGTTTAGTGGGAGGATGTAGAGATGTCCATGTTTAAACAACATCTTTGACTGTGCCCTGGAATTTCCCGAACAGAGTAAAAAATGTAGAACCAAAAGTTTCAATGATCAGTGTCCTGAATCCACAGTATTTCTCTCAGCTAGCTACATTCTTCATGAACACACTTGTCGAGTGATCCACTGCTAAGAGTACGACAACAGTCAGAGGACAGAGTGTCTGCAGATAGATACACTGCCAAATACTTCTAGTAGGTCAAAAGTGCTGACTTACTTTTGTATTGTTTTTCAGGAATATCATGCATAGTATACCTTTAGGTTTCCATAGGACAAAAACATGTTACAGTAGTTGCCATACTTGGAAACACTAAAACTTTCAAGGCTGTAAAACAACATTAACGTTGTGGACTAACATCCATTCGGATAAAACAAATACATTTTGCTGCTGAGTTAACCTCACAGACCAATAAAAACATACAGCGCAATGAATCTCTAAATATTTTCCTTTTTGCTATGTTAAGTATTTTTGTATTTGCACTTTAAATAAATTGTTACTGCAAAAACTAAACAAATGCTAAAATATCTTTTTGCTTTTTTAAACTTTCAATATGTGTTGGCCTCAGAAAGTGTCTTTTTTTTAACCCTGTCTCTCAGAGGATTTTGCTGCCTACTTTGAGAAGAATGTCTACAATAGTTCCCAGTCGCTCTTTATTCGATTCCCATGCCTCCTTCTTCTGTTCCCACTGACTCTTTCACAGAAACCTCTCTGCTTGTTTCTGCCAGCACAACTATGATACTTTTTAACATTTTTCTCCTGCACTTTACTTACAATACCAATCGAGTCTTTTTCTTTGATTACTGGAGGCAGATTTTCTGTAAAACTATCTTTTGTTTTGATTTTACTTGTTTTATTCTTATTGCGGAAGTCCTTGTGATGACAGATGTCCTGACAATGAGACATTACAGGCTAAAGTCAGCAGGAAAAACCTACAAGATCACCTACCTACTGTGTAACTGTGAACTGTCAATTATGCATACATCGACATGTATGAAAAAAATCAATAAGGCCTTTAAAGTCTTCTATTATGTCCTAACGTCAATCATATAGATAGGTAATCACAAGTGTCAATACATTGAATGGCTACCACTGAAAAAAACTGAACAAAATTAAAAAATGGGGTTCATTTCATCAAAATGTCAAAAGGAATAGCTCAGCAGACAAAGGACGAATTCTTAAGTTAGACATGCGTTAAATCTTGGTTAGAATTAAAAACGCATTGACAATTTTATAAATTGTGTAACAACAAGAGCATTTACTAAAGAAGTCTGTCTTTTCTTCAGATTGTCCTTCCTGCCAAATCGGAGCTACAGCGACAACGGTCGGACGATACTGGCCAACGAGCAAGAGTCCCAGGACTCTCTTGGGCCACTATGAGGACGTCTTGACAGAGCTGTGACTTTATCTGCTGATGTGTGTGACCTGACCTCTTGTCTGACCTGGATATCCACTCTATGATTCAGCATCATATGACTTTTTTTGAATGCGTATGTTGATGCAGTCAAGGGTTAGAGTCAGATCTGACTTATGGTGACTCTGAATGAGAAAAAAATGAACCATCTTGACCCAAATTACTGGTTGTAGAGAGTCTGTGAACCAAAACACACTGCCAATATGTCTCCAGGTTCTTTAAAACCCAAAGAACTGTTCTTCTCAGTCAAACATCTGAATCACAAGGAATGAGTCAGCGTCCAGCGCTACACATCCCAGAAAACTACAACACACTACTGGTAACCATGATGGATGAGGCAAGATTCCTCCTGTGCTTTTTCACCTCTGTGATGCCATCGGATCATAGTCACAACAGAGCTGACTGCCGGCTGGTCACACTGGTGACTGCAGGTCTCTTTAAAGTTCAGTTTATTGTCTGTATTCTTGTCTTTTACCAGCATCAACTGCACTCTGAAGCTGCTGAATGTAATGTCAAAAGTGGATGTTTTTTATTTGTATCATTTATTTCATATTCTGTTTTGAAACAGCAGTTAACAGAACAGCAGTGGTTGAGGACGTGAAATCAGAAATGGACGACTTCAGTCAGATGAAACACAGCAACATAGATACTGTTCTATCATCAATCATTGTGATGAAACACTTGCCTAAACCTTTTGTGGCACATAAAATATTGTTGCACTTAAATTTGTGTGTTGAAGTATGTTGTGTTGCATGTCCGTCCACACCCAACGGAGCTGGGAATCGCTAAAATATTCCGATACGAGTAGCCTTAAAGTCATTATACAGCAGAAATGCAGCTCAGATCAATATAGAGCTGTAGAGCTGGCTGTTTTTCTGAGTTTGTTTGGCAGTACAAGTGACCCCTTCATATTATGTGGAGTGATTTAACCATTTGAAATGTGGATCAACATCAGTTGTCTTGCACAGGTTTCACAGGTATTTAAACTGTTAAAACGTGGGCAGGTTTGAATGAAATCATGAAATGTCCTGCAAATTGCAAATAAATAGCAAAAGGTGACAATAAAATTACCTAAAAAGTTTGCTAAAAATAAATTGAAACAGAAAATCATTAGAAAATTATGAAATATATAAAAATTGAAAAATCTAAAAAAAATATATTTGTTTTTATTATTTCATTTTTTTTTTTTTTTACTTTAATTTGGTTTTATGTTAGCACTTTTTCAGGTAATTTCCTGTTTTTGTTCTGTCACTTTCGCCTTCCTCTTTTTCTTTTTTTTTTTTTTGGCTAATTTCAGGTAATATTCTGGCAACTTTTTACTAGATTCTTGATAATTTGGGGGTCATTTCTTGTTAATTTGCTCATTGTCTTCTACGTTTTTGAAAAAATGAAGCCCGATTTGCTCAGGTTTAAAAAGGTTAAAGGTATATTCAAAAATGCTTCTTTAACAGATTTAGTTCTCCATGCTTGATGTTAGTTTACATATTTAAACTCAGTCTGTCTCACTGTGTCTGTCTATCACAACGCATTCAGGAGATCGACACTCAGAGGTGTGATACCAGCCGCCTACACTCTGTCTTCACATTTTAATTTCAGTGTCTCTCTGCATCTCTGCTTCAGAAAACAAGTTAACTCATCATCTTTTTAAACAAAATGGTAATGCACAACCTCATAGTCGAGCTTCAAACATGACAAGCTGCATAAATGTCTCGTTACGATGTGGTGACTTTCAATAGTCCACTGTGCCCTTTATTTCATCTTAATTGATCATAATGGAGATGGTGAATAAACAGAGAATTTGACAGTGATTTGATGTACATTGATTCATATCAGTTCTATCAAACGTGGCGAGTCTTTTAAACCATGACAAAATTTCTCCAGATCCCGAAATTAATGTCATGTTAGATCAGAGTTGGTAGAGCTGTATAGTTATGGCTCATTAAACCTGCATGAATTTAACTTTGAAGACTTCATTTACATATCACTACCTCACAAATGAGTTGGTGAACGTTTTAGCGTTTTAGCAATCATATCTCTGAAATCCAAAAAAATTGCCAGTTTTTTTCTACCCGGAATTGATTCGCTCTATACTTAAAAAAAATAATCACGATAATTGTGAGAACAACCAAAAGTAGTTCTTTGACTGCACAGGTCTAGATCAATGGGTCAGTAAACAGTCAGTGTTCTGTCCGACAACTCACAAAAACATTACTTAAAATGACTCAACTGTTGTATTTACTGTATCAACATCAATACAACTATATTATGCCATATCATGATCTCCAAATTTCACTTTGTGACCAGCTTGAGGGTCCCACAATCTTTTTTGAGAAAACCTGTCTAACATGTCAAATATGGTGAGCATCTCGTCAAATGTGCTTTTTTCTATCAAGCAAATACATTTCCCCCCATTTTAGGCAAGTCAGTGACTATTTTAGTCTTTGATCATCTTATGTTGATAATTTACACATCATGACTTGAGCTCCATCTACAGTAAGACAACATGAGCATCAAGCACAGGCTAATATTATTTCATGTGGGCCTGAAACACATTTTTAACAAGCCTTTATTGCTGTTGGCGGTGGCAGACGGCAATTACACACAAAGCCCCTCGTCAGGAAACCGATTTGGTAACGGCAAACACGATTATCTCCAATCATTCCCTCTGCCGCTGAAAACCGTCTCGGAGCTGATTTGCTGGGTTGATTGGTGCTGACCTCCAAGTCTGCTGGCCATTAACCAATCAGAGAAAGTCCAGAGGAGGTTTTCATTATTCTGCGAGCCCTCTCAAAACTCACTGACTCCAACACAATCTCCCTGGCTTTACCTTCTGTCTAAAGCATGAAGATCTCAATGCTTTGTCTGGTAGCACAGCAGTACCAGGTCTGGACCCAGATTTTCTAAAAGCGTCTTGGCTGGCAGATTATTTGGAATTTAAAATAGGAACAGCAAATTATTTTTAACCCTATATGAGGCACAGATACCATATTTTATCCTTCTATGGGCCACAAGAAATTAGTCCTCTTAGTTTTTGTTCCTGTGTGAATCCTAGTCTAATCTGCTTTTCTTGCAGATATGTCCACTGAAAAAACATTCTGTTCAAGGATTTAAAATGTGATTTTTTAATAAAGTCTTCCAGCGGATTATTAGTTATCTCCTTCCATGTGAAGGTAAGAGGTGGGCCTCAACATCAAAGTAGTCACCCTGAGCCTTCCCAGGTTCAAAGAGGCTAAAAAGAAGAGAAGTTATGACGTCATATCACTGGGTTACAAAACATGAACAGTATGTGCACTTGCTAAAAGGCTAAATAGTTGGTGCACGATCATAGAAATTGGGGGTACTGATGTGTTTCGCTGAGGCAGCTACAGTCAGTCTGGGTGGAAATGTATTTTATACAAAAATTAAAGATATAAGAAATGCAAACCACGTCTTTTAAATTAATCTGCAAGTTGTTCTGTAATAAATGAGTATATCCTTTTAAAAAAGACTATAAACAAATGATTTCAATTTAAAAACGTTCTACTGTATATCAGCTACCATCAATTTGTGCATCCCTGAAAAATTCTGTCATGCAAAGAGCCCCTCAGAAAACACCATCCCTTTTTTCTAGTGTTATCTGCTTCAACCCTTCAACAACACAGCTTCATTATGGTCCAGTGCTTTTGTCATACCCCACAGCACCCATGGTCAGAGGCTGAGTCCCAGTCTGCATCTAAGGCCACATCCACACTACTACATTTTCATTTAAAAAAGTTTTCATTCCCCCAAGCATTTTAGCACAGTTTAAGAACTGATCTGTGTCCTTAATAGTACTTCTGAAAACCCATATCACATTACCTTTGACAAAATAGTGGGTGTGCTTGTACTGTAAAAAAGAAGCAGACGGTCTCTCAGGTTGACTCCCGAGTAACAGAGAATACTGCGGAGATGGTGATAAGTATGACCGAGATTTCTTCACTTGGACCAACGATGAAGTATAACTGTAATAACTAGCACGAGTATAAAGCAGTCAAGTTGGTGGAGGACAGATTGGGAATGACTGAAAAGCAATTACGGCCACATATCATGCAACATATCAGAGCAACACGCCAGGAGCATTACTAATCGCTGGAGGAAGCCATGGCAATGGGGAAGGAGTTAACCGTGAACAGCTTCCACACTCTAACAAAAAATAAATAAAAACTTTGACAAGCAACCATAGAATATGAAAATAATGGACATAGCTACTGTGATGTCACCCACTGGTTTGTGGACCATATGTGGGCGAGAAGCTGCCGCTGTGGAGGAGTGATGTGGATCTGAAGGAGAAGCCGAGGACACTATCAGCCTGTCACTCAGAGCGACCTGCCTTTAATTATGTGTAACTTTAAGCCTAAAAAAATATGTAAACAGGTAAGTTTGTAATTCACCCCCATGCAGGTGAATTTTATTCTATAGCTTTAAGAGTGTTTTCGAACAATATTTTTGGTTTTAAAAGGGAAAAGACTACAAGAATGAATCTTAATTTCTTAGTTTGGCAAATGTACGTCTGTTCAAATTTCCACTTGCTTACGAGCAGCGCACAGCAGCTACCCTGAGCTTCTCTGCAGGAACCATCTGTAACTGACACTAGGCTGTCCCCGAGCCTTACTTCCTTTATGGAGGACAGTTCAGACCCAACTGCCCAACAACGATAAATAAAAGCCTGTGAAACTGAGAAATTATGTTTTCAGTGACCTGATGAGAAGCATTTACACCAACATAAAGTCCTCCTTGAAAGAGCATAAAATAAAGATATAAAAGACTTATATTGGCTACAGGCTGCCTACTTGGTGGGACTCTGTTTATGTTTTGAAATGTCAAAAAAATGCTGTTATGTATGCATGAGAATACTAAAACGTATTCACATTGATTTAAAAAATGACACAATCAAGCCAACACTATACTCCATTTCAAGTAAGCAGTAAGGCCCACACCCTTCTTGCAAACACTGTAAACATCCTGTATGAAGTACTGTATATCTGTTCAGTTACAGACTGCAGGGAGATAAAACAATACCAGTTGCTGTCAAGTGTGCTGTAACATCCTACATGCTGTTTATGTCCTCTTTTACCACTAGATGTAGCTACAATACCAGCAACCAAAATTGTGTTTTCTGTTGTATTCCACCACGTCAGGTTGGATATGATTTCATATCGTGGAGTCAAAGTTTCAGCTTACTGGGAAACTTTAATAGTACTGAGTCATCCTTCATTTTATTACGGACACCTGTGCTTTTCCTACAATGACAAGACTGCTGCTGTTAGAAATTCCCATTAAACAACTATGGAAATGTTGCTGTATGACACACTCTGCTGGTATTTTACCTAAACTAATAATGTTTTGCTTTAATTTGAGCACTGTTTTGTCATGCTAGCAGAATTTTAGATTTTATACTTCTCTGTCTGCTCTTTTCTGCCCTTTTCCACACTTAATTTCTTTATTGTAAAAAAAAACCCACATATACACACACACACACACACACAATAACACAGCCTTGAAATATTTTTCTTGCAGCTTCATTGCATAGTGCGAAAGTTTAGCATTTTTAGTGCAACTAAGCACATATCAACAGTCCTCTTATGTTCATCAGCGCTTGCAGAGTACTGGTTCAAGGTCCCTCAAATACACCAAGCACAGGAGCAATCAATGAACATCAATCAGGTGCAATCAATGAGCCGTCAACTGAGCACAAAGAGGAACTTCCACAGCTCCACATTGGTTAATGCAAAGAAATATATGACAGAAATGACAAGAAAGAAAGAAAGAAAGAAAGAAAGAAAGAAAGAAAGAAAGAAAGAAAGAAAAAGCTATTTTGTTTGGTGATAAATTAAGAATTTAGATTTTTCTTTTTTTACACCCTTCATTGCGTCTGCTAGTGACAGTTCATTACAGATTTGTTAGAAGCATGCTGCCTGCTTTACAGTAAAACATCCAGAGTTACACAGAAACAGGGTTGAATCAGATAAACCAACCTGATTTAGACTTTTTTTGCAATTAATGTGTATTTGGTTACAAGCTGATATTCAGACGTCAACATGATCTCATCCCTTCCCTTCATAATTTGACACTTGCACTGCCTTTTGCATAGTATTCTGACGCAGAAGCAGTCAGCATTTAAATTTGGACAACAAAAATACTTGGTTAGGGTTTGGAAAAGATTGTGATTGACGTCAGCCATGTGAGTCAAGTAACAACTAACCTCTGACTAACAACTGATGTGACATAAGAACTTAGCGTTGACTTTTAGTTTCACACGGCACAAGAACACGGGTCCCCTGGTTCAAAAGCCACATTTACACCAAACATTTATAAGATAAAAGGCATGGTACCTGTGGAACTGGTACGTTACCCATATAGATGGGTATAGATGTATAGATATGTACCTAATCCCTAGTATCTGTTTAGCATTTCTACCGTAGACAGTACTGTTGAAGTTGTGGTTGTTGTTACACACTGCACCTTTTTGATGGCCCATCTTTGATGGCCCTCTCTTGACCAATCAATGGATGATCCGCTAAATTTTTGAAGAGTTTTACGAAGCATTAACATCTCTTGTCGCACCTGCTGCATCATGCCTACTGAAAAGCACATAGCCAAAGCATCATGTGACATATAAAAAAAGTGTTTCCATTGCAGTTTCACGAAAAATGAATCGCCTGAAAAACACATATTTTATATTCGCAATTCAAATTTGCACAGTTTGAGGGTTAATGGAAGCAACATTTTCAGTGTGTAACAAACTGAACTGAACTATAGTCCTGTCCTGTCCTGTGCGTGTTGGACACACACACATAAATGGCCCATAACAATTAAAAATGATACAGATGGATTTACATTGAAGTTGGCTAAAAGTCCAGTCTGTCTAATACAGACGCTAAAGGATGCCGTCTTTATAGGTACACAAGGGGCACTACTCAAGTGGCTTTTTTTGACGCCTTGGGAGTGAGACCAGGCTAACCTGGCTGATCAGAAAACAGCAAACATGACCATTTTTTCCTGCTGCTGGTCACTTTTTAACCAAGACATAATTACTACTCTATGTCCTCGAAGATGTTGTGTAATAACTGCACAACACTTTTCAGGAACACTGCACATGAGTAGGCTTCATGGACATTAATGAAACTTTTGCACACTCATAACTAAATTCAAACTTGGTTCAAGGCACTAAATGGGTCATGTTCTGAGAAAAAGGACAAATACATCTGAAAGAGTCAGTGTGTCAACAGAGTCAACAGAATGAGTTTTTTTTATACCTAACCTTACGCAAACACTTAAACCAAGTCTTTACCTTTCTTAGAGGCAATTAAAGTAGGCAACGACGTGACAGCAGCAGGCACTTTGTGTGTGCGTGACTTTTCCTGAGTTACACCTAATCCTCCTTAAACATTTACGTTCCCCTTCAACGCGTCAAGGAGTTAATAATAAGAAGAACGAAAACTCTTGTGATTGGTGTCTTCTGTAGGACCCCTGTAATCCTTGAGAAATGTTGGGGGAGAAGAGAAGGCTAAGTGGTGGCATGTCGTGGGGTTATCAGAAGTGACGCTGGGTTTCAAAGGTCCTTTTTTGTGTTAGAAGAAGGTCTGAAAATTCAGCTTTGTTGTTTTTTTACAGTTTTTCACAGCATATTCCACAGCAGTTTTCTTTTAAAGATTAACCTGCTACATCCACGGATACTTTATGTGCAATCATTAGTTTCCCCAACCAAAGAATTTCTGCACAAAACATCAGAGATTGTTTCAGAAAAGCTCATCTATGTGCCTGTTGTCCTCACCATGCTCTCGACCTAACGGAAGCATGTTGTCATAATCGGCGTAAGGGAGCATCTGGTTTGAGAAGGGTCCTTTTCACCGACAAATCCCGCTTCACACTGTACCAGGCAAATGACATGGCATTGTGTGGGCGACTGGTTTGCTAAAGCTAGCGTCCCATGGTGACAGTGGGGTTACGGTATGGGCTGGCATGAGCTTCAACAAACTTAGGAGCATTTTACTGATGGTAGTTTGAATGCACAGAGAAACCGTGACGAGATTCATAGACCGAATGTTATGCCTTCATCTGCTGCCATGACCTTATGTTGCAGCATGATAATGCACGGCCCCATATTGGAAGGATCTAATTCCTGACCCAACATGTCCCTGAATCAGTGTGCTTGACAGCATGTTCCAGTATCCAGCAACTTCACACAGCCATTGAAGGCCACAATCAATCCACAGGCCAGCTCTATGTAAAGGAGATGTGCTGCACTGCATGAGGAAATGGTGGTCAAACAAGATACTGACTGATTCTTACAGGGTATCTGTGGCTAAATGTAAAAAAAAAATGTAATTCTGTAGTGCTGGTCATGTGAAATCCCTATAAATGTCTTTTTTCAAGATAAAACTGAACTTTTTAGAGTTTACTTTTATTGTGACCATCTCAAGGCACACCCTAAGTATTTATGCTGTTTATTCAGCATCTTGATCTGCCACACCTGTTAGGTGTTAGGTGTTAGGTTTAAAAATTAAAAATTTGCAACCAAAATCTGAGTGAAATACATCTGCTGAGTGCATATAAAGTCTCAGCTCTTTAACTTGCTTGTAGAATTATTGTAGAATTTGTTATTGTAGTTTTAAGGAAACCCACATGTTAATACACAACTGACAAGCCGGATCTGTTGTAACCTCTGTGTTTATATAGTGACAAAAAACACAAGACGTAGGAGAATGGAAAGTTACTGAAAGACAATGCTATGATTAGTATTAACCAGCTCTTAATCTGAAAACCTCACGCCTGTTGGTTCGTCAATATCAATCTTTAAAAAAAAACACAGCAATGTATAGTTTCATTTTTTTTCATCACAATTGGGCACTGTAGTTTTTAGCAAATGTTACTCAAACAGGAGGACTATTTTCAGTAGAGGATTTATATAAATCAGTGAGTATTTCTGGCTGCAGGACGGTGTATTTGGGATTGATATTAAATAAAATGAAAGTGGGACACAAATGTACTATGCCAACATTTTTTTGGGGGATGATAAATGTAGGCCCAAATACAGAATATCACCAGACCTACCGTCTAAAATAGTTGTGAGATAATGATTATACAACTGAGCTTACGCTGTTGTTGTGGTGCATAAACATATGAATACGTACAAGGAATTATCATTGTTTAAAATGAAACATCATCAACATAAGGCAGCAGCATCTGAATACTGACACAGACACAGACACACACACACACACACACACACACACACACACACACACACACACACACACACACACACAGACTGGCAGGAGCTTAGTCACTATGGTAACCACCATACACTGGCATCAGCCCCTCCTCCCTCCCTCCATCTCTTCTCCTCTCTCCCCTCCCCGTCTGCTCGCCTCCAATCTGCGAACAGGACAAGACGGGGGGGGGTTACTGCTCCCATCATGCTTTGCAGAGGGAAGCAGGAAGAGGCAAAAAGCCGTCAGTGAGCAGTAGCAAAGTGGACGGCTGTATAGAAGACTTATGGTGGATGCAGAGGCATCAGTCAGGGAGTTATGGCTGATGTCGCCTCCTGTTTGCTCCTTTGGTCCTCTCTGGGTGAGTCTTACAGATTTAAATTGTCACTCACAAAAAAAAACAATCTTTGTCAAAAGTGATGCAAAGACGGGTGATGAAGCTTGCAAACAGTGTAGCAGACATGCAGACAGACGGATGCTGCCGGTGCATTTAAAGAGACAGTGCAGAGATCCTCTCAGATTGGATGGTTTTCGTTTGGTTCAGCAGAGCACACACACCCTTGATGTGTCTGCAGTATCTTACAAATGCGACTGACTGTATTAAAACGAAATGAAATGCCACGTCTTCACAATGACAATGATGCCATTCAGTCCAGGCAGCACTCAGACACACCCACACACTTGCACACACACACAGACCCACTTCTGTCTACGATAGTGAATTTTAACCCTATTTACAAAAAATAACACTAATCAAAAACTCAGTCTAAAACTCCAATAAGTTTTTTTTTTTTTAACTAGTAACAAACATCACATAGCCAGCATTTATCCCCTAAATGACAAACTGTGCTCCCCTCAGTCACCAGTGAGGGGAGCGCCACTGCTGAAAACTACTGATTCTTCATTCTTTATTTTAGCTATTTAAAATGCATATAAATAACATTTCTGAAAATGCCAGAGTTAGCCAGTCCTGTAACAGCAAGGAGTCAGTTGGCTGATGGATAATGTTGGGTTTGTCCTGCACCATGTTGGCTGTGTTTTAGCAAATTAAGCATAGAGAATTGGCATTGGAGCAGGTGGAGCCTATTGGTGAGTGATGGGTAGTTCAAGCTCAGAACACAAGGACAGAAACAGAAATAAAGAAAGCAAAGAAGGGACGGAAGTCAAGCGTTTCATTAAGTTGAAACAAACTTCTGATGTTTGGTAAGCTTATTTTTTAGCCATTTACCTTTTTAGCAGAAATTGTTTGCAATGTTTTTAGTTCTATAGCTCACAATAAGCACTTTAGTCTTTCAGCGTTGGGTTGTGTTGTTAATGTGCTAACTGGCTAACTGTCCGTCTTATAGTTTCACTTTTTTAATCTAATACAGACTCCCGCTGCCTGCTTCTATGGAGAGTAATCCCACTCATTCAGGTCATGAACTTACTTGCTGGCCATTGTATTGGCCGTGGTCTTTGTGGTGTGTTCAAGCGTAATGTCTTGGACGAGACACAGACAACATGAGGGGACACAACAGTCGGCCTTCATTGCCACGTTCTTTGATGACATTGATGTTTGGTGTGTTTTGACCTTAAGAAAAAATGACATACAATCAACAATAACAACAGTGACAATTATACAGATATGAACAGAGCCTGCATTACATGCAGACAAGAAAGACAGCTGTTTGACACACAAGGAACTAAATAAAATAATAATAATAAGCCACAGCGGTGTCTTGCTTAAATTTTCTGCGATCTGTGGTCTCTCCCTGCTTACATGAAAATTATTTCCACTTCCTAGTTTTGAGCATTCCTTCATCTGTGTGCATGGGGAAATAATCCACGATAAAATGTAAAACAATAGATGAACAAGCCCAATGAGGTTACATTCACTAAAAAAAGAACTACCACGTAAGCAATGTACTAATTTAACAATGTACTTACTTACTTGCTGACTAGTTAGGTGGAGATGACTCTGTAGGTGGGTTGCTGTGACTGTATAGGTGGAGACTGTTAAATGGAAAAAATGGACCATTTACACCATTCAAACTGCAATTTTTGATACCACAGCCATGAAAGTATGAAACATGCGTTGCATTTTTTCTGGGCGTCATTATGGACTTTTGCCTTGGAATTTGTCATTTTTATTATTTTCCATCTGATGACATCTTTTTTTTAACCATATTTGGCCTATGGCCAAAATACATTCTATTTCCACTAGATTAACTGTCACAATCTATGTTGCTGCAAATCACTACTGATTATCACAAATCCAAGGCTGTAATAGTCAAAAACAACAACAACAACAACAACAAAAACTTTTCATGGAGTATATTAAAAATAATTCTCTTTTTTTGGCATTTTTTTTATCTAAAAACTTAGTGGCATCATGACAAAAAACTGGCATTTTAAGGGTTACAATTCTGAATATTAATATTTCAAATTTCACAAACGTGTACTCAAATTACATTTAATAAAGATACGGCTTACCTCCTTTAGTGCTCCGTGACGGTTTCCTTCTCCATGGCTCCTGGCTGCACCCCAACTGCTTTCCTAAATGTGTGCAGCGTGTGCGGCTGATTTAACAAAAACATATACAAAATACGTCAGATAAACAACACTAACATACATGAGAGCACAGTCAATTCATTCTACACTGATCATGATAAATAAAAATAATGAACCATCATGATATCAATACATAAATCAATAAAAACATTAAAAGGAAAATAATGGGCACAGACAGAAACAAAAACAAGCAAACAAAAATAATTCATATTCATATGACATCGAGGGGGTGCAAAAAAGATTAGTTGATTAGTAGGTATTAGTAGGTAGATTAGTAGGTCAGATTTTTATAAGAGCAAACTAATGCTTCTGATTATGTGCTCAGCTTTTATTTCTAGAAATGTATACGATATATGGAAACAGTATAATATCCACAGTGGGTGCAGATCAGGATCATTACATTACAGTGTGAGTTTTTGTTTATCGTGGCAGGCCCAAATCAAGTTCCTCTTTTTCACACAACACTAGCATCTAATCTGAGTATATTTGCTCAAACACATATATATAGGTTGTCTCTGACACAGCTCACAAAGATAACAGGGGCACTTCTTTGCTTGTTGCACTTTGTCACAGTTTATCCTCTGTTTACTATGTAGTCCACTCTGTGTATCTCTGAGACGTATTTAAACACTATATGACACACTGACATACGTGTCTGTGCTCATTTTCACTTTGCAATGTGTTTATCTGCCTCCTGCGGGGCAGATAAACGCTGTAAAAAATTGACTGGATTTAACCTCATGCCCGTAGTTGCCTCCTCTACACACACGCACGCACGCACGCACGCACGCACGCACGCACGCACGCACGCACGCACGCACGCACGCACGCACGCACGCACGCACGCACACACACACACACACACACACACACACACACACTTTCATGTTGACAAGCTCCACCCACTTCTGGTGACCGAGCCAATAGCGACGAGGGTGAGGGGGAGCAAAGGGCTGCTCTTATCTCACTATTTATCCAGCACAGATCACACTCACATCTAATGCTGTCTGACTGCTCAGATGACATCACAGACAGAGAGAGAGGGAGACTGATAGAGAGAAAGAGAGAGGAAGAGAGAGGAAGAGAATGAGACAAAGTTAAGGGAGACAAGACAGAGCTGATTTAAATATAACCCATCAAAGACTTGTGGTCCTGTTTGTCCCTGTTGCAGTGACTCTGCAGGTGAGTATGTTAGCAAACATTACTGACTGGAACTGTGTGACTGAGAATCGACCACTGATGCTTTCAAAGTTTTTTCCAGTTTTTTATTTATTTTATTCCTATTGAGAAGCATCTGAAATGTAAGAATGTACCTGTAAGAATTACAGAGCATTGTAGAGTCTGCTGTTATGTGATTCCCCATTTCAGTTTGACTTGATTTTCTGATAAAGAAAGGATATAGTATTCTGGAGAGCTTTAATAAATTGAAGAGGTGTCCTTTCTCTAGCCTACAAAGGAGCAAGTTTTGTATTTTAACTTGAGACATTTTTAACATGAGTCATCTTTTGACTAATTTATTAAAATCAAGCATATAAATAGTAGTAACCAGAAGGTTTCTTTATAGTTTTCTTAAACCTCAAATCTAATGTGAAAACATTTAGATATGGACGTTTGGACAACTGTTCTCTCAATCAATATTGGCCACAAAGCAAAGTTGTCAAGTTGTGGAACGACTGTAGCAGCTTTCGTGGTTACGTCATGTTGTATCTTTATTATTGTGTTTTACAACTAAAAGTCTACTTTAAGGACGATAAACCTAGTTTCAGAAGTTTTAACCTATGGCCGGAATAAATGACACTGTATGTTTCTGCAAATCACATCAAATATGTGCTTTATTATGTAACAGATATGTTGAAACATCGTTTTTTTATATTTTAATAATGTTGTGGTTAATGTGTGGTTATGTTTAGGCACAAAAACAAACTTTTTGGCTTAAAATACCTGGTTTTGGTACCACAATTGCCACTGGAAATGCCACCGATGTCCTGTAAGAAAAATACCAGTTTAAGAAACTTTGATACATATGAAATGTGTAAATGTAACATAATACATAATGCCAATATATGTCTGCTGGCAACTGGACAAGTAGTTTTGCACTGTTAAGAAACTCAGGCTGACCCTAAAGATATTAAAAAACATGATACTTGTCATAACATTAGGATATCTTTATACTTTAAGCCATCATAATCATACCTCAGTATTTTTATATCTGCACATGCCTATGATAAATAATCATTCATTATATTTCCATAGCCGTACCGCAGAAGATTGAAACAAAGCTGATACCAAAGACCTAATATTATGATATTACAAGTCCTCTCTTAGCTTACCGATACAACTACAGTGCAAATTCAGTATGCAGCTATTTTTGCCTATTTAGACTTTAAACATAACTGAATAAAAAAGATTTCAACTATATGAAAGGCAAAGGACGGAAGCTTTCTGGTCATTTCTAAGCATTGGTGGGGTGCTTTTATACCACATGATTAAAGGCGGAGAACATTGATTAGAAACGCTTTGCAGAAACAGCTTAATTGAAATGTTTCCAGCGCTTTTGAAGGTTGACACTGAAGTAAATTTTATTATTTGGTTCCCAAAGGTCCTCAGTGTGACTCCTGTGATGGTCAGCAGTTAATCAGGTGTCTGTGTTTCTTGTTTTGGTGAGCATGTTTTATCTGTTGGCGGGAGATGTGAGGTAGTTCTTGTGTTCTTGGACTCTTTTTTGGAGTATGTTCTTTTACTTTATGTGTTGATCCTCAAAGCTGCACAGCCTCATTATTTATCTCCCGCATCTTTTATCTGTTTAAAAAGTCAGGCTGAATTTATAAGACCCATATGACCACAGACAGGCCTCTGTAATTGGTTTATTTAAAGGGTCATTCACATGCAAAGTGAACTATTATTGTCCAGCAAAGTAAAACTGCCAAGAGAAAGTGAGTTGAAAAAGAAGGAGAAAAGACAGCTGAAACACTATTAAACTCAAATCTGTTTGAAACAACTGCAGAACAAAAAATCTGTTGTTAGCACCCAAAAAAACATATTCTTCTATTTCTTATCCTCCTGTGATATCAGTCCATGAAAGTTGCCAACGCTGCCGGAAATCTTAATCACAGCACATACCAGTGTTGTGATGGTACAGGCTGATAACACATCATTTGAAGTGTTTATGGTTTCTGCAACATGGTAATTCTGCTGAGACGCAGCTGCTGCTGAAAACAGCTAACCTTGTTAGAAAGGCCCTCTGCATACATGAGTGTCATGAATGTGTTGCAAAATTGCTTTCATTTGATAAATTTAAGTTAAATATGAAGTGTCAGTTATGGGTTTTTAAAACCACTGGACAAGATTCATGGTATAATTTTCTGTGGAAACCCACTGAACAGAATTTAGACCATTGTGCACTGTAACACTGAATCTCTATAACAACTGTGGGATACAATACTGTTGTAAAAATGAATTCAAGAGAAAAAATAAATAATCAATTTAAAACATTTTTTTAAACTTTTCACCTAATTAAACACTTAAGTAAACAATATTGAGATTTTATGTCAATGAATGTTGTCACCTACACTATGCTACGACTGTAAGCAGTGTGCTCAGTGACCACATTTTGAAGCCTCGTCTCATAAGCTGACCTGTTTTTACTCTGTTTTGTCACGCTCTCAGACAAGAGGACTTGGGATTTTATTTCAAGACTTGTCATGACCACAACTGCAGGGATATTACTAAATTGCCTTTGCAAAAAAAGGAATATTGAATAAAGATTCAGCTCCTTAGTGTTTATTTATATCAGTTTGCTTATAGAAAACAAACTTATTTTATCAAGACATTTCTCACGATACACTGAAACATACACACATATTTACAGTCTAGGGATAAAGAGGTGAATGAGGAGGAATCTTAAATTTTGTGTGTAGAGTTAGACTTGTACTGGTCTGGTCTTACTTGTGGTCTCAGCCACTCAAAGTTGCGATCTTGTCAAAGTCTCAATACACTCTGGTCTCGGTCATGACCAGGTCTTGAAATAGGCGGTCTTGACTACAACAGCGATGATAAGTCGATAGTTGTAAGAAGTAGCAGAGCACAGCTAAGGTGGCACTAGATGCAAACACAAATGAACACCCAGGTCATGAATGTCTGTAGAAAATTTCATGGCAGTCCATTAGACTTCCATATGAGCGACGCCACTAACATGACTAAAAATGTCCCAGTCTTTTCCATTTCTAGAGACTTCTATTCTCTATAAGCAGCACCAAGACTGATTTCAAGGTTGTCTTGCAGTCCATATACAGGCTTTTTATGCACTCCCATCACTCTGGCATACTTTTATACTAACCCTGTCCTCACTCAACCTCAACCCACATATCAGACCAGCAAGAAGTGCTGCAATAGTATCAGTGTAGTACAAAGTTTCAAAACATTGAAGCAGTAAAAGTAAAGGACTGCCATAGATGTGGATGAAGAAAGAAAAGAATCTGAGCAACTGTCGTCCAAACCAGGGCTAATTGTAATTAATATTTTTTTTTAGCATATGGCTGAGAAAGCTTTTGGCATGCCAACTTTAGTCTCATTATTGATAGTGCATCTTTTGAATTATACTCTTGTACCGAACAGGCCACAATACTGAGAGAGGACAAAATACCCGAAGACTGCATGTTTATACAAACCGATAATTGGCAGTGCAGATGACTACAGGGCAATTTTTCCTATGACTGCTTCACAATAGCTGTGAGCCGTGTGATCTTAGTCACTGACTAACCTGTGCTCTAGGATAAGGAGCTCATTAACGCCGAGCCAACTGTTGGTCAGTTACCCCTACCATGAAATATACTGACCAGACTGTACTTTTGCATAACTGTTCTTTGGAGTTTAACAGAACAGCTGTCTTGGGTAAACTGTTTGATTCTTATACGTATTGGATTGTTTTGGAAAGAGGAAAGTCAATGACTGTAATAATTAAATCATAATCCTGACTGAACATTAACACAGAGGGCTGACTAAGAAGTTTAAAGGATGATGTACCACCCTAAAAAAATACTGCACGGTTCCTACCAAGTAAATAAATGCCCAGGAATCCAAATGTATCACGCTAAACATGCTTACTGTAAAAGTGAACGAACAGAGATACTATATTTTAGCTCTGGACCGAAAGCATTTCAACTTATATTCACTGTTTCCATTTTTTTCCATATCTCTCTCCCTCCCTCATTTTCCTCGTTGATGATCTCCCAGGAGCACAGTTGACCACATTATCCACCTCCTCTGCCTCTTCTCCCCGCCTTGTTGCCACCTCTTCCTGCCTACGACCATGGAGGAGGTCACCAAGGTCTCACCACCTCTCCTGGAACGTCGGGCTCGACAGCGTCAGCCGACAGTTTCAGTCCTCAAATCCAAGCTGAAGCAGAATGTGACCTGCTCTGTGCCCAGAGTCCGATCCACCCTGACCGGGTTCTTCCCTGTTGTGCGCTGGCTGCCCAAATACAAGCTCAGAGAGTATGTATGGGGCGACGTGATGTCTGGGTTGATCGTTGGTATCATCTTAGTACCACAGGCAATTGCGTACTGTCTGCTAGCAGGAGTGGAGCCCATCTATGGTTTATACACTTCATTTTACGCCAACATCATCTACTTCCTCATGGGGACGTCCAGACATGTCTCTGTTGGGATCTTCAGCCTCATGAGCCTCATGGTCGGACAGGTAATGGATCAAAGGATGCAAGGATTGAATATATAATTTGGGACTAACACAGAATTTTCCTGTTTTGTTCATTTTAAATTGTAAATTAAAAAGATAAAGATAAATTAAATGTATATTTCATGACTGACGTAAAAAGATAATTATGTTATTTAGCATGCTCTTAACACAAACATAGCAATTTGCATAACAACCCACTGTTTTTCAATATTTACAAATTTAAATATGTAATGATTAACTACACATTTTTAATTAGTATTCGCCTATGTGACAAACAATTGCAGAAATATCTTGCTGCATTAGTTTTAATTCCTGATTATCATTGATCACTTAATGCCAATGAGAAATGTAATTTCTCACGGCTGTATTGGTTTCACTGTATTAAATTAATTTAGATTTCGATTTGCCTGCAGGTGGTGGATAAGGAGATGTTCCTGGCAGGTTTTGACCTCAATGAGGACTCCACAACATCTGGCCCTGATGTATTTAATGCCACACTGGGTACTAATGTCACAGCTGGTGGACTTCACAGTGTGGAGCTCATGGGTATGCAGTGCGGAAAGGAGTGTTACTCCATCAGCATTGCTGCTGCCCTCACATTCCTGGCTGGCATCTATCAGGTAAAGGATGCAGGTGCAATATTTGACCACTAGCACTATGGAACACTTTATTAGACCTGATGACCTGATGATGGGACTGCATAGAACCAGCCCAATCAGCAAAAGAAAATGTTGGTATTGTACGTTTCTGCCAAATTTTCATATTTCATACATATGTCAACATTTCTTAAGGGACATAGTATATGAGCTGATTTCATCATCTGGAGGTGGAGGGGAAGGTGGATAGTGTGACACCAAGACGGGACGCCTGCCAAGCTGCATTTGAGACCAAGAAAAGACAAATCCAGATGTGATTTAGCAAGTAATAGCTGTGTTTTCCAGTAGATTTTTAAGCACCAAGCCTGGGTGTTTAGTAGCAACTAGTCACTGTTTTACTAGCAACTTCTTGGCATGAAAAATTGTCATTTTTTACCTTGACATCACTGTGTTTTCTTTTGGGATTGGGCCACCACATTAGGTATTCTAAGACAAAATAGGATCTTTTCTTAACCATAAAACAAGTGTTTTTTGTGCCTAAATCTAACCAAACGTTAACCACAGCATTGTAAATGCATGTAAAGTTTTAACAAATCTTCTACATAGCAATATACAAATATATGATATCCATGGTCTGCAGAAATGTACAATGCCAACATGTTTTCTGGTAAGTGAGCTAATAAAATCCATCCTGTGGTGATATGACTGTCTTTGTCAAATTTAATGGCAATCCATCCAACAAGTCAGAGGACCACCAAAGTCATTAGGATACGTCATCTAGAAACCATGAATGTATTTACCAAATTTTGTGCCAATTCATGTTGTATATGTTGTGATATTTCATTTGATAAGTGACGCAATCTCATTCCAATCCATCTTCTCTCTCTCCTATTCTCTCCTCTGCTCTACATCCTAATCCCCTCACTAGGTCTTGATGGCCGTGTTCCGGTTAGGATTCGTCTCGGTCTATCTTTCAGCTCCAATGCTCGATGGTTTTGCCACAGGAGCCTCTTTTACCATCCTCACTGTGCAAGCGAAATACCTCTTGGGTCTAAAGATTCCCCGTCACCAGGGCTATGGCACAGTTGTCGTCACCTGGATCAACATCTTCGCCAACATTCATAAGACCAACCTGTGTGACCTCATCACAAGCGCCATCTGTATCTCTGTATTAGGTAAAGACCTCTATTTTACGAATCCCCCATTAGATGCAGAGTCACTGCTATGAACTGTTTCATGTGTATCTAATTAACAATATACTTCACTGTCCAGCATGAGATGGGATGAGGCATTGATGTACTGCCCATAAATTTACGAATGATTAACATTATAAATTGTTTTATCATAGTGGCAGGGAAAGAGATCCAGGAGCGCTACAAGGATCGTCTAAAGATCCCTTTGCCAACTGAGCTGGTAGTTGTGGCTGGAGCCACACTGGCCAGCCATTTTGGGGAGCTGAACAGCAATTACAGCTCCAGTGTTTCCGGTCACATACCCACAGGATTCATTCCTCCCCAGATGCCCAGTTTTAGTCTGATGCCACAGTTGGCACTGGATGCCATTCCTCTGGCTGTCATTAGGTAATGTACAACACATTTTAAAACATGTTTGCTTGGCATCAACATGTCTCTTATCTGGGTTGTCACAGATGCAGTGTAATAGCTGGAGTGGCTCTGTAACCACTTGCAAATTAGCATTTTATTACATCTTGAAACAGATTAAAGAGATGCCATGCAAGACAATAATTAATCTTAATTAGTCTTAATTTCTCAATAGTAACTGACTGGGAAAGAAAAAAGTGCTATTTTATTTACAGGTAATAACAGATCTTAAGGGGTCTATACATGCTTTTGAGGGAAATAAATAAGTCAAACTCAATTGGTAAAGAAACTTGTGTTTTATCTTGCAGTTTTGCCTTCACGGTGTCACTGTCTGAGATGTTTGCCAAGAAAAATGGATACACAGTTCGCCCCAACCAGGAGATGCTGGCCATTGGTTTTTGTAACATCATCCCCTCCTTTTTCCACTGTTTCACCACCAGTGCCGCACTGGCAAAAACCATGGTGAAGGACTCAACAGGCTGCCAGACACAGGTGAATTCATACCTTTGAGAATAGTTTGACACTCTTGAAGTTGATGGGAAGTTCTTGCTTTCCTTGCGCTAAAGAAATGTTTTCTAGGAACATGATGAAAGTCTGTCCTAAGGCCATGTGTAGAACCCCTGTACTCCACCTTTCTCCGTTTCTCTGCTCTTCCATCAGGTATCGAGTCTGATCAGTGCCCTAGTCGTACTTCTCGTCCTCCTCTTCTTCGCACCTTACTTCTATGCTCTCCAGAAGTGTGTTCTTGCATGTATCATAATTGTAAGTCTTCGGGGGGCACTGAGGAAGTTCAAGGATGTCCCTGCTAAATGGCGTGCCAGCCGAAATGATGCCATCGTTTGGCTGGTCACAATGTCAGCCACAGCTCTGATCAGTGTGGAAATGGGCCTCCTTGTGGGAGTAGTGTTTTCCATGATCTGCATCATCTTTAAGACCCAGAACCCTAAGGTGCGTAACACATTTGATTTCATAAATGGTTTTTAAAAGCTGATACACATTACAATAATCATCTAATCTGATGTCTGATGTCAGGTCTCTCTCCTGGGCCGGGCCAATGACAGCAATCTTTATGAGGATGTGGAAGAGTACAAGAACCTCATGTTGCCACCTCGGGTTCACATTTTCCGCTTCCAGGCTCCTCTTTACTATGCCAACAAAGACTCATTCCTCAGATCACTTTACAAAGCTGTCGGAGTTGAACCTTTCTTGGAACTGACTAAGAGGAGAAAGGCAGAGAAGAAGGCCAAAGAGATGTCCTTGAAGCAGGCCAAGGCAAATGGGGATAAAAACAATGGAGAGGTTGTTGTTGGACTCATCCAAAGAGAACTGGATTTCCACACAATAGTTTTAGACTGCTCTGCCATGCCATTCATAGACTCGACCGGCATGGCCACATTCAAAGGCCTGGTCAAGGAATATAAAGAGATTGGGGTGAACGTGCTCCTTGCAAACTGTAATACCTCAGTCATTGATACCCTGCAGAAGGGACAATGCTTTGGGAAGAATGATGAAGACATGAGCAGCCTACTGTTTCATACAGTTCATGCTGCGGTTCTTCATGCAAACAGTACATCTGCAGCAGCAGAGAGCAGGTCAGAAGACTCTGTAGTGTAGAGCAGCTGAAAGGAGAGGGACTTTTGATACACTATCATGCCACCTATAACAATACCACATTAGGGTAGCTTTTAAGTTGCCCTTTAAGAAGCTTAGTTCAAGAAAGTACATTTTTGATGCTTTGGGCCCTTAAATAACCAGACCACATAAAAGTTGATCTGCCAAATGAGCATTTTTTTCAATGTATTTATAGAAACAGGACCATTTCATAAAACTAGTAGTAGTAGAAAGGTGCAATTTGTTTTTAAATGGTGTCCCATGACTGAAGAACACTGATAAAAAAAGGCTGCCAAATTCTTTGCTCTATATTGAACAATCCTACAACAACCAGGATCCACTGCACACAGTGCCTTCCAAAGCCCTTCTCAGACCACTCCTTTATGGAAACAAAAGCCCCTTCCTCTTCTTATTTAACTTCAAGAAGTCTGTGTTGCATAAGTTGCCCAGAATATGTGGTTCCAACAATATATCATAAAGTTACTTTTCTACAAAAACACTGGTATTTTAAAATCAATTTTTAAATCAAGAAAACAATGTGGCTGATAGATGGTTTTACTAGCTTACTTTAGAAAAGCTCCCTTGTAACCTTGCTCATCAGCTGCCTTACAGAGAACACCAGTACAGCATGTGATTCAAGCCAGAACTCTGCAATCCACATTTTGTATTATCCAGCTGGGTTTTTTGTTTTATTTTTCTCAGCACAGGGTACACAGACAAAAAGTTAACGTCAATAATTGTCTCGTTTTTTTGTACTTGTAGGTTTCTGTTTGTGTGTCATCATGGCAAAATGTAGTCCTGGTGACCTATTGTAGCCAGAACTACTACACAAGTGGTTTTGAGTACTTTGCCAGGTGCTTTTATATTTCTGTCTGTGGACAGATTTTGTGATCCCGATAACATAAGAACTATACAAGATGCAATCACAAAACTTTACAGGTGTAGTTGAGATCACAATGAAGGCCAAGTTCAAAGATAGGAGTGGTCAACGGCACTAGAATACAGGGGTAGGAAGTAGGAAAAGTAGGAAAGTAGGCAGTATAGAAAGTGTCTGTGGACCCCATACCCTACACCCTCAGCCCAAACTCATTTTAAGTTTTTGCTAGAGTGATCTCATTAAGGTAGTTTCTAGTCAATATCTGGGTTATATTGCGAATAATGTGTCATTCTATTGTACACAATGTTCAATGAAAGCAGTTTAACTTTTCTATATCACTTCAACCCTTTGGCCAAAGTCCATAATGGCTCTAATCCAGGAGTCCAGAGTTCAGACATGGGGATTCATCCACTATGAGCAGTATTTCCTGAGGTGCAAACTATTAACCTGGACCACACAATCATTTCTAAAAGGTCAGTTAAACTCTTCATGAGTTAAAGAAGTACTATATGTTGCTGGGACAGACACTTAACATAGATCACAATGACTGTTTTCAGTCTTGCACAGAGCCTTGCCTTCTGACCAGGGCTCTTCAGAACACACTGCTCTTATACTCTTGCCCTGTTCCCTAGTCACACAGCAACGACAGCTATATCCGTAATCATCTGCAATTTCTTCTCAGGTGCTGGATGAAAACAAGTGATCATATGATGCTTTTGAAATTTATATTTAAACTGATGGCAGCAGGTGATGCCATATATTTTATGGAACCGATTCACTGCCACTTATTTGTTTAATCAAATATTTTGTATCTTTCAAAATACGAGCAGATTTTGTCTCTTTGTTGTAATCACTGTCTTCTTGTGTCTTTTATCTTGTTTGGGGCCAAGTGTGAAATTTTAATTAAAACAATAACAATGTCTTTAAAGTATCCTTACTTATGTATGTAATATTTCAAAAGGATTTATTTTTACTTTCACATGAAAATGTTCATGTCAAACGTCATGACAATATCATGTCAAGTTTTGATGAACTGGTATTTTAGTAAGATGTAGACATTATTGTTAGCATTTTGTATTGTCATACTCTTATTTTTTCCCCATGTATTAATTTAACTTGAATTGTGATAGTGATTGCATCACATGTTTTAGGGGGAGTCTGTTTGACTTTCATTGTTTGACATAGTGTTGACATTCAACACCCATATACAAAACTGCCTTAATGTTCAATACTTGAATTAAATTGACAAGTTTTTAGCGAAGAGCTTGTGTCTGAGTTATCGCCATTAATGACAGATGTTTATCATATCAAGGGAGTATCTATTCATGATAAATGTTGCCAAGACATTGTAAAAATTTTCAAATTAGCAATGGATCAAATGATTACATGTATTGTGTAAGGGGTCCCTTGCGGTGAGAAATAAATCACCCAACCAAAATATGGTAACTATAGATAATCTGTAGACCTCAGTGGTAACTGTTTTATGTGGAATTCATAGTGAAATTCACATTAACAGTGCACAGAGCCTTTAAAAACAGCTTGACAACAATAACTATGGCTATAAACACAAAAAAAATTAAAAGTAAATGTCAAGCTGCACTTGTTTTGCCACTGGAGCTGAACCTTCTGTCACAAAGGAGCTAAGGCGATATGTATATATTAAAGTGTAGAAGATAATGCCACTTATTTTTTAAGTTAACTTTTTTTAAAGTTAAAAGTCCTTTAAATGAAAGTTGACTGTATCCCAAAATGATGCTCAGAGTTGATAACCGTAACAACTATTAAGAACACTGTGCTGCTGCATCAGGCTCCTCACAACCATCCATTAGTTCGTGGGGTAATGGGTATTATTTTCTAACAGTATGTCTTGTGGTCAAAGTTATTTGACAACAGTACTACATCAGCATTTCAGGTGACTGACCTTCTCGAAAGCAAAAAGACACTTGCATAGTCTATGTAATTATCACCAGCATAGTCACACATTCTGTATATCTTTTACTTATTAACTGTAAACATAATGAAAGTCAGATGTTTGTCTGTACCAAGAGTCAATGATTAAATAAGTATAAAATATATGAACATTTTAGGTCATGCACGTATTACATTTATAATCTATGGCTCATTGCATGATTGCAACAAAACTGAAAGACACAGTCTGAAACTGCGAAACAGCCTTTGTCCTTTGTGGAAACTAATGGTGAAAAAGTCGTAGTTAACACAGTTGTAAGTAATTTGAATTTTAACTGTGTAGACATCTAAAATAAGTATCACTAAGCTTTTTCCGAAAATGACCAAGCTTATTTAAAAAGAAATCATTCCAGTGAGCCAGTAAAAATAATTTATAAGTCATCTGTATTTTCAGAATGATTTTGCATCGTTACTGTATCAGACACCATTTGCACAGATATTCATTACTGCATGAGGTGATTTAGTGACGATATATCATTTTCTCCCACAACTATAATAATCATAAAGCCACTGGGAAATAATAGCAGTCATTTTAGATGCCAACATTGCTATTAGACAGAAATTAAATCACAAAACTATATTCTTAAACAAATCAGAAGCAACTGAGACAGACTTTGTGCAACATAGAGTGAGGAGAATTTATAGAATATTTCAAGAGTCTGAGACCCACACTGTAAGCATGTGACGTATGACCTGCTGAGTCATCAGGAGATCCCTGTGTTTAACAAGCATGTCATTTCTAAATTGCTTACTGAAGCGAATAACTCGACACTGGCTGAACAGTAAGTGCTCCACTCCCAAAGACACTCACCTCCAAAGAAGACAAAGGATGGCAAAACTGGTCAAATGGGGCAACAGACATGGCTCCTGCTTTTGGGAGATGCATTCCTAGAAAGAGACAGATGAACAGAACATGTGTGTTAATGTGTTATATAAAAATCTGAAAATCTGCAACCAAATTTTCTATGAACTCATAAATGGGCAACTTTTGCATCAAAGCTGCCCTCTACTGTTCAATATTGTGAACAGCAGAAACAAGCGCATGATGCTTCTTCAACAATGATCACGGGATTAATATGAATTAAGGTAAAGACATTACAATCAATTAAATCAATTAATGGGCGGTTGAAAAAAAATCTCACCAACGACTGATTTCCCAGCATTCTTTTATTCATTCAAAATGTTTAAAAATATAATTTCACATAGGCACTGATATAAATATACATCTCGAAAGTCAGCGCCAGTGCTTTTTCATACAAATGATATTCAAGGAAAACACATACACTAGATAACACAATCATGAGATCATTCAGAAAAGGATCAAGCAGTTTATGATGATTACTTATTCATGTTCAGAAATAAAAACACACTCAAAAAGGCAAAATAAAGTCACTTAGTTCAGCTCTGCAGCAGGAAGTCATCTCAACTAAAATTCATAACTTGTTCTTAACATTAAACTGTACTACATAAAAAGAACAAACCATACTGGCTTTGTGGTGTAACAGCAAACATGATATCTCTCTGATCATTTTTTTGTTCAATTCATGACCCAAAACAGATTGTAACAGTAAGTGCATATACAGTACAAATACTCAAAGATAATAAGGCAAATGAAGTACAAACATGATTGGTAAAAAAATAACACTAAACATTAAAATATGTCCCAAATTGTGCCATGGAAAAAAGTGTTATACATGCCTGTAACACTTTAACAGACAGCAAAAGCCAGCCTTTAACAGCTCCAGTGGTGATATCTGATAACAACTTCAGCTGATAACTTGAAAGCCGCCTGCTTTATCGGGCAATCAGAGAGAGCTTACTGTAAGTGCTACTGCTCTCTGGATCGTCAGTAGAAATGCATTTTGTTGTCTTTATCATTCAAATTGAGCTGTTATTACAGGGTGATTTCATCCAAGTTACAATAGACATTTTCCTCATCTAGCCATGCAGCTAGTTTTGGTTTTATTTGCTCAAAAACATACAATAGTCCCTGAAAAAAAACTGTTGAAATCGTCATTTTTCAATGTTGTGATATCCAGAAATGAAATGTAATTTACCTCAATTGTATTGAAGTGGTGGCATAAATTTCAGAGCGCATAAAATCAAAACCATGTGCAGCCCAGTGAAGTAGGTGAAAAATATTTTTTGTTTAACACAGTACTGTTAGTAGTGGTGTCATTGGAAATCTCTGTCAATGTAGTGCATGTCTACTGGCCACAATAATGTCATCAAATGTAAATAAATATCCCCTTAATGATATTGTGTTTACACTTCTTTTCTACAAGTGAAAGCTGGAATGGACAAATAAGGAAAAATCTAACACATTGGTGACTCCAGATGAGACTCGAAATATGTACTACTATGTCTGGAGACTGATGGAGATATAAATGGATTTAACTGTAGTTGCTGAGTCAGGCTTTTTACTTCACTTACCTTGAGATGCCAATACTCTGCAATTACAGCAAAGGGAGTGACTGCAAAACATTTTTAACTCTGTTGCTCTAGCATTTAGGCTGATATGATATCTTACTTTGTGCAGCCCTAACATACTGGCTTTGGCAACTGTAGAGTAATAAAGAAACACTTCATCCTCAAAATGATCATTGGTGTGTCAATCACCCATTCCATGTGATGTTACATTCCAAAAGAAAATTTGTTTTTCTTGCATGCCTCAAAGGTGAACAAAGAATTAAAAGAAATGAGAACATTCTTGATAACTTAAAGTCATGGGGGATGCCTTTAATAACAGCAAAATTATACCTATGCATCTATTCACAAACTCTCACACACTTGTGCATCCTCAGTTATCACTGTAGTTCTGCTGTTGTTAAACGTGGTCCCCTATCAAATCAATTCATTGATAACTTTGTATGCTTTTGGATTCTCAGTTCACCATGGAGGCATGTGAGAAAAAAACTAAGCTTTCTTGACTTTCATTCAATGCAGCACAGGGTGAATGATTGATATGGGAATTGCCACTTTTAAGGTGAATTATTACTTTACATTTTTTCCTCACTGCCACTTTGTTTGTTCCAAAGGCAAAACAATACACACCAAAAACAACACCAAAAAACACAAATCAAGCAGTGCTAACAAAACAAAATACTATAGCCTTAATACAGTTCCCACATTTTTTCTTAGATATTGCATATTGATTGTTGATTGGCATTTAAATATTTGTTCAAGTGCTCAAGCCTGGAGACATTATCTCTTAGAAACAGGTGGTTCACAGTATCCATATGTTGATTTCCAGTTGCATGTTTTTTTGTTCTGTGCTCTCCCTCTTTGATCGATACATTTAATACAATCTAATCATGTAGGAACTCATAGACAGAACTAAATAAGATGCATAAAGGCATTGTTCACACATGCTAAAATGTTTGATTCAAAAGAATCTAATATTTTTTTTCAATATTTAGTACAAAAAAAAAAAAATCACAATCAAAACCAATCAAGAGATAATATGATCGGCAAGTAAAACCACCAAACCTTTACTCTGTTTCTACAAATGAATTTAAAATTCCTGCTTCATGCATTTATCTGAATGGTTATGGTGGTTAAGAGAAAGGATGTACAGTAGCTAATGGCTGATATCTGCTGCTGGAGACAGCAGCTTTAAATACTGGCATTTAACATTAGCCAAACTTTAACCAACGGCTCAGTGAGAGCTAACAGTTAATGTCAGACTCTCTGTTTTACCCCTAAAAGTCATTAGTTTCTGTTAGTTAGTGGTTAAAACACCTTTAGGCAGCATCTTCTAACCAGCAGCTAACTAGCAGGAAGTCTTTGATTACTAACAAAGTGAGTTTAACTGATGTTATTAAAAACAATTATGGATATTAGCATGATTGCCTTTCCATAACATTAGTGATCAGTTTGACTTAGCTGCTGCCGGTGCGGGTCGGGCAGGACTGGCTGTGCCTGAAGTGCATGATGTGTACAGCTGTCTGATGCCACCAGTAAAACATCACCACCACCAGTATGTGCCACACCTGGTGGCTGGCACCCAGGTAGTTCAGCTGGCCTAAAAGAGAAGGGGAAAAATGCTCTCAGTACTGTTCATATAATTATTGAATCTGATACTTTGCTCACAAATAATGAGAATGAAAATATTTTTAAGAAGTTACTTAAAAACATCTAGAATAAGATCTTAACATGTTTTTATGAGTCTGTCCTTACATAACTACAGTATATACTGTACACAGTGTCACATTGTGATGGTTTACTGGGATGTTAAAATAGAATAGAGGAGTCATTGTTAACGTTATTAGCAACACCAGTGATTTTCCCACTATGACTAAATTTTCTGCTGTGAAAAAGGGCCTGCAGCATTGTGCGTTCACTCGTTAAGTAGTAATTAAGGAAATCGGTTACAGTGCTTTGATTTTCCAGGATGGCTGACCACACTCACTGCTGAGGACAGAATTTAACAAATACTACTGAAACAATATTGTGGGTTTTATCATTCCTACTTGCACCACTGAAAATCACAAAAATACAGTTTTATGAGTATAAAACAAATCTAAATGATATTGTACAACATTTCGTCTCTACGATAGTTCCACTTCCTCCTTGCAATCTAATGCAGTATCAAGAACACGTGCCCCAGGAATGAGTCCTAAAATCAGGAAATGAGTTAGCGTTTCAGCCCTCCCGGTTCCCTCATTTTAAGTCAAGTAGTTTTTGGAACGGGGCTTTGGTTAACTGTCTGAAATAAAGTCTCTGGTTAACACAAGCTTAAAAGACTTGTGCCTTTTGTTCTATGACATAAAATACATCAGTAATTCACTTGTAAATTTTGAAGTATTTGTGAAAAGGACTCACCAGGGAAATAGCGCTCAGGGATCTTGGTGACATAGAACAGGAAGGCTGATCCAGCTATCAAGTACATCACAATCACACGAGGCAGGAAGAGCTGCACATATAACAAAAAACAAAAATTTGCTAAATTTGTTACATGACTACTAGAGGACCACTTCCCCTAATAAAGCCACAATTTATGTTCGCAGAGTTGTAAAATGTATGTATACTCTCTCACTGTGCTCGTTTTCCAATATTACTCTGTGTACTAACCTTTACAACATCAGTGGTGAAGCCTCCATTGAGCCAGACCCAGTGGCACGCAGGAACCACGCTGATGCCTGCCACGCAGCAGAAGATCGCCATCCGTATCCGTCGCCAGTCATTGCTGAGGTAATGAGGGTGGACTTGAGCACAGAAGACTGCCAGAATCAGAGACAGCACTGTCAGCAGGTAGACCTGTCTCCAAAACTGCAAGACAGGAAAGTGGCTCATTAGATACACTCTATCAGAGTTGCAGCATCTGTTTCTTGATTAATATAACATCTCGGGAAAAAGAAAAATCATCTAGCGGTGGAATCATCTAGCAGATCTGATTATTTTTCCAACTTCACGTCTGCATATAGAGTATCTTTAACTAAACATGTTCAGAACAGTTATGCTTTTTTAACTCCCTCACCAGGATACATATCACCATCTTGAGTGCACTTACAGCATTACAGTAGAAAGCGTAGAAGATCCCAGGTACGTAACAGCCCAGGATGCCAACAGAGATGCCTGCGTAGTCCAACGACAGCCAGCGACGGCAAGTCTTCTCTGATCGGTGGCACGAGAACATGTGATACCCCACGGAGCACAACATGCACACCTGGATGAAAACACACATTACCATTACACAGATATTGTGAAGGGTTATCTTTTTGTACTCAAAACATCCACCACAAATGTATTTATCTTTTGATTGAAGTAAATACTTATGTTTTAACTTTCTTGATTAGTCACCAAAATTCTTCTGAGACTATAAATTGTGAGGACAATCTAGATGCTTGACAACATGCACTTATTTCGTTTAAGGCAGAGGGTAAGGAAGGCGGGAAACATATACTACACTATGTAATTATTGTAAGTGGGAATCGCAATGACTTGTAATTTATGACATTAACAAGTTTCAAATTCCAGCTGCTACACAACCTACAACACAACAGTGTACACAGCATACACAGAAACATTTAACACTGTCTTTAGATTGAACAATTCATCAGCTGCCAACAGGAATGACACTACACTACCATTCCTACTGTAGCTCTTTATAACTCAGTACACTGTCCTCCACCTTCACAACAGTTACACCTACACACAGCTTACACACCTGGATGGGTTGATGTGAACCGATTGCACCTGTGGCAGGAAATGTGAACCTACATGTTAAGCCATACATACTTTATTTATATACAGTACAAAAAACGCAGCTAATGAATATTTTCTTCACACTTAGGACCCGCCTTAATATCAAAAAATCAAAACATCAATCGAGTTTTAAAAATATTATACATTAATTTGATTTTCTACTTTAATTGAGTTAATTTTTAAACCAACATCAGCCCTAATCATAAATATAAAATATTCTTTAATTTTCACTTTTTGTTATGATGTCACATGTCATTTTTAGATGGGAAAAACAAAACAAAAAAAGAATTATTTTCTATTTACTGAATGCAAAGTAGATTATTTATTTGATTATAACAGCCAGGGATATGTCAATGATTTGCAGCAACTCTGATTGTGACACTGCACATAGTGGAATAGCATGTATTTTCTCCATATGCCAAATATGGTAAAAATGATGTCATCGGGTAGAAAATTGTAAATGTTACAAATTCAAAGGCGAAAGCCCAGAATGACAGCCAGAAATTATGAAATGCATGTTTTTATGCTTTGGTGGCTGTGGGGTAAAATAAATACTGTTCAAATGGGTTTCAATGGCACATTTTTTGCACTTCACTGTACAAATTAAACAATTTTGTTTACATGGTGTATTTTAGATATTTTGCAGGAGCTGAGCTGGAAATTTCAAGATTAAACAAATATACACAACCATGCTAAAATGTATGCCATATGAATGAAAACAGCCAAAAGTATCAAAAAAATGAAGAATTAAAAGCTTGTAAAATGTGCCAAACATTCCCTAAGGCTTAATAAACTCATACTTGTAAACAGCTGTAAAACATGAAAATAAGCTGACATTACTTAAGTAGTTCAATTACAGACTGATACACCGGTACATCATGCACATTCTTGATTCATTCTTTCCGTGTGCATGGATGCTTGGAGGACTAAGTAAAGCTTATTATTTTGACTTTAGAGCACATTGTATGGCTGTCAAAAACAACGTCTGTGCAGTTAATTTCATGTCTAAACAACAAGGTCTGGATAAGGTTACAAGACGGATATCTCAGGCAACATTCAACAGCCAAATAAATATATATACCTGGAAGCAGAACAGTCCTATAGCGTAGATGACGTAGTCCTCTCTGTTTGCTCCAGAGGCCGGCAGTACTGAGGAGAGGTCATTGACCCCAAGAGAAAAGAAGAGCAGGAAACCCAATAGGTGGCTCCAGATATTCACAGTCTCATTAGACAGGATAAAAATACTGCAACAGAAAAGATGGGAAAATATGCAAATATGTCAACAAGGCCAGTCTGTATACACTCTAACATGCATACAGCAACTTAATTTTAGATTCTGACATTAAAGGCATAAACTCCCACCTCCTTAGACAGAGTTTGGAGGGCAGGTGGGCCCTGTAACCATCTGTGATATAGGGGTTTTCTTTGAGAAAGAGGGGGATTTGTTCATAGGTGTACAGCCTTATCCTCTGGGGTATCAGGACTGGCCAGTGCTGGTAGCTGCCCAGCTCTATGTAGTGGGCAGTCTTCAGCAGCTTCTGGGGCATCTTCAGCAGCATCTTGTACTCTGCAGCTCCTCTGGTGCAAGGCAAGCCCAAGAGGTTAAGGCTAAGTTTGGAGAGAGAAAAAGAGACACCAACTCAAAATAGTTCTTTTTTTCTTTTGATATTTTAATAGTGATTTGAAAAAAAAAAATATTTATGATTGTTACCTTTTATATCTTTTGTCTTTGCTCTTTTTTTTAAGTAACTATCCTTTAAAATATTTTATACATTGTACTTAAAAATAGAGGTTGCACTTCAACAGTGGGATTCACAATGGAGTGCCAAAAACAAAATACAGTGAGCTTTTTCCAAAAAAAATTAATAGGTAGCACATCTCAAGGACAAAATACACATATTATATATATTTCATGGCTCATGTCACCTCACCATGTCACGTAAATGTTATTTACAAATTACTGAATATGAGAAATGCGTGTATTTTGTCCTACTTTAATTGAAGACTCGAAATGTGCTACCTTTTCATTTTTTGTAATGTTTTATGTTTTATTGGTCAGCAAAGGCATTTTGAATCGCCCTGTTGTATGAAATGTGCTGTAACAATAAAGCTGCCTTGCAGGGTTCATTGTAACTCATTTGATACTGGTATACCTGTTTTGTCAAGTGACAGGATAGAGATTCAAGAGTCGAATAGAGTGCTACCATCTAGTATTTGGGGCAAAACTACTATTGTCAATTAACCCCATTTAAAACGTGTGTTTACATGTAAGCTAGCAAAGCTAACGGCCATGTATACTGACTCATTCGTCCTCCAAACAGCATGTTTGCCACTCTGTACGCCCCATGTTCACTCTTCAGCACCTTTATCCATTATTTCGCTCTAAAATAAAACTTTCCGAAACAGTAAAACAACGATACAGACATTTTTTAAACGGTGTGTCAGACCGTTTTGCTATCGTTAGCTAGCAAGGTAAATCCCAGCTAGCTAACGTTGATGCTAAGCTTGCTAAACTGATACAAACAGAGAAACAGAGCTCACCATTAGTCGCAGTCCGACTGTCGATAGCCTTGCTCGAGCAATTCAGCCATATCTGAATGGCTATGAAGCTATTAGTAAACTAAATATATACTACATTTTGGTTTGAGAAACAAGGCTTATCCTCAGCTTGTGGATAACAACAGCAAACCTCTTATTTTTGATACTAAACGGTCCGTTACTGCCGCCGCCTGGTAAATCTGGAGAATTGTACCTGGACCAATTTATTCAATTTAAATGCAAAGTAATCTAAGTTTTCCTGCAAAAATCTTTCAAATCCTATAGAATTAATTTCTCAAATGTTTAGTATGAAATGCCCTGCGTTGTATTTAATTACAGTGGTTTGAGGTAGGTCCCAGTCGATATATCCACCAAAAGCTGAAATGAAAATCACGCCCTTGCTCTTGGCGACAATTTAATTACAATGCAGATTGTTTACTGACAGTATGAATGTTTTTCATTTAATAGACCAGACTTGTGGCTACACCCTAAATGAAATTTCATTTGTTTTGGCTTTGATGGAGAGTGTCTGGTCACAAACTTAATCTGCTATGGTATGAAGAAACACTATCTGTGTTTTATTTTGAGGTCGAAGGAGAGCAAGGGTGCTTTATTTGGACAACATTGGTGATGACTTCTCTCTGCAATCGGTCCCTTTAGCCTGGAAAAAACAAGACCAGTCCTTCTTCTGGCATAGCACAGGTATTCACCCACCTGCAACTCCAAATTTTCCAATTTTATATTTATATCTTAACAACATGTTTTCTGTCATTTTCACTTCAAGTCGCTTTATGTTTGGACAAACTATTATAATTCACATTGTCTGGCATTATTAGCCTATCATTAGTGGTGGGAGAAAAAACAAAACAATAAAGCATAGTATCATGATATTTTGCGTGGCAAAACTGTATTTATACATGTACAAGTATTGATTTTTTAAATTACATAAATTATTAGGCCAATAAATCAAACACAAATTAGACTTTTGGTAACCTATTACAATCATAAAAATCAATTGCTTTTTCAGTCCACTAGATACATTTTGCTCCAGCAGAAATGACTGTTGTGAGATGAACAGATTGAAACTCAGTTTAAGACAATTAGATAAAACAGATGCCTACAAACATAATTTGCAATTGAAAAAAAAGGTTATCAATCCAAATTTATTGCAACATATTTTATCACAATACTCAGCGTATTGTAAAACTTTTTAAAATTGCAATTATATTGCAATATCGCAATAAATAGTGTGACTTAAAAGGTTTAGTGTTAAGGATTTAGGGACATCTATTGGCAGAGATGGAATATAAAATTCATAGCTATGTTTTAATTAGTTTATGATCACCTAAAATAAGAATTGTTTTGTCATTTCCTCTGAAAGAGCAGTTTACCAGAGTCTACCATGTTTTATATGCTGCAACCAAGAACGGACAAATCAAACACTGGCTCTAGATAGGGCCAATTGTGTTTCTATATTTTCACGTTTTCATGTTTTTGTGTTGGTTACCGTAGTTCTCCTGCACGCTTGGCACACTGGGGAAGTTTCAGCCCTGCAACTTGACTGCTAAAGGTCGCTAAACACTAGCTCTGTTCTTGTCCAACTGCTACACACAAAAATAAAGCACCAGTCACATAATAGAAAACAGCCATCCATGCAATATCCAAGGGGGATCCCTGGTTAGCACAAGATTAAGCAAAATAGATGCAATGTGCTGACACAATGACTTTGGTATGTTAATATTGGAGTTGTTCACTGTCATGACCTCATCCTCCTTGAAAGTTGAAATTAAATGTTAACTGAAAGCAACAGGCAGTTGGTGCACTGCATACTTGTAAACACAATTACAGCATCACACCATTGAAGAACTCCTGGTATGCATTGATGAAATATACGTGTAAAGGTTTGTTAAAGAGAAGTCTGCTTTTTGTAAACACAGAGTGCTTTTGAGGACATGGTCATGTTCTGGTGTTGAGGTCTTTTCTCTTGAGACAAAGGAGTCTGTTTAATTTCCTTTTGGGAGTAACATTTTGGACTCATGCAAGGCAGCAAATCAATCTGACATACCAAGGGCGTTGTGTTAGCCGATTCAATTCTGCTTTCCATCTGTAACAGATTTACAGGAACATGATGCACTTGTTTATCATGAAAAGTAAAATCAGACATCAGGCATACATTGGAAGTGATTTATAGGTCAGTAATAAACGTACTGCAATAAGCCACTGCTAAATTGTTCTTTGACTATCAAATATGAACTGAATCTTGACACATGGCATCTCTATTAAATCACTTTTTAAATAGTAACAAGAGGGGATTCATTGTTGTATAAGAGGGAAATGGCTCCTATCACTAATGGTTTTTTTTAAAACAAAAAACAACAACAAACAAAAATAAATATTTATGAGTCACATATTTTCTTTAAGTCATATGAACCGTCAGTCTGTCATTCTTTATATTTTTGTCATCTGGGTCAGTCGCTATGCCAGCTGTTCTAGCCACTTAAAGTCAAGTTGAGGTCGCCTCTACAGCGCAGGAAGAGAAAGGACGATGCCTTCAAAATAAAAGCATAATGTATTAAGTTAGCACGCAGAAATAAAATTATATTATGTGAAATGTGATCATTTTTTCCTGCACATGTTTTGTTATTTTGGGTGGCAGATACAACACAGGAATATAAATGAGTTTGTTTTCAAAATAAAAGCACAATAGGGTAAGATGTAGCATGGAGGGTGCATATATATAAGAACATTTTCAGCATGAAGCATCATTATGAAATTTTATACTCAAATGCTTACCTTTCTGCATCAATTTGCCTAAAATACATGATGTCCTCTGTCGCCCTCCAGAACACCTATGTTATATTTGTGTATATATAGAGAGAGAGAGAGAGAGAGAGAGAGAGAGAGAGAGATACCATGCAATTAGTGCCTGACATTGTAGTATTTTGCTTTTCTGTATATCTTTACATTAACATTATCTCTTTATTATCTTCCTGCATCCTTGGAAACTATTTTAGCAGCTGTTTTAATTGTATTTTTTTTTATTTTTTAGGTTACTATATATAACTGTTTTGTCGAATTCTATCAAAGGAAATAAATACAATTTTCATTTTCATTTTCTTTTTACATAAACATTTTTTTATTCATATACATTTTATGTTAATGCAGTAGTTATAGCCTGGTAGTATTTTTGGATGCCTGCAATTTAATTTGAAGAATCCTGAGGGAAGTCCTGCTCTGTTTGTATTGCTGCTGTAGGACGGTGGTGGTGTGCAGCAGCTGTAGCAGCCCTGCCCCATTTATTTCATTATCAGTGTGCTGCTGAACCCACATGTAGCTGCTGTGTTTCCACCCAGCACTGATTCAACATGTGAACCACCGGGGTGATGCTGTGAAGATGATGAAGGACTCATAGCTGCTGATTTGGGGGATTTTATTTCAATCAAACACTGCTGATATGAAACTCATGGAATATGGATCTGATATGGATATGTTGCAAAATCCTACTTTTTCTGAGTGTTTGTGTGAATTCATCTCTGCCTGATGGCGAGGACGCCTCCTGTGATGGAGCGTTTGATATTTATTTTGTTTTAGACAGGTGAGTGAATATAGATCTGTCTGCAATGCATGTTTTTGCTGGAGGAATAAAGAAGCCAACATGGACAGAACAGTATATTAATTTAATATTTGTTACCTCAGTGCAGAGACAGACTTGACTCAGTCCTCTCCATGTATGGCTGTGTTTAGTTTCCCAAGTTCCCCTGCTGCTTCACTGCAGGTTTGACTGAGTTTGTTTTCTGAGTTCATCTCAGTGTATTATATTGTTGTTAAGTTTGAACAAACTAAGTCCTTGACAGACATTCCAGCAGCAACTGAATAAATCATTGGCTCTCTATTTATATGCAACAACAGAATAAACTGAAAGACTCCCTTTCTGTTTATTTTTTCCATATGCATGTACAATATTTGTCTGTTTGGACTGATCTAAACAAGTAGGATGCAGGGGAGTTTTAGGAAACCTGATAAAATGTGGGATTTGTACATGAATCTGCATATTGTTTTAGATATTTATGTGTTCATCAAACTCTTTCACTGTTTACACGATTTTTACATGTATTTATTTTATTTATATTTCAGTTCTTCTACTCAGTAACCCACACAGTCAGTACATCATTGCTTACTTACTACTTAATTTATGCAGTTTATACAGAAAATATAAGCTATACAAATTACATTAGTTTATCTAACACTTTCTCTGTTTTATATACCTGTGTTGTAGTCAGGATCACACATACTTGGTGTTAAATCCTTTGTTGGATATATTTGAGGCTTCATGTTTGGAAGAGTGAGATTCATCATCCTTGTGCTGCCTGTTTTTGCAGGTCAGGCAGTGTGTTTGGACACTGGCATGAGATCTATGGATTTGTGGAGCAGCTCACGAATAGGTTTGTCAGGTAAGTGAAGTGGTTGTTGCGTCCCTCTCTTCTCTCTCCTGCCCTTCCTCTCTTCTCATCTCCTCCTCCTCAGATTTTGGGGGTATTTATACCATGAAAAGCCTTAGAAAATGTTTAATGCAGTTCAAAACCAAGTGAAAAAGTGCTTTACAGACACCCAGGCTTATTAAATTTAAACCACAGTCATATTTAAACTTATTAAAAAAGACTATTTTAAAAGCGAGCAATAGTTTAGGTCTTTAAATTATAGTACAAACAGTAGTAGTGAGTAGAAAGTAGGCCATGTCTATTTTGGGCCTCAGACATCATTCAAGGCCACCAACTGCTCCAAAACCCCTCTGGGTAAGGGTGCAGAGGGGGTGTGTGATATCTTTAGGTTTAATGACGGGTTGCTAAATATGAGCAGAATCATGAGGCCACATGTTGAAGGTGGTGCCGACCACAACAGACAGTCCTGGACCCCTTTACATCCTGGAGGGTAGAGAGAGGAAGTAACAGTGATGAGGTTAAGGGGTTCAGTTTCCTGCTCTGTGGAGATTAGTAGTGGGTCAGTAAGGCACAAACAGCTAACTAACATAAGACATTTAATGACATAGGATGCAGCTTAATGTATTGTAATGTTAAGTTCATGGATTGTCAATTAATTTCATGTTGTGTTCTGTTATATTGTACAATCCAGGTTCACATGTTGTGTATTGTTATGCAAAGTCATGTTATATTTGGCATTAAATAGAATTTATGTCCAATTAAAAGCATATATACATGAACAGCACTTATAGGAATCCTTTATTAGGCTACATAAGGACCAAACCCTACTTCTAATTCTGATCTTAAAAGGTCCAAAACCTAGTTTTGGATTTTATGTGCTTTTGTCCCACAGATAAGATTCACAAGCGTCCTGTGTGTGTTTTCTTTAGTCCCAGGATGAGAGTTTCCTACATCGTCTTTTCAGCCAAAGCGGTTGTTATACTGCCACTAACTGGAGACAGGTAAGGTCCCTAGCTCTTTCCATCCTTCTCTGCCTCGCTCCCCTAATCCATCTTCCTCCGTTCCCCCAAACTGAAAAAGCAAACAACATAACACAGATAACAGATCACACAGAAACTGGGCTCCTATCAGTCTTTATTTAGACTGTGTTGTCTGTGTTTTGTGATGTGGTTCGCAGGTCGAAGATAGACGAAGGTTTGGAGAAGCTGAGCCAAATCAAACCGGCTGGTGAAACTTACATGCACGAAGGCATGATGGCGGTAAGTACACTCATCTGCCAGGAACTGTAATCCTAACACAGACAGCCACTTCATCTTTATTTTTAACTTAAACTGCCACCTCAAAGGTGAAATTTAGCACAATCAACCCACTAAATGTTCTTTAATTTTGGAATAGAGCTTGTAAAATTTACTCTAACACATCAACAACCAAAAACCTGCTGTGGGCTATGTGCTTTGTATGTTTTGGCCTTTTCTCTCATTCTGTATACTAGTATGTTATCATAGATTTTTTTTTTTAAGTAAAATGAGTGGATGGCATGTTATCAGATATTTCAAGCAGCTCCAGGGGGGCTGGCAACATAAAATGTTTCAGAAGTCCAAAACATACAACAGTAAAAGTGTCATTATGAATTTAGAGCAACACATGTGCACAGTGTGTGTGTGAGCTCCACTGAGTGTGTGTCAACTTTAACTCTTCAGGTGTCCGAGCAGATGAAGGCACAAACTTCGCCATCATCGAGCATCATTATTGTTCTGACTGATGGCAAGCTGGAGGTCTTCCCCTATGAACTGACTGTACAGGAGGTACTGAACACAAAAACATGATTTACTGAAGATAGTTTTGTTTTCTTATGTGGTGTGTTCATGTGCTTTTTTTTTTTTTTTTAAAAAAGTGTTTTCACATCAAAATCAAGGTTGTTTGACACATCCACACACTGCTTAAATCTTTCTGTTGTTTTACTAAATTACAACACTCAGTTTCAAGTAATAACAGTTTCAAGGGTGTGTGTATCATGTTGCATGAACTGAGCCAAAAAGAAAAATATTTATCATAGTAAAATCTGCTAGTATGTTTTGGTAATAGTGAGCTTTAAAGGGACAGTTCAGCACCAAATTATTTATATGTATTTTTCCTCTGCCATTAATCAACCTAGATTGTGTGAGTTGTCAACTGTTGGAGATATCGGCCACAGAAATGTCAGCCTTCTCTCAAACATAATGGAACTAGATGGCACTCGGCTTGTGGTGCCCAAAGTGCCAAAAAAAAAATCAATGAGAAAACCTACACTGTATTGTCTCTCTTCAGAGACCATGACCCGCTTAGTCGAGATAATCAACAGAGCTTGTTTTGAGCAGTTTCTTGAAGAACTATTTTCTTTCTAGTGATCTACGCCAACTGTATCACAACAAAACATGCATCTACTTCTAGCTGACGTAGCACCAGAAAGAAAGAAAATGGGTCCTACATGAAACGGCTCACAACAATGTGAGTTATCTTAAGCAATCGGGTCATAATTTATGATAAGAGATGTGTTGTGGGGGTGCCTGGCGGCTCAGTTGGTGAAGCGGGCAGCCCATGTATAGAGGCTGTACCTTCACCGCAGCGGCAGCTGGTTTGAGTCCGGACTCGGCCTTTTGCATCATGTCATCCCCTTTCTCTCTTTTTCTCTCCCCCGTCACACTACATCTGTCCTATCTAATAAAGGCAATGAAAGCCCCAAAAAATATATATTTTTAAAAAAAAGGAAAAAAAAAGAGACATTGTTCTTCTTTTCTGATAACTGGTCAGACACATGGGTTTACTGCATGCCAGTAGAAACTCTTGACTCAAGACCTCACTCTTTGTGTTGTGCTTCCCAGGCTGATAAAGCCAGAGGGTTTGGAGCCAGAGTGTACTGTGTCGGGGTCATGGACTTTGACCACAAACAAGTAGGTACACTTTTTTTCTATTTGCCTCTGAACGCCATGAAGCACTGTGAGAAAGAACACTTCTCTCTGCTGGTGATACTGTGGTTGTTTAAACACCCAGGTTTTATTTGTCTTTCTCTCTCTCTGTGTGTGTGTGTGTGTGTGTGTGTGTGTGTGTGTGTGTCAGCGTGTGTTAAGTTGTGGTCAGAACTTCAATGGGCGGTTGTTTTTGGCCCAGATATAATAACACACCTTGACCTCATTGCTTAGTCTGTTTGAGTTGAGCTGAAACCTCCTAAGGACAGAACAGCAAGCAGCTGGCCGGGATTTATGGTTCGTGGTTTATGCCGCGTTCAGTTTATGTAAAAACATGGAACAATTTTTGTAAGGCAGCATGTTTTGAGTTATCATATCTTAGGAGGGATTTTGATTTCTTCCTGTGCAGGTATCAAGTTGTTGAAAGGGCAAATTGTGCTCAGAACAAAGAAGTAAGAATGAAAATGTGCCCTCAAAGTTGTTTTTCATGAATAAGAATGAGACCAAATGTTTTCTAATGGCTGTTCTGACTATTTGAAATATAAAGGAAAAAAATTCTGCAGTGTTTGTAGCAGTTTATTTGTCATAAGTTTACAGTGCAAAGCAGAAAACTGTAATTGAATTTGTTGTGAAATAGGGTGCTACAATTTTTCGTTTAAAGTGGCAACCCATGCCCTAAATCATTTCTGCATTAGTGTCATTTGATCTGCAGCAGCATTAATCACAATATAGTCACTGTATTGATCTGTATAATAAATATAAACCCTTTAAATCCTGGACTGACAGCTTTTGGTGCTGTGTTAAGATGTTTTTAGCAAGCATTTAAATCTTTGAAACATGAGAAAATTTTGAAAATATGGGGAAAAAAGGCAATGAGCAACTTGTCAAGAAATGTCCTACAAATTGAAAAAAGAGAAAAAGTAAAAGACGACAAGAAAATGATCTGAAAATTAGCTAAAAACAAGAGAATCATTAGAAACATGTAAAAAAAAATATCAGGAAAACAATATTTATAATTATTACAATTATATATTTCGACTTCTACAGAAAATTATTAATATTGTTATTATTATAATAACACAAATTTTCAGGTAATTTTCTTGTAGGCCTAACCTTTTATGATTTTTTTGCTTATTTCTGGGTCATGTTAAGATGTTCACTTGCTTTTTTTTTCCCAAATCAAGCCAATTTGCTCAGGTTTCAAAGAATTAATAGGCATATCTGAATGGCTTCAAAAAAATAAAACCCATGACTGGAAAATTTTTCAGTAATCAGCGGCTGCAGCCGTTCCTCTGCCCGGTTACTGACCAAGTGTACTTTGCGGTCCAAGGAGGAAGTAATTACATCACTCTCTAATTAAATAATGCCAGGCGAGCTTCCTGTTCTGCTCTCATTAAAGCAGGAGATGAAAGCTTGAGCCAGCTGTCCAGAGCTTTCATCTCCTAGAAACAGACTTTCCCTCCCTAAACGCTGCTGAAGCACTGAACTGAAACAAGCAGAGGACCTCCCAGAGAGTTAGTGAGAAATAAACACTGAAAACTCTTAAAATAAAATGAATTTAGAAGGTGTGTAAACTTTTCATTTTTTGTCTCAGCTTGCTGAAATAGCAGACAGCACAGAACAAGTCTTCCCTGTGCTGTCTGGGTTTCACGCCCTCAAAGACATTGTCAACAAGGTGAGGTCAAATCACATAAAACATAAAAACATTTATTGGCACACAGTGTGGGTGACATCAGATGTACAACCTGTTTCTGACATCTGTTTCCTCCACACAGATCCTGAAGCAGACATGCGCAGATGTATTCATAATAGAGCCGTCAAGCGTTTGTGTGAATGGTAAGTTAGTTGTAAAACACTTGCAGCTTGTCTCCAGTAATGGAAATGCTGGTCTTCAGTTGGTCTATCACTTATGTCCAGGCGATATGTCTCAACAAAAATTTCTAGCATTGACATGCAATTTTGCACCAAACACTGATGGTCCTCTGAGAAAGGCGCCTAATGATTTTGGTGCTCTCCAGACTTCCTTTAAAGGGCTAGTTCACCCCATTTATTGTTCTTTTATATCAAATCCTTCACCCTGCTGTTTTGGCCAGGACTCCCTTGAAAAGGAGATTTTGAATCTCCGTGGGACTATTCATGGTTAAATAAAGGTCAAATTAAAAAAAAAATCTACTGCTAGTTCAGCTTACTGAGCAAGCAAAAATTACAGCTCCACTGAGGAGGACACCATTAATTGTTTAGGCTACATCTCACACTGTCACAAGCACGAGCCTCTCATCCATGAGTAGATGCACCCCTCCTTCTGTGCAGTAATACGTGAGTTGGTGTAGTTTTGTAGAAAGAAAATAGCTCCTACATGAAAATGTTCACAACACGGTCTGTGGATAATCTTGAGTAACCTGTTCATGTCATTTGTAACGAGACTATCTGTTAAGTTTTTAAAATGTAATTTTTTGGTGCTTTGAGTGCCGTCTTGTTCGATTATAAAGGAGAAGGCAGGCATCTCTGAAGCTGATATTTTCTGATTCTGATTCTGATTCAACTATCTGCAGCTATCACCAAAACCATCTAAATTGGTAAATAACAGAAAAAAGAGAGGGAAAACAGCTCTTTTTGATTATTGAGTAAGCTGTCCCTTTTAAATGCTGATGTCAACTGCTGTTTGCAGCGATTCAAGTACTGTGTCTCAGTGGTGTATTAATGGATTGGATGTTTCTCAGAGTCTTTCGATGTGGTGCTGAGGGGCAGCGGCTTCAGTGGATCTAAGAGGACAGACAACGTACTTTGCTCCCTCACTGTCGACGAAATGACATATGGTCAGTAAATGCTTAACACTTAACACACTCATGCCATGCTTCAGATGTCAACTCATAAACTGGCCTTTTGATGCTAATGCTATAGATGCGTTTACTATGACCCTAGTGGTATTAAGCAATTTTACAAGTTTACTCACTAATGATGCTAAAACATGTGCCATTTATAACACAATACACTTTTGGATTTTGTGAATTTTTTATTTTGATCTCCATTATTTGTTACCAAGCCAACAGCTACTCTTCCTGGGGTCCATGTTAGGAACATTGTAAACAACATAATCCAATAACATCATCTATGAACTGAAATGTGATACTGGTGCAGATGTCTGTGCTGCAGTGGAAAGTCAGAGTCACGACGTCCAGAGACAAACAGTGGCGGCTTTTTATTGACTTCAGCCAGAGAACAGAGGACACATTATGAGACTGAGCAGAGGGAGGGACATGCTCTCTGTCTCATTAGTCTATTCACAGATCAATGTCCTCTTAAAGTCACTGAGAGGACATGAAGGGATAACACATGACAGTATCTTATCTTCCTTTTCTTCTTCTAACCAGTTTGTGTGTAACTTTTCTGCTGAAATTTCTTACATCCTTTTTTTTATGTGTGTCCTGTCACTGTGTTGCTTTGACATGGAACAACAACAACAATAATAATAATAATCATCATCATCATAAATCTATTAACCTATTTATTAAAATTGGTCTTCTCATTAATTAAAATAATTACTAGGTAGTATTACATTGCAAAATACCAAACAAAAATTGTGCAAAATTTGATGATCTATGATTGATTGTCTTTCCAGAGTTAGAACACCATACGCAGCATTTCTATTAGCCAGTCAGTGTGCATGAAGTGGCAAATTTCTTTTGCAATCCAAAGTGATGTGTTTTTATTTCCTTTAACAACTAAATTATTTATAACTTTGTTGATTTTTATTTTTGTAATGTTGTGTAAAAACATTCCTTCTTCTCAGACCAGAAGCCCAAACTAGTCAGAGACGGTTATCTGCTGTGTCCAGCTCCCGTTCTGCACAACGTCGGACAGTAAGCCAAGACACACACACAAAGTGCCCGTAACTATTTGAAACTGCAAACAAGTTACAAGTCTTGATTTTAGCACAAGGTTATTTCCTAAGCGCAGAAAACCTCAAAATATAATTAAAAATGTAATCACAATTTCATTTTTGTAAAGTCACACTTTAGTATTCTGGCCATTGTTATTTAAAGATAATTGTCTGTTGCTGCAGTTTCCCATAAAATAAAACAGTAGCCGCAAGAATTTCTTAATCGACAGCTGAGAAACCACACTCGTGTTTAAACACTGCAAATAGTGACTGAAGCTGTCATTATGTATGGTCAGTTTTTATGTCCTTTCTGGAATTGGCTTTCTCTCTTTGTTGCACAGTAAAATCCTTGTGATTAAATTTAGAGAGAAAAAAAAATTGCAAATATCAGAGTCATGAGCATCTCCGTGCCTCGTCTCCCTTCTCTCTCACCGTCACGCCAACACCGAGTTTGTGTCTGCTATATATAGAAAAAGACATTCATTTTTTGAGGAAAAATGAATTCAGTTCTGGAAAGTAACTTGGCACGATATCATTATAACATCACTATGAAGGCATTTTTCTAACAACCTGGGCTCAACCCAGGCCTATAAAATCATAATTGATATTATGGGTAATCAAAGTCAAAGTCTGATATGTCCCTTTTCTAGGAGCAAATTGAAACAGCAATAGAATTATATTTGTAGATCACTATGACCCAATGTATCAGTCTATAGTTCTTCCTTCGTCTAATCATAACACAAGGCCTGTGCAAATACATCAGGTTGAAATTGGAAACCAGAACTCTGTTGTGTGTGTGTGTAGCAGAGGGAAACCAGAACAATGTTTACAGTGGAACTATCAGCAGCTCAAAATGTTGGATGCACTGAAGCCAGTCTGACCAAAATATATCTGTGGCATTTTGAGAGCGAGCCAAAGCAGATTTAATAACTTCACCCACTTCAAACAGCACCCTGTCTCTCCCCCTCTCTATCTGTCGCAGTCGCTTCTCATTTTCCAACAACACCCCCCCTTACTGAAACACTCAGGCTTAGTTTGATAATTTCTCAAGGACAACACTTACTTGAGTCCAACTCCGAAAGTGGGAACCAAGTAATATTTAGCTGAAAACTACAATGACAAAACAAGGAAATCTGATCAAGAAAAGATAAGAATATGAATGGAAATGACTTCCTTTTTCAGTAAGTCCATGTTCTTGGCACTGGTGCTTTAAGAGTCCACAGGGAAACTGAAAAGGTTACCAAGAAACATTGTTATATGGCAGTGCCTTCAAATTTTGTAGTTGTTAACCCTTTAAAGAGACAGTTCATCCCAAAATTGAAAATACATATTTATATATATACATACCTTTAGCACTATTCATCAATCCAGATTATTTTGGTGTAAGTTGCAGAGTGTTGGAGATATCAAGATGTCTGCCCTCTCTCCAATGTCTTGAGACTAGATGGCACTTGGCTTGTGACTCTTAAAGTGCCAAATATATCAGTAAATATATATAATAAAAAAGCAGTAGCAGTAATGTCTCTCTCCAGAAATTGAGACATCGTCAAAAATTTAATCTGCTGGTGAATTTATTCATGTTAAAAGGCGCTTACTCTTGCCAAGTTTCTCTCGATGTTTTCTTACTTATGTAAAGATACACACAGCAAGTGAGTGGGAGTGATGTAGCATGATTTTCCATAATTGCACCCTCTCGCCATGTTCTGTATTTTCCACCTCAATGAACGCTCAGTAAATGTTAATGTTGATGGCTATGCAAGAAATATTTCTTCATCTGATGTTATTTTTAGTGATTCTGTCTGATAATTGCAGATCAATAGAAGTACTGGTCAGCCTTAACAACGGACAGTCCTTCATCTCAAGTCCCATCAAAATTTATGCCACAACGTGTGTGAGTATTAATCATAAAGTACCAAAAAACACCACTCATGATAGTTTGCCAGTAATTGCAATAAAATCACAACAGTATGAATACAGCTGCAGTTTGTCTTGTCGAGAAAAGCAGTTATCATGCTTCCCAGTCGTAACTGAAGAGGAAAGTATGTCTCTTTGAAATGGGCGAATAGTATCTCTGAATAAGGATACATATGGTTCAGTGGCATTGGTGCTAGTGTAATAATAACACAGCATACATAAACACCTTCCCTGGATGGTATAATGAGTGTAGCTGATTAGTTCATGTTTATTGCAGTCAGATGGGACCTGGGTGCTCTGGCTCCTGTTGGCTCTGTTGCTGTTAGTGGCTCTGGCCTTATTCTGGTGGTTCTGGCCTCTCTGCTGCACTGTGGTGAGTTTACAGTCCATGAATGTCTCCAATTCAGGCCTCGTGGAAGTGCAAACTGTAATCCAGTGTTATTGTTATTTATGGATTCAGCCCACAAGTTTAAGTGTTGCAGTTTGGTCAGGGTTTCTGTGGTAACACTCTTTATTTATTTTGTCCCTCGACAGTGTTATTACTTGTCCATATTGTTTCTTACAGGTGATCAGAGACCCACCTCCCTCTCGCCCACCTCCTCCACCTCCTGTCATTGTGAGTAGAAGACAGACTGTTATAAAACATATTTGTCTTATATTACCAGCAAGGTCATTTTGAACCTGAAGTTTGTTTTTTTACGACATGTTGCTAACTTGGCAGTGACTGGAGTGAAGAAGCAGAGTAGGGATTTCTGACACCACTTTACCAACTTTCAGGATGCATGGAGTAGGGAAAAAAAGAATGAAGAGGTCAAAACTCCATCATCAGCAGCTATAAAGAGCAACTTTATAGAAAGACTGACTTTCTGTTTTTAGCCTTCATCAGAGTTGGCCCTTATGTAAGGACAGATGTTCTGTTGATGTTTATTTCAAACCAAAATTAAAGATATATTTCCCTATGAAAAGCAACCCCAGTAGTGCCTTAAAAAGCAGTTTAACCAAAAGCCAAAGATCCTTACATGCATAGTTTAGTTCAGGCAGGTTTAATGGTCGCCCTACTAAGAGAAGGCTTTGTTCTTTAACTGAGATTGAAGACAAAGGCCCTGTTTGTACCTGGTATTAAGAGCCAGCTTGGGTGGTCTGATCACACATCGACAACTCATATTCATATGTCTGTTCACACCTGGGATTAGAATGCATCTCCACATGCGTCTCAAGTGACCACTTTTAGTCAGATCTCACCCTCTATGCAAATAAACGCAAAGACCAACTGTGAGAGGCAGTGAATGGAAGATCCACCATGATGGCAGAGGGGGTACAATTTCTGGATGTGAGAAAGCATAAGTTAGCATGATGAAAAGTACCCCTGTACTTAAAGTACATTCTTGATCCGATAACCAAAGACACATGTTCATATCAGGCGTAAACAAAGTCTTTGTTATGCTAATTTAAGAGCTACACTTTTTAGTAAAATATTGTGCATTTCTGAGGTTGGATAATCAGAAAAAAATCTGAGTTTCTGCGGAGACAGTACGACAGAGTGGCTATCATGAGGCCAACACCTCAGGATAAAGTAAGAAACCTCACCTGCAGTATTTCTCTCCAAACCAATTAAACTCATCTTGTGAGAAAAAAAAATCTGAGTTTTGTGTTTAAGGAGGGGAATCAGTGTCTCATAAGTCCAAGTGGGCTGGGCACTTTATGTGCATGACACAATAAATAACATAACTATAATCTAACTAACTGCAGCTGTGTCCAACAGGGTGCAGCACCTGTAAATCAAACAAACACACTTTATTTAAGTCTTGCTCTTTTTTTTTTGGATCGCCACCAAGACACTTAGTAAAAGTAATAAAATTACCTACTTGGATATTTTAATTGAGGCAGCATCTGCTGACATTTAGTGCTACTGCATCACTTGAGCATTTTCTTCAGCTATTAGCCAGAGTGGTTACTGTTTGGTGTTGAGTCATTTGAAAATATTTGTCATTGCATTAAATATTCATATTAAGTCCAGGTGGGAATGAATGATTTGGCCCTAAAATGTAGATTATAATATCACTTTTGAATCATAACAGTCTAAAGTTATGTGCTGTGACTGAAAAGGTTTACAATAATATACAGGGCTAGATAATTTTTTTTCCGCTTAGAAATTATTTTTTCAGTCATTATTTAAGTTGACTTTTATTGTTTTCAAGGAGCCAGACGAAGATCCTTTACCCAAACACAGGTGGCCTACAGTGGATGCCTCTTACTATGGAGGCAGAGGTCCTGGGGGAATCAAACGCATGGAGGTAAACAGAAATAAAGAAAAAATAATCAGATTTTTCTTTTTTTCTTTTTTTTTTTACTGTTTTTACCAACATTCATTTAGGTAAGCTTCGACATTTTGGCAAAGTGTCGACAAACAAACTCATTGTGGAGTCTATTGGTGACTATTTGGCAGCTGAGTTTGCCCCCATCAGACAGCTCTGTGATGTCTGTCATTTGCACTGATGGTCTGCAGGTGCGTTGGGGGCAGATGGGGTCCACAGAGGAAGGGTCACGGCTTGAGAAAGCCAAAAATGCTGTGGTCACTATGCCTGAGGGAGTAGACGAGCCCTTTGTGCCCCGACCCCCACCACGACCTCCTCCTGTCTACACCCCCACACCACAGTCCAAATGGTACACTCCCATAAAGGTGAGACTCGTTAATCACCACTGACTCCATCACTGATGTTCCTTCACGTGCATACAGATAAATCTTCTGATGTGCATACTGTATACCATTATTTATTTGCATTTTTATGTTGTGTACTTGATTGTGTATTCGACTTGACCTTCAGGGCCGTTTTGATGCATTGCGGGCCTTACTGCGGAGACAGTACGACAGAGTGGCTATCATGAGGCCAACACCTCAGGATAAAGTAAGAAACCTCTGCAGTATTTCTCTCCAAACCAATTAAACTCATCTTATGAGAAAAAAAGGACTGCTGTATATCAAGTTAATGTTAAAGACAGTTTAAAGTGCTGCACTTCTCTAAAACAAAGCAAACCCCAGGCCCTGTATGTGACAGGTGCAAACAGACTCCAACAACCATACATGGGCTACATCTACCCTACTAGAGGTTGTGGCCTTTGCTCAGATCTTGGCCCTCACTGCTTATCCTTTGTAGTTGTAATATTATGCCTTCTCCAACAGTTACAATTTTTGGTAGTGATTTGTTTCTCTCTTTTTCTTCCACTTTTCTTCATATTATATTATATTTCCAGACTTAATTATACCTTAAGATTGTAGCTTAAGTTAATGTCTTTCTAATAAATAAATAAATAAAAAATATGTCAGTAAATTAAAAAAAAAACAATGTGTTTGTAGTGCTGCTACCCTATATAAAGGGCAGATAAGGTGGTTTGACACACTATGAAACTTTAAACTGGAGCACCAAGGTAATTAGCAGGAGTAGTGAAAAAAGTGGTTTATACTAGATTGACAAAAAGTTCAGTGGAAAAAAACACAAAAGTGCAAGCAAATACTGAAAGATGTAGGCTCCTGGCAAGTGCCTACTTCAGTGATTGACATTTTAAAGCCTCACCTAACTGGAACACCCAAGTATGGGGTGGGCTTAACAGAGCAAGCACCGAAAGTCTCACAAAATAACTGACAAACCATCAGTGCAAAATTTCTGAGTTACTGCTGACATCGCAATTTACCTATGGGCACAGAAACACACCATTAAGCACAACTAGTTGCTGCAGAACTATCCTGCCTGCCCTCCTTACTCTTAACAGTGCCCACCTCCTCCCTGCTAACAGGACACAATGATGCACACCTGTTTGCACTATCACTGATTGAACACTTTCCCTCAGACTCTGCTCCAGTGAGCCCATGAAACAAACTGCTTGTGTCATTTATAAAATGCGACTGATAATATTAAAATATACCGAAACATTGGAATGAAATTCATAATTAAGTAGACACACAAAAAAAAGCTGTTGATTTGGGGGAATATGGCAAGCAAAAAGGGAGAAAGGCAACCTTTTCACAATTTTGATCATCATTTCTTCCTGCAGGACTGTCTGCAGCCACCCAGAAATAATTAACTCCTGCTGCAATGATTTAGGATTGCTTTCTTCCCATAACATGTATTTACTGATGTGATTTTGATGATTTATTGACATATTTTGTCCCTCTGGTCCTTTTGATGCAGGCCAAATCCCTTAATATAAGCAGGTTCTCCCATACATAAAAGACTCCACATTTCTCTTTAAGACATTTTAACTCTTTAACGCACGGTGTCTGCAGGCCCTTAAAAAGTCTTAAATTAAATTTTATTACTGTGAGTTGTAAATTTGAATTTGTGAGGTCCTAATGGCCACCAACATTTTATTTAATGTAATTTGTTCATCTTTTAATTTTTTTGTCAAATGCGTTGAACCCTTCTGCATGAAAGTCAACAATGTTACAAATCTTTAAACAAACTACTAAATTTAAAATTATGTTTTTACTTAATACTTGTATTTACTTGTAAAAATGTAGATTAACTTGACTCTCTCCAATAACCATATTCTCACATAAATCTACCTCTGCATGGGACCACATGCATATTCTAGGTTGACTTTATACTTCCCAGAAATAAAAAAAAAATTCTCCAAAAAATTGTCTTAAGTTTTTATAGAAAATATCTTGAAAAGGTCATAAAAAGCAATGAATTTAAGTGTCTAATACATGTAGACACACTGTCAATGACAAATGATCACATGCACCACATCTGGCTTGCTGTTGTTGTATGTTGTTTAATATTGTATTCTATTTAAAAATGTAGAATCTGCCACTGAATGTAATAAGCTTATCTGACGGTACTGTCCGTTTTGTCGTCTCCAGGGCCGCTGCATTAACTTCACCAGAGTGCAGAGTCACTGATGTTCAAACACGAGGATCAACACTTTTCACCTTATTCCAGTTTCTGACCAAAGATGAATAACATGCACATTCAGAGATGATTGTTTGGTTTTTGTGTTGATGTTTTTTGTAAATAAATGTATTTACTTATATTCTGGTGTTGTTGTTGTTGTGTTTAGAAATCCATGACCTCAGTAAAAACAAACCAAATGACACATTCTTCAGTTATTCTGTTTATTTGAAAGAAAAAAATATAGTTCTCTTTTCACAAAAACCTTCAGTACAAGTACCCTGACTGGTAACACAAATGATACACAAAGAAGAATATATGAGAAAACACTTAATATGAAACATAAAAATGAGCTTTGTTTAAAAGGAAAAAAAGAAAACAACAACAACAACAAGAAAACATTAGCATCACTCACAGGCAGATTTTAAGGGATTACATCACGCTCACGAGATGAAGAGGAGGGTGATATTCCTGTTTGCATCTAAGCTGCACACACACATCAGTTTGTGCTTCATTCTGACCCAAAACACTCATTTATCATGAACTGGTGTATTAACAAAAGTAGCTTACCATCACAGAGCCAGCCAACCAGCAACAAGCTCACGGTGAAACTTCAGAGAAAATACATGAACAAAAACACATTTTTTTTAAACCTTCTGATACAAAATACAACTTAATACTGTATAGAAAGACGCCTTAAAATTGGAGTCACAAAATTCTATAATACAATACACAAGAACCTACTGAAGTGCATTTAACTTGCATGATGTTGCTGACACTTGCGTACTTTTGCATCACCAATACGCAAGTGCACACGTCACAAAGTGTTTAGAACTGGATAGCATGACTGATGAATACAGCATGTGTAAAATGTGTTGTGGAGTACGTAGCTGGAAATTGAGTGAAAATGGATTTGATGTTGCTGCTCGTGAAGCACTCAACAAGACAACACTGCAGACACCACTTCTAAAAGCAGTTGTTAGCCTGTTGTTTATAATACAAATCGATGATCTTGCTCTCAGAGCGCATCTCTCTTCTCTGTGGTTTCTGACTGAACTCAGACAGGAGAAGCAGCAGTGCTAATGTTGCTTTGTCACTAATTGGGTCCATATCCATCTTGTTCGGGCCCTTTATGCTTCCAGAGTCGTTCAACATGATGGAGTTAACAGGAGATATAAACAAAATCCAGGTTTGACTACTTCTGCAGTTGTCAGAAGTCCTCTCTCTGAAGTGCCCTGATGTTTACGAGGCACAGCTGATGATCATATCAGTACTTCGAGCTCTGCCTGGGAATCACTTGGTTCAAAACTGCAGCACTGAGGTCCTTTGGCACCTAATGAATTTCATCAAGAACTGTTCCAGTATATTACTTATAAACCATTTATGGTCCTTTTGAGCTCAGAGCCCTCACATTGTTATATATTCTTCTGTTGATCTGCAAGAATATGGGTCCAGCTGCATTTACTGTCCGGGATGTAAAATTGTAAAAAGTCTCCATTAGATAATACGGAGGAACCTGTAGCTTCAAAATACCTCGTTCATTTACACTCTGCAGAGCAGAGGAGATTGACGTTCTCTTAGGATCGATTCTCTCGATGCAGGAGGGAAGATCTGTAAAACAAAACAGATTATTATTATTATGTGAATTGATTTAATAGGCTCCCATTATAGACTATTTTAGGTTGGAATTCTACTGTACATATTATCTGTCCCCATCAAAATAAATCCTGCATGCTATATATACAGTTTATAAGCACATACACATGCACATATAGTACATAATCATCCAGTCCACATATATCCACTATTTATTTATTTGCATCTGTATTGTTTACAATGTACAAAATACTTAACTTGAGTACAAAGATTTTATTTTTATAGTCCATTTGTGTTTTTATTAGACATGGAACACATACTTAGCCAATTAAGGAGGTTCTGATACATTTTATTATAGAGGTGGTTTTAAATGTGTGTAAATGTTCATATCTGTGTGTCCACCCACCTGAGTGACCTGCGGCTGTCTTTCTCCATGTTGTTCTCAGGTCCTTCACTTTCATATGAGGCCAGGTGCAGTTCTGCAGCAATAGAACAAGAACATTTTGAGTTGTTTTCCCATCTGGTGACTGTATGACAGCCATTTGTGTCAATTTACATGTCATTGGATGAATGCAAAGAAGAATGTATACTGACCATCTTCGCTGAAGACAGGCGTGGTGACAAGGTACTGGAGAATGCGGCGGTCTCTGTCAAATGGACAAATCACCTGACGCCAAACCAGGAACTCGCTCACCTGCTTTGCAAGCTCCCAAAGTTTCTGTTGAGACACAATGACACAAGCCTTAATTAATACTGGCATCTATTTCAAGAAATGCATTACTGTTTTGCAAATCCAGGAAATACAGAAAAACAATGAATGCACAACAAGAAGAAATAAAACATGGTTTCTGAATGTCTTCTTCAGGGGAGGGTGTCGTGCTCTTTTTAGCCACATGGGGGTGCCAATACATGATATGTGAAAGCCTTTTCTTAAAGCCTGAAGTATGACTGTGATACATTTCAATAACTTTACAGTCAATGTTCAAATCTTACTGTGTTTAAATTAGCTTATACCTGTGTGTCTGTTAATACTTAAAACAAAAATAACATCAAAGGCACAATTGATTCATTCAAATACTGACAGTGTCATTTTAAAATTCATCTGTTGCACTATGGACTGACCTCAAAGTTGATGTGCCCGTTGGTCAGCCTGCTGGCACAACCTTCATTCAAGAAGTAGATGTCTTTAATGAGCAGACTGAAGAAAGGAATCACAATCTGAAGGACAGAGAGACAACATCAAGTATATATTAAACATCTTCAATTTCCGACATTATGTTTTTTTTCTTTTTGCAGGACTCCTGAATGCGCTTACCTTCTCCTGGCTGCTGTGTGCGGTCTCAGACCTCTGGGTAGCACCACGTAATGCAGTACGGTAGTTGCTGAAGTTGCTCGATGGGTCCATCTGGTGCTGAGAGGTCAGACAGAGCAAACGTTGATCAGATACAAACATGCATACACAAAGTTTGGACACATTACAAGATGGGGATCCTACACTGGTGCATGCAGGTTTTTTTTTGTACCTCCAGGATTTCAAATTTGTCTGTGTTGACTTTACTCCAAGTTTTCTTTAATCTGGCAACAGGACTCATGTTCATCCCAGCTGAAATATAGAGAAAGTAATAAATATACAGAGTATTTACAATGACAGACCAAAGCTATGTTGGTTCCTTTTAATGATCTGCTAATGAAAAGTGAGTTTCTGGATGTCTTGCGTCAAATACTCACTGATGATGGCCATGAGGGAGTTGAAGTTGCCGATGTTGAAACACTCCTGAGCCACATCAATGAAGAACTCTATGATCCGTGCTCTGTGTTTCTTCTTAACTGGCTGCAGGAGGAGAACACAACAGGAAGTGAATCAAAGACATCTTGATCACAGGTCTATATAGCCAAATGGATCTGCCTGTTTCAGAATGACGCACAGATGAAACTGCCAATGAACAACAAGAGCTCAGATGTGTTGCTTTAAGAACAACATACCATACAGATCTCAGTGGCCACCAGGTAGCTTAGTCTGTTGAACCAGTTGACGTAGGCCTCCAGGTTACTGGTTTTACGCTTCCGGAAGAAACCCTGAAAAACACAGAGGGAGGGAGATTAACACATGGGAAGGATTCAAGTATTTTTTTTAAATATTTGAATACATTCATCTGGGTAATAAATAAGAAAAAAGAACTCAAGGTACCTATACTAGCCTTTCCTGGAGCTTTCAATTGAATCTCATGGTTTTCCTTAGCACATGGAGTTTGTTAAGAGTACTAGGTACTGGGTATAAAAAGTATTGTTTAATTATGTTTTTGATTATCTTTATTTAATATTTTCGTGCCAAAGGCAAAAAAGGGGTGGCAGCTTCTCCTGTAACCGACTGTGTTAAATGAGTGTATAATATCGGCCCATATCGAACGCAGGCCCCTAAATTGAATGGAATTGAAATAGTATCGTGGTAGACTTTGAAATATTGGCAAAGTATCGATATAATATTGTTTCGTGATGAAACCAGTGATTTACACCTCTAACACCCACACAACCTATAGACCTGCTCAGCGGCGTCTGTGATGTTTCTCTTACTATTTCCATCTCATTTCCATATGCTTTTGGGCCTATTAGTTTGAACCTGTTTTCCATGGGCACTTCTATAAAAATAAACATTAGAAAAGCGCCATAAAAATAAACTTGACTTGGCTGTGATGATGTAATCCCGCAGATTCACGGCTCTATTAAATGCTTACACAACACCGGCAGCCCACTCCACTCTAAACTTCCCCTTTTCACTTCAGGACCCCTTACGCTGACTAAACCGCTCTTTTACACAAAGTGGGTCTTATATAAGCTGCGCAGCACCGGTGAGGACCGAGATGAAGCTCGGTCACAAACAGCGACTGAAAGCTTGTTCTCAGCAGCGCTGATTGAAAGCGACCCTTCAGCTGACTCACAGGAACACTTAGGAGGGAAAGAGCCCTTCAGATACACTTAGATGTACACAGAATTGCTCTTTCATACTGCGTTTGATGCATTTTCAAAAGCTACATTGAAAAAAAAAGAAAGGAAAAAAAAGCTGAACAAATTCCCAAAATCTGCCAGCAGGATCTTTCATGTGGCTTCTTAAGCAAATTAACTTGAACTGAATTAGACCACAAATTTACAGTAAAAGCAGATCCAAAACGAAGACACTTGAAATCAAAATAATAGAGGATGAATTGAAAATGATTACAGTCTGGGGCCTTTCTATATAATTTCTTTGATGCTGATAAGGTCATGTTGCTGTTGTAATGTAACTGTTAGATCCATCTGTCTGCAAATTATGACTGGAGAGATTTTTACTTGAAAGGTTTTGTGAAATGATCCATTGAATCTTGTAGCAGAACAATTTACACATCTTTTGAATCTGCAACATTACATATTCAAAGGAAAAAGCAAACAGACAAATGAGTGACAATACCAAAGGAGTTTTACACCCCCAAATTACCATTTCTACATCAATTACTGAATGAATTTGTGAAGAAGACTTTATTTTTTCTGGTGCCCACAGTGACCGAAGAATCCAAAAAATGGAGGAAATTCATGATGAATCGGAGTCATTGGGAAAGAAGTTTAACAACAGTAAAACTATATCAAAACACGCATTCCAACTCTCACACAACTCGGGCAGTGTAATCCATGTCTTATTCATACAATCATATGCTCAGTTCTTTAGTACAGACAGCCTTTTCCAACAAGGAACTGAATGGAAAATAAAACACATCGATACTCTCTACAAAGCCAGAATCCATTGACAAAAACAATAATTTTACATCCCTGAACACTGGAGCTGCTAGCCTACTGAAGCTTAAATCTGAGTTATTGTGTGACTTTGAAGTCCGAATCAACCCTTTAAAACACAAAAGTCACACAGTAACACAAACAAACTAACTGATTGAGGCAGTGTGGTAAACCAACAGCTCCCGTATTCAGCAAGGTAAAATTGCTGTTTTTGTCAGTGGAGTCTGGCTTTGAAGAAAAGGGTTGGAAGAGTTGGAAGGGCAAGATTATGTTAACTGACTTGATTGGGATAATGCAAAAGTGATACTCAATAATACCTTATGGTTCTCCAGAGGATCTTTCATGGCGAATGTCTGGATGAACTCTTCAGGACCGATAAAACTTAGTCTGTCCTGAAGGCAGAGAACAGGGAGAGGAAATAATCAGGACAATAATAACAGTAATATATAAGAGAAGGATAAAAGGAAGAGAGAGGAATAAAAGTAAAATGATGACGCAGAAGACGGAGAAAAAGAGATGTTTGAGGACAAAAGACATGAAAATTAAACTGGAGATGATGAAAAAAAATGTCATTCATAAGGAAGGAGAGCTCTAACTTTAATAAAGAGCCATCATAAAACTAAAATCTATATATAAAGAAACATACTGACAGCTACTTACAAATGTGCTCTAAGAAGTGGTTTACAGATTACGACAGCCAGAAAACAAATAGCTGCACAGAACTGAAAGCAATTTAGCTGCATATAAAATAACAGTATTAAATAACTTTCTTCATGCACCATTGCAGCAAAACAGACCACACAAATGGGTTTTTGGAAAGACAATGATACCAAGAAATAACAGTCGTAAAACAATAATTCAATAAGTCAACACATGAGCAGGACATAAAAAGAAAAGAACCACCAAAATAATAAATTCATTAAATTTAGACAAGTATTAAAGGCCTGTTAAGCAGTAACCACGTCATGCTTCATCAGACACACAACTGCTGATTTGCCTCCAAATGTCATAACAGATGGTTACACATGAGACTCGTGACACATAATTCCAAAGACGAGTCCCGAATCTCTTCTTACCAGTTCAATGTGTGTGAGCTGCTGGGCGAGGATGAAGGGGTCGTCGCACATGCTCATTACGTCACTTCGCTGGCCTGAGGCCTGTTTGCTTTTCAGGGAAGCTGGCCGCTCCATCGCCACGGCATTGAGTGCAGCGACGGCCTCCTCGTACTGGCCGAGTGCAGATAGTCGTTTGATCAGCCGCTGGGTCATCTGCTGCATGGCTCGCCAAGAGTACTGAAAGCATTACATAAACATAAATCATTAGATAACAGGACACTTGAATCACAAGACAAATGTAAGATTTTTGTAGATTTCTTTATGAAGCTGACGACCAGGCATGCTGGATTTTGGCTCCTGTCATTAGAAGTCATAGAAGACACAATTTCCTATGTGGACTTTGTTGAAACTTGTTCTTAAAAGCAGCTACAGTGGATACCGACGAGAGGTCTGGATGGATATATCAAGTCAGTGATCCACAATTCAATATTCTCAATGATCTATATCATCATTTTAAGATATGCCTTTATTTTAAAATTCCCATGGCACAAAAGACGACATTTACTTCCCTCAGGAATAAATAAGCAGTGCATATATTGGATTTCACAGAAAAGACTGGTCAACAAATAAAGCACTCGCTGTATGTAAATAATGTCCAATGTTTCCCACACATTCACTTTATTCGGGATGACCCACCACAATTAAAATAATCTGACGCCATGTTTTGATTTGATATTTTTGAGCACTATTGTAGTTTATATACCATTTTGGTATTTATTACACCGCACTCTCGGAGTGCAGAGCGTACTCTGGGCACAGATGGAGCAGCAGAAAACCAGGCACAGTGAAAGTCAAACGCAACCATTCATTGTGTTGGGTCTTTTAATCTATCTCTACTACAACTGCTTCTCTCATCCATTGATCTGATCAGCTCTGATTGGATCAACAGATTAATAATCCCAGAACTCAAACTCTTCAAACACCTGCTGAGGGAAAAAGGGAACTTGAGGTTCACCTGTGCTGTGTTCATGAACCCGCATGAATGTCTTTAGGAAGGGAGCACAAAATAATATGATATGATATCGTCTCATGTCCATCACAGGCCCCTGAATTGTATCAGTTCAATTTGTAGCATGCAGGACTTTGTAATATCAGCATATGTCATATCGTTGTCCATAGAATCAATATAATAATAAAATGAGTGATTTAAACTCCTAATACCAACACTAACCTCATCCCCTCGGGCCACATGATGTGTCATGTCCTTGAGGCAGCGCATCATCCTCTCGTCCCTGAAGTCATACGGAAACGTCTCTGTCCACTCAGTCAGCAGCTGCACCAGCTTAGGCGCCACCTCACGGAAACGGATCTAAAAAACATCACATGGCGTATTAAGTGTCACTGAAGAATACATTATATAATTTTATAGATTTGTGGATATAATCTGGCAAAATCTAAAACTCATGACAGCAAAGTAGCCTCTGTGGTTTGTCTTTCTGACACAAAATGCTGCTATTATTTGTTCATTTGTTTACTTTATTGTCCCCATTAAATGTGTTCCCTTCATTTTTATTTCCCTTGTGTCATTTGAACCATCTGTCTGCCTGGAAACGCTTTGCTAATGAAATAGTGAATAAAAATTTGATCCCAAAAAAGAATTAAAGACGTTTGTGTCTGTGGGAGAGAGTGTGACGATGACATGGTGGGTGTGAGTTTGTGTGGGAGACAAATAATAGCCTTGTGTGTGTCATCCACCCACCTTATCCAGCAGGGCGTCTCCGGACCGCTGCTGCTCCACACACAAGTGACAAACCCTCGTCATGAGCTCATACGGGTGCAGAAAGAGGCGTGAACTCAGCAGGAAGGTGAACACATATGACCTCTGATGATGAGAAAACAAAGCAGCTCTCAGGACGAGAAAGGACGAAACACACACGACTGCTGACATATTTCCCCTTACAGAGAAGTTGAATATTTAGAGCAGTTTTTCTGGTACTTACATCAGGGTAGTAGTCAACCGTGGGAACCAGGTGCTGAATCAGCGCCTCAAGGGATGCTGAAACCAAACTATTGTCATGGTAACACATCTCCCCATAGCTAGCAGTGACGCCATGTCCATAACGTCGGCCTTTCGCCACGACAGAATTGTTCCGAGAAGACTGCTCACTGCCGCTGCTGCTGCTGGTGTGGCGGTACGCGCGTCCAGGACAGGAAGTGCTGTGCTGCCGAGGGCTGTGAGGCTGCGGCGAAGAGTATGGGTTCTCGGAAACAGCACAACTGCTGTTGTAATGATGCTCCTTGGCGGTCACAGAGGAGACAGATGAGCTGCGATAGGAGCTGTGAGGCTGCGGTATGTCATAGGGGTTCTCTGTGGAAGAGTAGGCGCCGTTGTAAATGTTTTCCTTGGTGGGCTTTGGGCCGGTGCCGTTGCCGTTGCGGTACGGGCTGTGAGGCTGAGGGTGATTGTTGTTGTTGCCGTAAGGAGCGCAGGAGCTGAACTTTCCGGCGTACGGGGTGGTGGGAGGCATGATTACCTGTAGAAAAGACACAAGGAGAAATTCAAGATAGGGAAAAATGGATAAAATCAGTAATCATGGTGTACGTTATTTTGAGACAGGTTGCGTCCTCTTACAACAAGGCAACATGAAATTTTGACCCTTTGTTTAAACAGTATGCTCTTGGGTTGTGTACTGGCAATAATCTGGCAAACCGATACGTATCATGATACAAGGATTGCGATTCATTATATTTGTGATATATCGCAATTCTATAAGCAATAAGCTGTCCCTTTATTAGACAGGACAGCATTTAGAGTGAAAGGGGGGAGAGAAAGGGCCACAGGTTGGATTATATCCCTAATTTAATTAAGACTGATCACTGATGGAACCAGCACATAGGCTTACAAAGCATTCTGTTTACTAAGCTTCTGTTGTGAAGTGAAGAGGAAGTAAGAGGCTAAGAAATGATACCCTCTCTCATTCAAACATCGATATTCACTGCTGTTGTACTGACCATCTTTCACTCAATGTTAGAGGTCACTCTCTCTGAACCAAAACTCATGACTACAAATGCCTCCTGTAGTTTTCCTGCTACTATAGGATGACACAACCCCCTTCGCTTCCTGGGAATGTGGTTTTCGTTTGAGCTGTGTTCACATGTTGTGAAAATATTCGTTTGAGCAACTTGATCACGCATAGCAGAGGCTTAAAAGTGTCTCTGAGAGTAATTACACATAATCACATAATTTTACCCCTCCTCTGGTAACCATTTTTTGCTTTGAACTGCTTAAAGATACCTTCTTGTGAAATTCACTTTCCCTAAAAGTAAACTGTTATTCATGTTCTTCTTACAAAAAGGTTTTTAATCAGATTATTTTCCCCCAACTGGCTATTGCTTTACTGTATGTTTATCACATTCTCTAAACTAATTTTTCAGCATCAGGGTGGCATAAGGGGGAAAAAAATAGGCCAACAGATGGATGATCTCAAGAGAGCAATGATTTTTTTGTCTTAATGGTGTAGATAATTGGATTTGAGGAAGGTAAGCTGATCCCAGATCACCACCAAGGCGTGCTTTAACTCTGGAGCCTTCTTTATCCCGCTACTGTTGTCCGTCTAGGCACCACATGCCAGCGTAAATGGAGCCGCACACACACACACACACCCATGCCCCACACAGCGACATATACACATGCACGTACACCATGCCAGAAAACAAAAACCCTGCAGGAATCCAGCCGACTTTTGTTTGTCCATCGCAGCGCCGGCAGAGGAGTGTCTGCCTGAGCCAACATCTTACACACACACACACCCATGGCGCCTAGCCCCATGCCGGTATAATCCAAACACACACACATGTCACACATAAACAAATGATGGCTTGAGCGACACACACACACACTCTCGTACCATAGGGTCTGGCGTCATGCCAGAGTAAGCCCGTCCAGTGCCAGCCCGTCTTCTGAACTCTGTGATCTCTGCCTGCTGTTTTCCTTCTAACTCGGTTAAAAGATTACAGTGGCTTCTTAAAGTTACACTATAATACAATCTGCTGGTCAAGTTGAGATAAGAAATCTACCGAGCAATATTTACTCCAGTTTGGATGCCATTTTTCAGTCTCAGAGCTTCTGTTTTCACTGAAAGGTGACCTTGGACAAATGGAAAACACGTCTAAAAAATTTAAAACCAATCTCGGTTTTTCCAGACTGACTTCCTGAAAAGTTGACCTTTTGGATCGTTTGCGGCTTCCATGCTCGCAGCACTGAAATTTTACTCTCTCTAAATCATAGGTTGGACTCTCTATGGACGCCTTAATGATGGCGTTGGGAGCATAATTTCATATTGAGAGCATTGTTCAAATTCTCTTGTTTGTAAACTTTGAAAAATTGCAGCCTTACAAAGGGGTTTGATGTGGCGATAAAAGTACAGGAAAAGGCAGAAATGTATAGTTTTGTAAGAATGTTGTACTGACAAAACCACAAGGGTGCAGTTTTATGTGTGCTGAACTTTTTAAAATACTTTATAAGCATTGCACGCTTCATACTGGACTTTCCCTGCAACTGGAATCCATTTCTCAACCTTATGAAACCTGGGTCGCCATCAATTTTCTTGTACTGCACTCAGAGGCCATTTAAACCTTCTACATGGGAAAATAGGCAATGAGCAACTTTACGAGAAATGCCCCGCAATTTGCAAGAAAGAAATTAATTTAGAAAATGACTTATAAAAAGCTAGGGAAACATTTTTAAAGATACAACGCATTTCAAATTATCATATTATTTTTTTTACTTTCCCATTTTTCCCCCTAATTTTTGGGCAATTTTCTTTGCACTTTCTTATCAATTTCTTGCTAATTTTTGGTTTACTTCTTCCAAAGTTACTGATTTCCTTCTTCCCATGTTTTTTAAAAAAATCTATCCCATTTGCCCGTGTTAATGCAATGCAACAATTTCTTCTGTTTGAAAAATGGCACAGACTGTAGTGTCTGGTGTCTAAAATGCCACGATCCGGTGCATGCAAAGGCCAAAACTAATTGAACGTTTGATGGAGCTGCAGCCAAATATCATCTGCTAATGGATTTATAAAGCAGGGAAATTTATGTAAACTCTTTCAAAGACACAACATAATTTGGTGGTTTTAATGAATGTAACAGTTTTAAAATATCCTTCTTTGTGTGAATGCTGCCTTTGTCTGGCTTTTTATAGTGTCCAATGCTTGTTTTTAAGGTTTTTTTTGGACCCTGACGAAAATAAATTGATTACAGGGAAGTGAATTTGTTTTACAGCTGGACTGGCTTCCTTCTCGGATCTCTGCGGATTAACAGGAGCACTGATGACTAACCTCACTCCAGTAAGCTCCAAAAAAACAACCAAAATCTTTTAACCTCACTCAGACTATTTTTCCAAATCATACAGTGTGGTTTTACAAAGGTAGACTGAGCTACTGAGGACAGTTTTAACAGGAGGGGGAGAGAACGAGGGGGAGGTCTTCAACAATGGAGGTATTATCTATCCTGTCATGGCATTAACAACCACACAAAGACCCCCAGGAAGAGATCAGAGCAGATCACAGCAGATCAGACGCACACAGCAGCTTTCACACACTCTGCCTGCCACTGTCAGGCCCTGTGACGCCCCATCTCTGCACGAACTGAGGCTTGGATCATTTTCACATCAGTCAAACCGGTATAAAGCAGACTTTTTTATTGTTCTGTAAGGTGTGCGCTCTCATTATACCTCGACAGACATCATCTACTGTGAGTTCATGAGCCATAAATCCACACTCTTATTTGTCGGGTGCAATAAAGGTGCAGGAATCTAGCTTGGTGACTATGGTTAAGGAGCATATCAAAACCCGAGTATTGACATAAGCAGATATTACTGCACGTGGCTCAAGGACAACAGCAGATCTAATTTAGCATGTAGAGTGCGCAATAAAATAGTATAATCATGTAAATTGGTGTGCAAGCACTCTACAGCTCGGTCAGCTGAAATTGTCCTTATTCAAAGCCAACTGACCCAAGAGAGCATCTCCGTACTCACTGACCTGTTAGTAGTCAGTGCTGAAACACCCTGATGTTCAACCATAACAGGAGCTGAAAGGAACAAGGGAAGATTTGTTTGCAAAGACTCCTGCTTTTTGTGACGTCTAATCAAATTAGAGGCCTTTAAGCTGAGCTGGAAAACACAATGTACAAGCACACGGTGGACACATGGTGAGAGAGAAAAGCACCTGATAAGAGCAGCTATAAAACAATTTATCAGAGTAGTAAAAAGGTCAGTTTAGTGCTAACTCTGTTCTACTTTGTACCTAATGTACTTTGACACTAATGTGTAGCAGCAGGTAAAGCGTGTGAGCAAGACGAGCATGTTAGTTTGTGGGGAAACCCTCCACAGTCAGCCTTATTTGTAACCATAAATAAGGTTAAAGTCCAGGCTGTGGTGCTTATATCACTTACTCGTGGTTTTGTCAGAGCTGCACACTGGGCAAGTTTTACACGTACAAGAGTTAACCCTTTAAACACCACTACCACACTGAAATCCTGTAAAATGAGGCCTGCAAACTGCACAAGAGCACTTGGACCAAAGAAAATCTGGGTGGGGGGCTCTAAAACTTCAATTGGTTAGTTCCTGCAGGAAGAAAAGTGACTATACTTGACTTGAGAATGTCATTTAAGTCAATTAAGATACATTTATGATGCCTCAATTAGCAATTTTGTGAGGGAGAACCTTAAAGATAGCACACTGGAACTTTTGAATACAACCAGACCTCGCTAATTCAACTAATCTTTTTGAAAACTCTGAATTATGCTAATACAGATCATCATTTTGTGTATTATACCTTTGTATTATCCCTTTCAATTAGCACCACTTTGCACTGATTCCGCTGTTAAATTACAGCTAGTTGAGGTGTATTTAATGTAACACTCAACAGTTGACATGAGGCTACACAGCAGTCAGTCTTCAACACCACTAGTTCTGATTTCAGTCTCATGTGTCTGGGGGAGTTTTTTTTTTTTGAACAAGGTCTTTTTTATTTTCCAAATATATATATATATAAAAAGTCAATTTCCTACCCAACCTCCCACTTCCCACCCCATGAATTAATATTTGTATAGCCAGACAAAAAACAAAACAATACAATGTAACAAATTTTAAAGAATTACTTATATACAACAAAAATTTATAAATATTTTTAAAAAATTAAATAATAGTTTTATTTATATTTTATAATCTGCAAATAATAGCCCTACTTCTCTCAGTTTCATGATTTATTTCTTGCTACTTGGCTGTGCAAGCAAAATAATCAACATACCCATAATCCTTTGTGTTTGGGGGTTGTTAGCCTTAAATTACATTCTTACTTCTTAAAATCTTTACCACAGTTCTTGAGGTCTTTAGACTCCACCATTACCACCACCCCTTAAGCGTCATCATCACCTGACCAAACGAGCTAGCCTCAAACAAACCTCCCCACTCATGCTCGCGTAAGCTTATGGGTCAGTTGAGGCCTTTGGCCGCTGTCAAAGCACCAGACGCCGGGACCCGCTGACCACTTTAACAACCTGCACCTGCAGAGCTAAATCTGATAGACAGAGCAAACAGAGCCGGATACAGACACCATGTTCAGATTGGCTGAAGAGATACGTAGAGCACAATTCACCCACTGCTGGTCCTGTTTTTATCTCGTATTCCCACTCACACTGCATCCAGGCACGCATTTCCTTGTGTGTAGGCTCGACACACACACCCACAGGGTTAATGCACACACACTCACACCTGTCCCTTGTATGATCTGGTAGGCTAGTACAGTATTAACCTAGTGTCAGAAAGGATAAAGACCTATTATCTCCTCTGCTGCTTGAGTAAGGGGTCTCTCACACGCATACATTTGTTTTATTATCTGTAAACCTACACATCTCACACATTTTTTAATTAAGATTTAAGCTGAGAAAAGTAACTTTAAGAGGTAAAACAACTGATTTAAGATCAATTGAAGCCTGAATTGTTGCTTGTTTTCCTCACACTGCCTTTATACTAATCATTACATAAATTAAACCATTTTAATTTGGGGTTTATTTAAGCAGCTGGTCACATAAGCTTGCATAGTGAGGCAAACTGAGGCATTCATTAAGGGACCATTGGTTTATATAAAGGTATGCAGAGGGAATAAGGCTGTTTAAAGTCTGTTTTGGCCAGAACTACACACACTCCCTCTCATTCTTTTTTCATTTCCCCACAGACTCATACACAATCTGTTATTCTCTCTTACACACACACACACACACACACACACACACACACACACACACACATCAAGCCACCATGCCTGGTCTACATTATGGGTTTCTGACTGAGTCATAACACAGTAAAAGTAAAAGCTGACTGTAGAAAAAGTCATGCTGTGTAACCACAGTCCCATCACAGGTGTTGGCGAGTAACATTTGTGTGTGTCTGACAGCCAGCCCTAATTATAAACTCACATGGGTGGTAAACAATAACAACAACAAATGGAGCTAAGAGGAAGAAAATAGACATGAGGGAGGATGATGTCAGCATTGATTTTACAAATAGAACAAAAACGCTTCTGAATAAAGTTTAATTTTAGGAAATTAAGTTTGTTAAAGCCATGAGATAAACCTTAGTTATAAATGAATCTGGGGAATATTAGCGATTCAAAATGAATGAGTGCAATAAAGTAATACCTTACAAAAATGTAAAGTAAGATGTATTATTATCATATTAGACGTCCCCAGAAGTTCAATAACAAATTTTAATTTTCTGATCGTGAATCTTAATTACAAAAAGTTTATAATTTCTATAAATAACCCCATTATCCATACCCTGAACTTACCTCTAATGTGATGCAGCTCAAAGTCTGAATGCAATCTTTTCACCGGAAAAACAATTGAAAAAGCGAAGAAACAACACTATCCAAAACTGTTTGTAATCTCCGCTGTTTGTCCTGTGCACGGTGGAACACACCGATAAGTCTTTCAGCAGTGTGTCTACTCCGAGCTCTCCTCCATTGTGTCTCCGCTACTGATATTTGAGTATTTGAACCAGCGGCTCTGCTGTAATGAGCCTCAAAGAGAGGCGTATTCAAATGACTTCCATAGAGCCGGGAAAACTGACCAATCGCAGTGCGGAGGCGGGTGCCTCCTGGGGCGGCGCCGGCCAATCACAGCCGGGGGAGTCTAAAAATCGAAATCTCCGGAGCTTCTGATTGGCTGGCTCGCAGCCCGTCGAGTTCTTTCTTTTCAACCGCAGCCAGCGGTCGCGAGTGTTTTTGTTGGAGAGCTGAAGTATGGAAGGTGTAATGTTTCCTCCCGGAATGTGTTTGTGTGTGTGGCTGTAAGTTGGTCCCAGTGACTTAACATCAAAAGTTTGTCAGAGTATAAGGTTCCTATATGTTTAATGTTGTATTTATAAGGGTTAATGTGGTATATTTTGTCAGGAAAGTTGCAGGTGGGATTGCTACACACAAATGAAAGTTACCTATCACCCTGCATCATTAGCTAAGGTTAGCTTTTAAGATAATCAGCAATTATGGTGTTAGAAAGATGATATTCGTACATTAAACAGTTTTAAGTATAGTCTTAAAGCATAATGGATAATATAATATTTTTATATTACGACATCAGCAGTTTTTTTGCTGCACTTTCACATGCATTTACACCTGAAACTGATGTGATTTCTTTCAAAAACATGGCTAAAAAGGCAGTGAGCAACTTGGCATTTGATGTCCCGCAAATTGCATGAAATAAGTAAAAGAAAAACACCTGAAAATTTGTTTGTTGAAAATTAAGGCAGTTAGAAAATGTAAAAAAGCAATGTTATTATTATTATATTTTTTTAACGATTATCTTAATATCATCTATCTATCTATCTATCTATCTATCTATCTATCTATCTATCTATCTCTCTATATATAATTTATTATTTATTTCATGTTTCATATTTTGTCTGTCTTTATTGTTTTAACCCTTTTTTCTTTTCTTGCTAAATTTCAGGTAACTTTCTTACAACTTGTAACTTCCTCCTGTGTTTTAGAAAAGAAATCAAACAGGTTTCAAAGAGCTAAGGTCATTTGCTACAAGGCATTACTACTGCCCATTTAAGTGTGTTTTTATTTTCTACCTGCCCTAGGTTGCCAGACATTTCAGCCCTTCAGTGGAAATCAGAGTGCAGGGGGTGGATGGCATCTTAATGTCAGCTCCAATATAGGTAATTCTTGACAGTGAACATTTTATTGGCTTAAAGGCGCATTCATTCTTTCTTTTTGTATTGTGGGAAAATGGAACAAAGTAGAAGTATGAATAATATTGCTTCCCCAAGTTGCTATGGTTAACATGTCTGTGGTGGCAGACCAGTTTCCCTCTAGGGGATTAAGAAAGTGAATCCTTTGTCAGCAAACAAGTGTCAGCATCCAGAAGACACAGAGCAAAATTCATTTTGAGTCATTTTTTTTGGCCACCTGACAATATTTCTATGACACAAATATCTAAGGGGCCGTGTCCCCTGAAGTATTTTTTCCTAGAGCCAGGCAACACATTCTCATCCTGACTTGTCACATGTTGCCACTTTGTCAGCAAACTTCTGCATTTACATATTATGAGTTAGGTATCCTTCTGCATCTGCCATTTACATTCTGTGATGCCGCTACTGTGATGGTTATGTTTAGGCAACAAGGGCATGGATGGTTAGGTTTAGGGGAAGGAGGCACATGGTAAGGTGTAGAAAAAACATGACATTCACACAGGAAGCAAACACTGCATTCTCTCATGAAAATCTGATGTGTGTGGGACCCATCCACCAACACTCCCGCCCACCATATAGGCGCCCTTTTGCTCCATATATTATGTCATTACTGGCAATGTTTTAACCTGATGAGATCCTACTGCATTACATGCGCACATGACCGATTCCGTCCCACTGCGTCCTCAAGTGATGCCGCCCATGCGCTTATCGGGCGGCGGAGGTACCATCCTCCACAAGCGTAAAATAATACTGTCCCCGCTTCTGTCCATCCCTTTTTGTGTCGTGCACTTACACTAAAAACACTAACAGAGTGGTGCTATTTAATGTGAATGAGAATGGGCTGGGCCAGCACATTTTTAAAAATTCTGTGCAATGGGAGTGCTGCGTATTTACCTTACTACTACTCTCTACTACTGCTCTACTCTGAGTGTCAAGAGTTGAAAGACTTTGAGTAAAACACTTCGCTTGTCACTGTCACTTTTTATCTAACCCTCCAACCACAGTGTAGGAGGAGCAGGACAAATACACAAAGACCAACTGTCACATCCAACGTAAACAAGTGCTAAACAACATCAGTGATTGAGGAGAAATATGTTAATATACAGTATATATATATTTATATTAATATATATTTCCTCTCATAAACCCACATAGACCGACCGGTCTGCCCTCTTTCCCATACATGTTTCAGCCTGCCCTTCACCCTGAGCACGTACTCTACCTTGTGCCGACATTTTTACTTTGGCAAATTTTCCATATTTTAAAACATGTACAACAGGTACACAAGCTGTACCCCCAAACTGCTCTCAAGCGCTCCCATCTGGGCGTGTCCTGAGAAGCGCCTGGCGTTTTTTAGATGGGGGAAAAAAACAACGCTTTAGTGGATGCAAGGCTTAACTTTTTAGCACTAAATGCTTCACAATGTTCACCAGCCAGTCACTAACTTTGTCTGTAATCTGACTCTGGATATTTAGCATTCAGTGAGCTTCAGAGATTTGAAGATGAAAACAGCTGCCTGTTGCCATTGAAAGGATATTGGTGAGAGCAGAGCTATGGGACTAGAGAACCAAAACAATGAGCTGTAAGTCCTTACGATGCTCCATCGAACTAAGAACTGCAGAGTTGGGTGATAATTTGTAGGTTTTGACTATAAGCATTCCCTTTGATATTATACAGTCATATAGACGATTGTTAGTATAACAATTATTGGTAAGTTCAGCTGTAATTTGTTTGATAGAAGCTGTATTATTAATGTGTTAATGCTGTTGAAAGCAGGATTAATTATGTATTGTTGATGGTGTTTGTTGGTAGAAAGCTTTCAGTTCACATAACATCCAAATGTTTGTGTGTGTGTAAAGGTAATGAAAACACCCTCAAACTGCATTAAGTCATTCATACCCCTCTGTTGCACACATGTAATTATACCTGGTCATAGCTGCTCACGCAAGACCTAAATCTCTTAACTGTTTATTGGTAAACCATTAAATTGTACCTTTGAGTAAATCTATAAACACAGTTATTGACTCTCAGCTGTAACGTGTACACTGTTCAACACAGCGGGCAGTAAGGGCAAAGTGGTAATTTACAGGATTTTTCTTTATTTACAGGAGCTGCATTAATTACATGTTGTTGCATTCATTTTTTTTTAAAGCATTAAGAAAAACAGTCTTGATGCTGGGATTTTCTCGATATCCGATGGAGTTTTGAAAGGATTTAACAACCCCACAAGGTTGGAGTGATTACTCCACCCATAACACAAAGTTATCCTTAAATTGAAGTGAAAACAAGAAGATCCTCTAAATTAGGTTTTCATGTAACAACAGGATTATGTATAGTGAATCCTGTTTTACTTGTGCACAGTCTGTCTGTCTTTATGTGGATCTTTTTAGGCACCAGCAGAGTTAAAAGAGATTTACTAAGAGCAAAATTCATTTTACTTGAAGTATAAGAACACACCACATCTCTTTCTCTAAATGTTTATAGCATACTCTCTAAATATATATACCATGCTCCCTCCAACGGTCTAATTTCTTCTAAAATATGATAATTAAAACGAGGTGGGTGCACACCATACCCACCCCCTCAACTGCCACTGTGCCGCTGCCATCCACCTCAGCACAGTCCAGTCCTTTTCATTGCATAAACATCCAATTACATAAACTAAGCGCTAGATTTACAGCACAGCCGGGCCCTGACGTTGTGGGCGGCGCTCATTTTGTGATCACTGACGCCTCTTACATTCTGACACATCACCGTTTGGGCGAGAATAGCTGATCTCTGAGTCTTCCAGGCTGCAGGGTTTTCTCTTTTCAGTAACCCAACTCCTACGCCAGGCGCCCTAGCGCACAGCTTCCGGCTGTGTAGTAAGCCCATGCACACATACGCACACGCATCTCCTTCCGGTGATGCTTGACCGTAGCGGCGCTCGGTGAGGGCCCTCATGAGGTTTGGCTTTTCGATTGGCTGCTTGACGCCCACGATTGCCAGAGTGCTGTTGAGGAAAAATTCCTGTCAGAGTGTGAGATCAAGGTTGTCAGTGTAAAGATTCACCTTAGCTGGCAGTCACTATGTTATTGCCATCAGCATTTCCCAAATATTACTTTAATGGATGTGTTCAGCAGACAGTTACTTTTGTCTTTGTTTTGTCTGTTCTGTCTGTTCATAATGTCACCTGTCTCTTTCTTTTAAAAACTTCAAATGTATTGACTAAAAAAACTTTATGTAACTCTTTAGAAACCATTTTGCCCACTGTTATAATAGTATGTTAGAATGATTGCAAGTTTTCTTAGGCTTCAAATGGTTCCTAAACATAAGAAAAGAGATATTTCACTGTCATTTCACTGTGACTTTTATGACTTCTCTTAAATGAGAGAGAATGTAACACCCTGCAGGATTCAACTGAGGCCACGTGGTTTCAGAGGCTTAATTGGCTAAATGTGAAGGTAGTTTAATTGAATTTAGGTTGTTTCTGCTCCTTGTTAGCCGTCATTGTCCAGCTAGACAAGCAACAGTTAGTGAAGTGAAGATAGTCACTGCAAACGAATCTGTGTCTAAATGCACAGAGATGATGTGCGGGCGTTCAGTATAAAGGTCACTTTGTTTAAGTTCTGTATTTATGGAAACTACACCAGAGAACTACTCATTATTTTGCCTACGTGTCTCATAGTCAGACAAGGTAATGCAACAGAAGTTTCTTATTTTCACACTATTCATCAACACAATCAAACTATCTATCAGGAGAAACATGTAAAGTGCGAATCTTGTCCTTGATTCTTAGGCCATGTGTTGAGGATAACTGCCCTAATGAAAAGTTAAAAGTCTTTCCTTTGCATTTTTAAAAAATGTTGCATTTATATGAAAACAATGCTCATGTACACAGATCTGCAAAAACAACTGAAAACACTGCAGTACGCATGCCAGGCCAGTAGTTTGCGGTGTGACTTTGGAATTACACACCATAAAATAGGATGCAATGCAGTTTGTAAATTCCTTGTAAATGCCCTAAAATTAAGAAATAAGTAAGAACGAGGCTTAGTTTAAATGCTCGTGTGTTAAATTTAATAGGAGATGCACATTCGGCTGTCTTCATTTGCAGGTTTAAGTGGTTATAATATGCACCAGTATGATCTGACAACAATAGTGCATTCAGTCTATCAATGGCTCTGAGCAATAGAAGATTGTTTTACAGACAAAGTATCATCTTTAAGAACTCTGGGTCACTTCATAACACATGTAGGAAATAGTTCGACCTCTACTGAACTCCTTTCAGCCGATAATTGTTTTGGTTCTCTGATCCTCAACATAACAACTTTGGTTTACTCTAACTGCTCTCAAAGTGTCACTTTCAGCTGCGACGGGTAGCTGTTATCAGCGAAAACCCTATAAATGCAGCGCTCTAACTGTGCTTGCTCAGATAGATGACGTTAGCAACTAGCTCGTGGAGAATTTAGCAGCTAAAGAGTCAGATGTCTGCGTCTGGAGCTGGTGGAAGCCAGTGCATATTGGACTTTATCAGATGGCCAGAAACACAAAACATAACTACATGAATTCTAATGTTAAGGTGTACATAAGCAAATGATTGTGAACAAGTTTGACATGTCATTTTAAAAGATGATATGTCAGTGACGTTTTTCTGCTCTCCTTAAGAGTCCAAGAGATTACATGAAAAGATTCAACTCAAATTTGTGTTTTTGAGGCTGTAATTGCTGTTGTCATATACTAACTAACATGTAATGGCATTTCTAATGTTTTGGCACATTTATCTGTTTCAGTTTGTTGGATCAATAAGATTTCTCCTTTCTACTTTGAGCCCCAGGTGCACAATGTAATCCTGTCTTTTTCAATCTTTACAGTAAAAAATAAAAACGTCACAAAGCAATTCCTTATTCCTAAATTTTATATCATTTACTATGAGTACATTACTTAAATGGAAATTCCCCAAAAAACCTTGTTCAAAAGCTTCTGACCGGCAGGGTGTTTTGAATTTCCAGGAAATGGTGACACAAAACAAATGATGTCAGCCGCCATCACGAGCAGCACTAGCTGTAGCAAGTGTGGGTGGGATTACACAGTGACAGCTGCGTGAGATCATTACGATTCGGGAAAGGGGGGTAACAAGGGGGAGAACCTGAGAGTTGGGGGAAGGGGGGGGTCGGGGAATAATGGAGTTGGGGGAGAGGGGCGGGGGGCTTTTGTGGCGACATTCTTTTCTCGGAGGAATGTGTACACTTTTATGTTGTATGTTTGAAAAGTTAAAGTGAATAAATAATTCCAGAGCTACGTAATAATAACCCAATATGGTTCTTCTGCATTTACATGGAGGACATAAAGCAAGAGACATGCATGAGGACTGTTCAGGTTTAGACGAGTTGATATGTGGGATATCAGGATGGGAGGAGAGGGGGGGACTCGGGGGAAAAGGAAGACGGGTGACTCACGGGCTTCCAGTAAGAGGTCTGACTCAGCTACTGGAAGCCCCCTGACCCTGCTGCAGACGATGTCTGGCCAATAATCAGTGTTTTGTAGTGTGCTGGAGAAAAGAGAGACCCCAAAGGTCAGAAAAAATGGAAAATAAGCAAGGGAATATGCTAAACAGCTGTCACTACTTTTACTTTTTCTCGGGTTAGGGGTGAAAATGTGCTTTTAAACTACAGAGATTATGAACAATGCAAAGTAGTTGGGTTGTTTTTATGTGTTTTCAGTTTTTGTCACTGGAGAGAAAACAAAGAAAAAATGTCCATGAAATGGTTTTGTATTAACAGGATGTTTTGGAAAATTTTTCAGAACATATTGTTTTAGCTATTGTTAAAAACATGTTCCAAAAAAAGCCAAAACATGTCTAATATTGCACAAAATAAGTTCCTTGTATTACTAGTTTAGAATCAATGCTTCAGTGCATGGCAATTGAAACATCATATGCATTAAGTTTATGTGCATTGATATATCCCTCATCTTCACTGTCCCTGTGAAAAGAACAGAAACAAAACACTCGCACACTTTATTTGTTGTTTCAGTCAGTCCCTCATGCTGTTTCCTGCAGTGATCCAGCTTCCTGATAAATCTTGTGACCTGTGAATTGTGTTGCTATAGTGATTTTAAAAGAAAGAAAGCGAGTGAGAAAGGGGATCACTTTCACCCACGGCGATAGCAGCCATGTAATGACAGGAAGTGCTTTTCAGGTGTCCCATTATGAGTCAGTTTGGCCGACAGCTGATCAGTAGATGAATGCTAACTTTTGTTGCATTTAAAAAGGTTCCCTTTTTTTTTGCTGTTTACTCTTTTGGTTGGCTTTTATTTAGCGAGACAACAGGGGAAATGCAGGTGTTTAATTATGTAATTGATGACTAAGGTCTGAACGTCAGTCGTTATCTGCCTGTGCTTCCTCCTGCTGTTGAGAACAGATATGAACACGTGAGGAGGCATCGAATCAATCGAGAACAACTTTTGCCTATCAAATGTCTTATACCCCATAACTTTGTTTTATCTATGTCGTGTACTTGGTTTTGGGTTCTCACTCTTAGAAAACTGCACCAGAGTTTACCAGGAAAAGGATCGATGTTGTCGCCTTTATATATTCGTTAAACTTAAAGAGGAAACAAAATTCAATTGAAGAAATCACATCGATAAAGCCTAGACACACAAAACCGGCATAGAAGAACTAGTCACGACAAAGGCTGCAATGTATTCTAGTTAGGATGACATCCTAGGAATTAGTGCTTTACGAATGATGTCACGTTCTTAAAATGTAGATAACATAAAATATCTACATAATAACCTGCAATGTTTGTTTCCGTTTGTTTGCTTACCTCAGTGCCCATCAGAGTGATTTCTCTTATCAGTGGGCTTCGCCAGATCTGATTCAACAAGCTGACTATTGCCAAAGTTGCAGGACAATCCGCCAAAACTAGAGAAGCAGACGGTTAATGACTGCCCGACACTGACCTACGGCCGAATGTTGGCCTAGAATCAACTGACCACTTGGCTTGAATGGAAAAATAACTCTTGAACAAGACTGAAAATTTAAGGAACTCTCTGAGTGAAGCCAAAGTGATACAAACTCCTGTTCCTCCTCCTCCTCCTCTTCCTCCTCTTCCTCCTCCTCCTCCTCCAGTCTTGCCTCCTCCACCTCTTCGTGTGGGACTCCTGTGATGGTTGCTGATGATGGATGATGGTCGGACAGAGGGCCTGTTTCCTGGATGTGCCCTTCACTTCCATGTCACACTCACAGATATCCTCTGAGGATGAGAGGTGAACACACACATGCACATACATGACCAACATTCACACACACACACACACACACACACACCATAGGCTACCTTACATTTTCTGTGGGAATACATCCTCTCTTTGACCTACATCTGCTTTACAGATGTGACAATAGCTAAACTTGCTTTTATGTATTTGAAGTACTTTTTTCATATTGTTTTCTAAGAGACTTGCCTGAAGTTCAGAGGTGTTAGGCACTTCTGAGAAATGCCCAACACCTCTGTGCATCCATCTGAAACATTTGAAGTCATATAACAGCACAGTGAGCATATAAAATATGATGAGTACCTGTGAAAAGACATCAAGCAGGTGAAGGCATTCACAGACCCTCCTCAGGCTAAATGTTCTGCCAAAAACGACAAACTTGCTTCCAACAAATCCCCGAAAAACAGTGTGATTCACAGCTCAGAAAATTCCAACAGAGACGGAACCTCAGTACTGCAGTGTACTGATTGCCAACGTACTCTTTTTGTGTGTTTATCACTCTTGAAGAAAGACAAATTGTTCAATATCGTTGATGTAACTTGTTATGTAAGAGCTCCTTCATTACAAAGACGCTTTCTTGTTTTATTTGTATAGAACAAAAAAAAAAAGAAAAATAGATGGCATATATCCAGACTTTTTAGAAATGCAGCTTTTTCTTTCTATTCTGGGACTAACATTTTGGATTTTTGGTGACTAAAAACAGAGCCTATTCATAACACTCTTCAGAATTTTGTTTAAAACACATGTGAGCAATTCAGTTGTTGCCGTCAGAGGCATGACTTTCACTTCTTTGGAAACTTGCACAATTGTGTGTGGGTGACATAACAGAACTTTTTTTGTTTTTAGAGATATTCTCGTCCATATAAACAGATGTGGCTTTATTGTTATGTTGTAATTTAAAACTTTGACACTGGTTCATGACTCCTTTGTCCTCTGTCTCCTCTCCTCACTTGATCTCAATTATCCATCATCTCATGACCCTATGTACTGTCTAATTAAAGCTGACAACCCATGAAGAGTAAATATTTAAAAGGAGTCAGTGAAACATACTCATGTAACTGTTTTTTTTAAAGACACAGCGTAGGCACTCTTGCCTTCCTTTCTGTATCTGTATCTGTATGAAGTGCCCACTCTGCTGCTTCCAAATCCTCCCAATAACACGTTAAACTCAACACACGTCTGAGGTGGGATGTGAACCGCCCACGCTCTTACTAAAAACAAAAGTAAAGATACATCTGGGAGCAAGCGTAGTCTGTGAGTGTTTTGATTTACTTCTGTAATTTCACTGCAGCTCCGGTGGTTTTACTGTAAACCACTCCTACACTGTCTGCAGATGTGGCACTGGATTTAGTGGGAGGGAATGTATTTGTGTGTGTGTGTGTGTGTGTGTGTGTGTGTGTGTGCGCGCGTGTACATGCGTGTGTGTGTGACTGCGTGCGTGTGTTTTGCTACATGTCCAAACCATATTGAATTCTTTCAAAGGAATTATGTTGTTTTCAAAGAACACTGACTTTTATTCTTTTCATTAATTGATCAGTCACTCAGATTTGTTTTCCTAGTCTTTTCCCCTCACTTCCTCACAATGAGTAATACTCTGCACTCATTATTGGTGTAAACAGTATAATTGAAGACACCCTGCAAACACAATGACTGATCAATCCTGTTGGTTTAGAGAAATATCAGAGAGCAACAATGCCTAATGCAAGAAACAGAAGACAGGCATTTTTTCTGTCTTTAAGTAATTAGCAGTAAAACCCAGTTGCAAGAAAAAACATTGGCATTGTACATTTCTACAAACCCCAAATATGTTACATTTGAATGTTATTATGTAGTGGATATGTTGAAACTTTACATGTCTTTACATTTCAACAATGCTGTGGATATTGTTATGTTTAGGCACAATAACCACTATGTTATGGAAAGGAAAGGATCATGTTTTGAAGTTAAATTATCTGGTTTTGGTGCCATAATCCCAGCTGGAAACGCAGTAATGTCGTGATGTTTTGGTCTCGAACAGTGGTCTGCAGCTAGGCAGGCATTTCACCAAGGTGCAAGGTTCCTGGGGTCATTAAAAAACCTGGAAAAGTAATGCAATTTTAGAATCTCATTATCCAGGCCTGGAAAGGTCATGAAATTACTAAAAATCATTGAAAGTTTTGGAAAATTAATGGCATTTTGTTCTGTTATAAAATTGTCAAAGTAATCTCACGCGTTTTTCATAAAGTCGTTTGTCAGTTGTTGCAATAGTTGCATTGAAGGACTTGCAATGTATAGGAGGTATAGGACCTTGGGTAAACAACTTTCATAAATGAAAAGATATTTTTGTATTTATGTCCAAATCTTTTAGTGATGTAAGACTTTGGTCACAGTTTAATGAAAAATCCAAAACTCACTGTCTATTTGTTTCCGTAAGTTACAATGTTTTCCAAGAGTATCCTGCAGCCAGCAGGCACAGTAAAACAAAAAAATGTTTCTGAATATGTCAATCCATCTGTTCAATTTCACCAGCCCATGTTGATTCAGTAAAAAAGGGTCCATCTGTAAAAGTCACGTTATCTTACCAACCAAAGAGTGACTTTATTAAATAACAATAATGTTTTGTTGTACCATGGTCATGGAAGACTGGAAGATGTTGTGTTGTATTTGTCATTATCCAGGCCACATTTCAAACATGGTTAACATTTTAATGATTGCTCAGGGCTCATGTCATAAACTTTATTTAAACATTACTACTCCATGATTTAAACACATCCATGACCTCATTATTTTCCAAAAAGGGGAATTTTACTTCTGACTCTGTACTTTTTTTCTTTGTTATTCTTGTTGCTTGTTGTGGATGATTTCATGTCATAGATTCAGCAGAGAGCAGAGTGACATTCTTTGGCTGCACCTTGTCCTTTCTTTATTCAGTGGACAATTACCAGTTTTTTGTTATTGCTTTTAAGCTGTGTGATGGAGCCAAAGACAATTTTCTACACTGTGCACAATATAATTCCTAACTAGCTAACTCATTTTCTATATTGCACCACCTAGTTATGACTAAAACATATCAGTTCAGTCGTTAGAAACATATGTTGGCATTGTATGTTTTTGCAAACCACTCAGATGTTACATTTGTTCATTTTATGAGTTAAATGAGCTGACGTTTTCATCGGGAGGTGGAGGAGACGGTGGATAGTGTGTTGCAGGCAACTGTTCGAGAACCAATAACCCACAAATTCGGTCGCTTTTTATCAAGTCATCATTGCCTTTTTCAAAAGCTTTTTAGCCATCAACCTTGATTATTTTTAAGCAAAAAAACAACCACAATAAGCAATTGTTTTGTTCAATGACATCACTGCATTTCCTACAGGATAGTGCCACTAAAGTGGTTATCTTTCACTGAGACATTGCTGTGTTTTTTGTGGGACAGTGCCATGAAAAGCAGTTTTTTTTAGCCACCTCGCTGTGTTTGCATCAGGGGTAGAGCAACAAGTGGTTGTTTTTGTACTGTGATATTGCTGCATTTCCTGCAGGATAGTGCCACAAAAAGTGGTTGTTTTGTACCAAGACATTGCTGCGTTTCCAACTAGGATTATTCCACTAAAATCAAGTATTTTAAGCCAAAACATGATCTTTTCCTAACCATAACCACATGATTTTGTGCCTAAAAATATCCACGTTAACCACAGCGTTTAAAGGTAACATTTCAATGTAGAACGTAGAAATATACAATGCCAACTTTATTCTGGCGACTGGGTTGAATATACTGTTTTACAGTAGATAGATATCACAATATCAATCAGTTTGATATTTTCAAATCACATTTAAAAAAAAGAAGAAAGTTAAAGAAAAAATGGTTTCTGTATACATTTTCAAAGAATCTTGACAATAACTGCAGTACACTTTTGCTTCGCTTTTCCACATCCGTCTCTGTGACCTAGAATCCTTATGTTTCCACAGCTGGTCACATTCCTTTCATTCCTCCACATAATAAGATGGATGTAACATCTATATTCATCTCAGTGACCAAATGTAAACAGTCGGCACCAAACGAAAAGAATGCAAAGGATTCTGAGGGCATCCTGGACTTTCTATTCATTCAGTCAAGGTTCACTGAAAAACAAACTTGTTTTCACCCAGGAGCTGTATTGTTTCTTCACATGTGTTGTTGTGCTGCTGATGAATTCAGTTGAGCTCCGAGCAGCTGAAAGTGTTTATGCTGGCCTTTAGGTGCAGGTGCACAATCATACCCAAGGGAAGGAAATAGAGGGGAGGGGTTTGAATGTGACACAAACAGGAAACCAGCTTTGTGTTCCCTCCTGCTCAGTGGTGCACACGAAAGGCCGCGTAATCTGTGTCATTGGCTTATCCAACACAATATGCTTACATAACAGACATTGTTGAAAGATATTAACCTACTAAATCCACCTCTATTATAATGAAACCTTTTTAAAATCTCTCATTGGTCATATTTTTTATCTTCACACAGACCTCCGTGTGAGGACAGATCATTGGAGTCAGTATTTAATGGGAGGTCTGGGCAAAATGCCAGTGGAAGTTCAGGAAATGCCTCTTGAAGTTAAAAAAAACAAAAAGAAATCACAAAAGCTCCTTTTAGCATGTTCAAATTAGTTTCTGGTCATACAGGGGGCATCTGTCCTCTTTGTCCCACCGTAAGTGACCATGTCTTTTTTAATGTGTTCCTGCTTGGAAAAAATGAAAGTAATTATTCAACCAAAATAAGCAAATACTGAACATGAAGTAGTAAAACTGTAAGCACCACGTAGCCAGCAGACTAAAAACCTGCCAGCCGATGTAAACTAGTGGATATCAGAAAATAATAACAAACCTTTCCAGCAAAGTGCAAAAAAAGTGCTCGGCACAATTTGAATTTACTCTTAAAAAACAATTTAAAAACTGAGTCAGAGATTTCTTTCTTAGCAGGTTATACATTTTAAAAGATACTTGTTAAAAACATGTGAATAGACTCTGAACTGCACAGTACTGCATCCTAGAGGTAGACTGTTTCTGTCCATGATTTATGTCCTTCATAGCGGCTCGTTTCTCAGCTTAGAGGGTGTGTGCATTGTGCTGTTTGGTTAGCTGTTAATAAGAGTCTGTAACTTCCTAGCGGCTCATTCTTCATTTCATCTCCTTCATGGTCACACCTCCATTGTTTCAGAGCAGAGAATACTGCTCATTGTTTTCACAATTTTCAAACCATACTTGGTGATTTTGTCAATCGTTCAAATTTGGCTGGGTGGTAGCACATTTTTCTGTGCAAACTCATTACACTTATTTATTTTTGCTTTAGCTTGGACTTAAATGTCATTGCCAAAACAGTCTATTTTTTTAATCTTTAAATGATTGATTGTGATGACGATTCTGATGATGTTGATAGAACATAGAAAATCATGTACGATCTTTCAAACCTCAATATTTATTCCATACATATAAAGTATCTGGCTTGTCTACTTCAGTTTGTAGGACTGTGTGTACTGGGAGCAGGGTGTGTTTTTCTTGCGTGTGTGTCCAAGGGGTGTCCTGCATGGTGTGGGAACAGGTCCTACCCATGTACAGGAAAGACATTAGGAACAACATGAGTGTTGGGGGAGTGGGAGGGGGACAGACAGAGGGACGGGCCAAGGTGGGGGGCTTTCAGGGAAAGGAGGAAACGAATGGAGAACACCCTCGACTTCTCATGCTCACAACAAAACCCCTCCCCCTGCCCCTTCCCCACCCAGCCTCCCCTTACAAGTGTGAAGTGTCCCTCCTCAACAATAAGTGCAGTGCAGCGTGGAGCAACAACAAATAGTGCGTCACTAACGAGTCACGGCAAACATTCCTGCCTGTCTGCGTTTGCATGTTGTCTTCTGATTCTCGCCGCTTCGTCCCAGACTTTAGGAGTGTGTTTGGGACAGACAGTTTGTAATGGGAGGGGTGAGATGTTTTTCTCCAAACAGTATGGAGACTTTTTTGACTGTGTCGGGTACAGTTTTTATCACGATCTGGCTATCACAAGATCCTTTCTAATGAGTTTTGCCCGGAAGATGACTTGTGTAATCGTCTGATGTAACTTAAACTAGAAGAATTGAATTTGTGGGTTAAGCAATACTGCAGATTGGCTGTATTGGATGTTTTAGAAGTGGTTATTTTATAATAGTCATATATCAGTTTCTTTGTAGAGACACTGAAAATGTCAAATTTTCAGGAATAAAAACAAAACAAAGCAAAAAAAAGCCTCATTTCAAGTCAGGTTGCCAGTTATTTCTGTAGTTATCCAACTTGATTTGTCATTTCATAAGATTGAAGATGGCCTAAGCTCTTAGATATATGTAATGATTTTCACGTGAAGATCAGCAATGAGGAACATGAGGTTTTTCATATATAAACAACAATTTGTGACCAAAATCTGGACCACAAACAGTTGTTGTGTAAACATCAGCAGCAATAGAGAGGGAAGAGTTTGTTTGTTTTTAAGTGCCACTCCAGCTCCGCTCATGGAAGTGATTCATTCCTGTAGAGAAAGCAATCAAACCAGAAATAACCAAATACACAGGAGCTTCTACGAGGTGTTTCACAGATAAAGCAAATTCAGAATACAAAAAAACAGTGTTATTAGTGGCCATAGACACATTTACAGCTTGTAAACAATGATGACCTACATAACGATGCGCTTGTCGAGGTACGCAAGGGCACCAACCACCGAAGATCACAAGTGACACATAAATAAACTGACTGAGAAATGAGGACAGACTTCCAGATCTGTTTGCCATTAGTGAGTGTGCAGAAAAACATTGGCAAGTGGCTCAATATCCAGTGGACATATACGTATACATGTATTTAGTTAAGACACTTAGCCTGAACAGATGGTTTTTTTTTTTACTAACAACCTCACAGCTAAATGTACACTGCTCAGTGGAACAGAAAAAAGTGACCTCAGGAAGTCAAATATCTACAGTCCAACACCTAGAAACAACAGCAAACACCAAATTTCTCAGATTTTGGTTTACCAAACCAGAGCCAAAACAATGATTTTGAGCCTTATTGCCTCTTTATGGGTAAAATAGTTAAATGCACTACTAACAATTAGCTTAACTGTGACAAGTGAAAATATTGTTTATAAGCCATTTTTGATCCATAATCCTTTTGTAAATGAAAATTTTCTCATTCAACTCAACAAGCTTTAATATGCTTCTGGCTCCACAGCAACATCTATAATCAGTCCACAGCTTGATGTGTAGCAACTTTCAGTAAACTGTGGATGAAAAATTATGAGTACAAGGACAATTCACGCGAAAACGTCTGATTCATGCAAGGCATGCTTCCTGGGAATAAGTTCATGTAATGAATGATCTCTGTATTAGAGGTAAATTCAATTATAAGCGCTGCAAAATAAGACGGTTTGGAAGACAACAATAGTTGATTCATATCTAACTCACTTAATGACCAGGTTGCAGTTTGGCCTTCTGACCCCAGTTTTTGTCCATGAGTCCCATTGGTGGCCTCCTAATTAGTACAATGTTACAATTGGGTCTTTCATATATCGCTCAGACAACCACTCTACTCAGGCTGACTGTTGTTTTTTAAAAGACAAGACAGTCTGGAGTGGTTAAACTAGTTGTGCTGGTTTAGCAAAGGACGGAGGAATGTCTGATATCCAGGTTCGAAAACTATGTCACAGATAGAGTTTGCCTTAATGTGTTGTCAAATCTTTGTCCATCTAGTTAAACAGTTCACATTCACTTATTCTTAGAATGAGTAAAAATTTCTTTATTTCCTCTTTTGGATTTGGATTTCTGTTTCCATGCAAGTTAGGTTGACTGGTGACTCTAAACTGGCCGTAGATGTAAATGTGAGTGCGAATGGTTGTCTGTCTCTATATCTTAGCTTGTGTAATAGTCTGGTGACCTGTCCTGGGTGTACCCTGCCTCTTGCCCAGTGCCTGCATTTGAGTTATAACCATTCAGGCATTCAAAGAAAACAAGTTAAAAACGTCGCTATACTTAAGTAAATCAATTTTTATCCCACCTCTACAAGTTATGTCATCACCTTTTTAATTCAAGGTTCCTGTGTGTAGGATTTAGTGGCATCTAGCAGTGAGGTTGCAGAACTAAAATTTTTCCATTTGGGCGAGCGTGAAGGAAAACTGAAGTGGCCATCACAGAAATGGGAATGGTAATATCTAGAGCCAGTGTTTGGTTTGTCCATTCTGGGCTTCTGTAGAAACAACATGGCTGACTCCGTGGAACAGGACCTGCTCTGTATGTAGATATAAACAGCTCATTCTAAGGTATAAGAAACACAGCAGTTGTTATTTTCAGGTGATTCTCATCTAATGAAAACATAGTTTACACTATTAGACGCCCCTAAATCCTCCACACTGGATTTCCCACATTATAATTCTATCCCAGCAAATCAAATGTTATGATCATGTTTTTAGTAGCATGCTGTTTTTGTTTTTTATTCCTGATATTAAAAAAGGCCGACCCCTCCACTGAAAATAGCTTTTTGTGAAGGAGTTGTATGCTGAAACATTGTTTCGTCATAAATAATCCAGTTACATGTTGCATGGGAAAAGATCACAGAGAGAGAGCGGTTATTAGCTTTGGGTACAGCACATGATCTGTAACGTCTGTCCTGTTTTTAAACTCACAAACAAGTCTGTCCTAAAGGCCCAATGGCAAGAACACAAGGAGGTTTGAAATGTTAGATAACCAACCAAAACCGCTAAGTTGTAACAGCATGCCACGCAGTTAAACTACCGTGTCCAGTGTGTGCCATTGATCACATGAATGAATGGAGTGTTGTGCGATGAATGCGTGCAACAAGCATCTTGAAGTACAGCTTGGCAAGTGACACGATGATCCGAATCTGTCATATCTTTTCATAGTTCGAGCACTTGTTGTTATGACTGAAACAGAAGCAGTGACTCAGATTTTGTTTTGTTTAGAAGTCTTTACCGATGTTAAATTGTCCGATAAGATGCAGGGTCAAATGGTTTGGCAGTGAGTCAAGCCCCCAGCTGCTTGCAGCCATTGTGTTTGGAAACTGACCTTTGTCATGATGATGGAGAGGAAAAGTTGAAATAGGAACAAAACAATCCTCAGCTGAAAGCCTGATATAGTGTCAAAGGAGCAGTGTGTGTGTGTGTGTGTGTGTGTGTGTGTGTGTGTGTGTGTGTAAGCGAGAGAGCAAAATGGTATGTGTAACTTGTAATTGGATTTTTGTATATACCTGCACGTATATGTATTGCACATATTTGTATTTGAAAGTGGATCTGTGTGCTTGTACGCTTACTGAAAAGTGTAAAAATCTGAGGTTGAAGTCAGGGTTTTATTTCAGAAGCAAGACCTGTTTCTCCTTTGAGGCCAGAAAAAGACTGGCCGCTGCTACGTTTTTACCTGTTCTGGATTATGGGGATCTCTTGTGCATGAAAGCATCTGCACATTGCTTGCATATGTTGAACAATATCACAAGAGAGGGAGTGCTGCTGAACTGTATATAATCATGGCTGTGATTCAGCTGTAGGCATGAGGTCGTAGGCCGCAAGCGCCATTTATTAGTAAACAGTAATAAGCGATGTACAGACAGTCCTCTGCAACGTCTCCCAAAATGAAATAAAAAAATGTGTATGATCAAAAAGTTGCATACTTGGACAATTTAGTTGAGAGGAAAAAATAAGATGTGATTTCTTTATGCACTAGTTTTGGAAGGTTTTGGAAGACAATCATAACTAACAAAAGCAGTTTTTCCATTTCTTTGACTTTCCATTTTGGAGAAAGACAAACCCTTTAACAGGAAGACAAGAACAGGTCGTTTCCTCTCATCCCTTCCCATCCTTCCTTCTCTGCACTGTCCCTTCCGTCACTCGTCACTGTGAGTGCTGATCTTGCAGATGTTGGTAGTCTTTGTTTTCTCAGATGTCTTTGTTTTAGAGCTCGTAAGGAGGAGAGGAAAAGTAAGACTTCTGGGATTAAACCTTTTTGAAAAATGTGTTTTTATTTACTTTTGTAAGTTTGTACACTTTAAAGTCTTCTAAATTTTAATGTCCTAACTATCAGTGGGGATGCCAGTGTTCATCATTACAGTGCAGCAGAAATCAATGTATTTTATTTTCTTAAAGGTAGCTTTTTTCATAGTAGACATGTGGACATGTCATAGCCTGAAAAGCACAGGTGTAAGTAATAACATAAATGATAGCTGCATTCCTTTCAGTCCTGACTGTTTAAGGCCCCGGTATATTGCGCACTCCCTAGAAAACTTCAGTGGAGCTGAGCCATCGTTAATGTTATTATTTCCACCTGTGCTCCTCCCGCAGTGAAATGTCAAAGGGCTTGTTAAGACTGCCAGCCCGAATCCATATTTTGACATATCCAGATTGCATCCAGAGTGATCCGAGGTCTGAGCAGCGAAAAACTGCATGAAATACGATTTTTGCAAATTAGATCCAAACTACATTTGGAGGTGATTTGAAATGTGATTCTAATCTGATTTGCACAGATGCGTCTCAGCTTGGACACTCTGGACGCTCAAATCTGATTTCAAAATGTCCTACGTTCAGTATCGCAGAAGCAGAGCTTTTCCAGCTGTGCTGCAAGCGCGAATCTGTCTCACCACCAAGCGTTAAATGGGACTGATTAGAAAAATCTGACTACTTTAGGGCTGCCCCTGTAGTCAGATTCACATCATCAGTTGGAGACCTCCTAGTCGACAAAGATTGCTAAAGTTGGGGAGTTGTTTCTGGGTTAGGGTTTTTGCTAATCAGTGTGCTGTGCAATGTGCTTCTGGTGACGTTTCGGTCCCCAGATGTTGCTGCAGAGTGAACGCTTTTGATTTGACGATACACTTGGATGCACGGAGTTGCATACACGATACAGCTGCATATTGTGTGTCGGCAAAAAAACGTTGCGCATTTGCGAGCCACAAATGTACAACAGTTTTTAGTTAGCGCTTTTAGCTTGTTTACTATATTACATGAGTGCCTGCTGTCACACTGAATGTTCTGCTGAGCCCCGTTCAAATTTTACATGACTTTATATGAAAAAAAAAAACAACAACCCAGGAATCATCGAATATTCATATTGAAATACTGAATCTGATTCAACTAACATTATTCTGAGTGGGGTACAGCCCTAGACTACTCGTCATCATAGAAGTTAATTTTAGGGTTGATGATGTTATATGCAACATAGTGTTCTTCATTTAAATATCTCCACAGGTTTTACTAGTCCTGTGCATACGGGGCTTTAGTTTTGTTTTCCAAAGTGTATGAGAGCTTGTAACACCTGCACACAAATGAGATTAGATCCAAAACGAGACTGAATCTGAGGCTGGCAGGTACGAGATGAGAGGGAGTTGGTCTATTTTCTGTTGGACAGTGTTAGCTTTAGCACTACTGCTGTTTGTCTTTTTTTCTTTTCTGTCACTAATGATTCACTTTTAACTACATCTAATGTTTTCTTGTGCGGTCTCTGTGATTATTTTCACCTATTCTCTATCTTCTTGTGTCTTATTATGTCTTCTCTGCTCTTTCAACAAGTGAGCTATTTAAAGTAGCTATGACTCAAAGTGACTCACACCTCAATCACTTTTGCATGTGGGTACACAGACACACACACACAGAAAGGGAGCGAGAGAAACACACACAAACAAAGACTCTAAGGTGTCCTCAAGCAAAGGTAGCAGCTGGATCCAGCATCGCGTTGCATGTTTTAGAAGAGAAATATCAAATATCTGAAAAGTTCCCCGAAACATTTGAGGAGTTGCCTCTGGAGATGGCACACACACACACGCACACACACAGACACACACACGCACACACACACACACACACACACAAACAAAACAAAACAAAGAAAACAAATCCAACAAACAGAGAAATTTCCCCATAAATACACACGGCTAAATTTAAAACAACTGTTCAAAACAGTTCAGTGTCTTACAGGGAAATAGAGACTTGAACTGAAAAAATATCAAAGCTGTGTCCAGTGCTCACACACATACACACACACACACACACACACAAACACATAGAACAACACACACTGGCTGTGAATAGTATGGTGTGTCTTACAACTTAATGTAACTGTAGTTGCTAGGGATGGAGAGAACAAACCTAATGAATGGCTGACCAAGTTCTGGCCTCCCACATGCACACACACACACACACACACACACACACACACACACACACACACACACACACACACACACACGCACACACACACACGCGCGCACACACACGCGCACACACACGCGCACACATATGCACTCCTGCACCAGACAGGATCAAATGTCCTGAGCTGCTCTTTGTTGAGTTTTGTTAAAATGTCATGATATTTCAGGTAAATGCTAAAAATGCCCAGTGCAAAGAAAAACAGCAGCTTGTTAATTATCTGCGTCCTTTCTGCTTTAATGTCCGTCTATGGATCTCGACCCTCTAAACCTCTTTCTGAATTTCTCCTACGTCTGTTTTTCTCGGTCTGAGACTCTGGCCTTTCTCCACGTCTCTTTTCTCTCTTTTTTTCCCTCAGCCTCTCTTATGCAACCAGCTCATAAATAGAAAATGGATGTGTCACTCAATTACTGTATTTATGCTGGAAATGGACTACAGGCGCAGGCCAAGGTTTATACCAGAGCCCACACAGGGTTTTAAGCCTTCTTCCATTAACTTTATTTTTACTCCAGTATCAAAACAGGCTGACTCATTCATCTCGGCTGTACAGGTGGATAATGTGCTGCGCTTTTTAAATTCTTTTTTTAGTGCTTGTTTAGCAACTGAAAAATCAATAGATCCGTATCAGACTCCAAAATAGGGACCGACACGAGCAAGTATGAAAACATGTGCCAACACATTTAGGATACAAAGGTGAGGAAGGAAGGGAGATTATTTTCATCTTGTTTCCAAGAGGGAAGCAGGTTTTGCTTTCTGTTTACTTTTTTTTTTTACACGTCTAGTTAAACACAGAGCAAAGTGTTGGTGACAGGGTACAAACATGCAGGGAACTTTTAGTTTCATCCAGCAGCTGTGTGGTGTTTTTTTGTTGTTTTAGCTGCTGCTGGGGTTAAATCAGTCCCAATCCTACATCTCTTCCTGGTCTATGCTGTTTGCCTGTTAGTCAGCCAGGTGGTTCCTGTTCTCTACTTCAGTGGTTCTCAAACTTTTTTTTTTTTTCAGTAATTTACCCCTTTTGATGTATTTTTTCAGTCAAGGGCAGAAAAAACTATCTAAACAGGTACAGTCACAGGAGGCAAGTCCCATTAGAGGTCCAGTATGCAGGATTTAGTGGTACCAAGAGGTAAATTTGCAAAACTGGAATAGCGAATAGCCCCATCAAAAGACAGTTTTTGTTTTCTACTGTAGAAATAACATGGCAGACGCTGTGGAAGAGGACCAACTTCATATGTAGATATAAATGGCTCATTCTAAGGTAACTAAAACGCAATGATATTTAAACAAACATTTAAACATAGTTATGAAAACCATATACAGTTTCTGCTGATAACTGCCCCAAATTCCTGTTGCATCATTTTCAAAGTGCATTGAAAAAACACACACAACAACACAGAGATCTACACCGGTGAGTGCATCTTAAAACAACGTACGTGATCAGCTATAGCACTTCTAAGAGGAACCAGAAAGTAGCTCTGCAATATCTAAGACAGTGACTTAAATATATGATTGAACATTAAACCATAATAAGCTGTCTCTGATCTCTTGTGTGGTAAAACTGTCTTGCAACATAAAATGTTATATAATCCTAAAAAATATTTGTTTTAAAACATTTAAATATCCCTCTTAAAAAGAGCTTTTATCTTTTAGAACAGTTCACAAATAGCACCAAATGCTGATAAAACATCTGCTGGAGTTTATAGTGTTCATTAGCAAAACCACTTTACCCACAAGATTTATGTATGTGTGATTAATTGGTTTTCATTACCAGAGAAGAAGAATAATTCGCACTGAGCATCAAAAATAACCTTTCAAATTGGTCTTGATGCACAGAAAGGACAAATTCCCGTGAAATGTAGAAATATAAACAGCTCAATATAAACAGTTGTTTAATAGTTTAGCTTGAGAGCTTTAAAAAAAGAAACTTAAAACACAAGACTTTAATCCTCTCAGCGTGGGATCTAGGCTCATTAAAACACACCACCTCTCTCGTCATGAAAGGACCCGCCACCAGCTGAACTGTGACCCATTTTGGGTGTGACCCCCTCCGTCTAAGAAACAGGGCTGCAGAGTCTATTATTCAACACCCTGGGAACTAAACCTAAACCCAGCGCTCCTCTCATGTGAGAGCCAAGCAGAGTTTGAATCACAAGCTGAATAAAAGCCCTTATGTGTTCTTTCAACATTTTAATGGACCAAACTCTCTCGAGCTGCAACCTAACAACACATTTCAATGTGAGTGTGTGTGTGTGTGTGTGGGTTGAGGTGGTAGGTTAAAGGGTGGGAGCGGTTCAGGATACAGACGAGGGAGCGCGTCCTGCAGTTGGAACAATCACACCCAAACTTCCACTTTACCTCAATCAGCTGCAGGACATTTCCCTCCTTTGACCTCTTGTTCCCTTTTACTTCCCCCCTCTCTCTTCTCTGTTTTAGCAATCTTGCACAGTCCGTCCGATTCTGCACATCTATGTTTTCTTTCTCTGTTTTTCTCTCCCTCTGTCTCTTATATTCTATCTCTTCCATCTCTTTCTGCAGGTCACTTTTGTCGTTACTGTGACTGAGTAGCTTTTTTCCCACAGACTAGTAGTATAATACAAAATCCCGAATTGTCCTTTGTTTTAAGGAGCTGAATTCATGATTAAAGCCACTAAGTGTTGAAAATGCCAAAATGCCAGACAGAGGCGAGGGAATGTGTCAGAGTTGTAGGAAGGATGTAGACTTGACTTGGTTGGTGAATTACTATTATTACTACAACAACCAGGGTGGCAGTTCAGACTAAATGTGACGTGACCTTAGAAATGGTTTGGTGGAGAAAATGCAATATTACAGATTTCCATCCATTATATACTCCCATATTATTTCATGGTTAAGGAAGTCTGGAGCCCATCCTGGTTTACTTTGGGTGAGAAGTGGGGTACAGACTGGTGTAGGTTTATCATTCACATATGGGTCCAGAGGGTAGTTTTACACCAAAAAACACTCCAAGTAGCATGTTGCGGCCTGCTGCAAGCTGTCATGCAATGTCACTGGAAAGCTGTGTGTTGGCCGTTTGATTCTGCGGCAAAGTACAACCAATCTAAAAGGTTGGGGTCAGTTTAACGTTTTGAAACCTGATGAAATTGGCTTGATTTGTTTAAAAAAATGCAAAGAAAGCAATGAGCTATGAAAGAAGAAAGTACTCCAAAATTAGCAAGATATTTGAAAAAAGTAAAAGAAAATTTAAACATTATCTTATTTCTTTAAATGGTTAACTTAAAGTGATGAATTTCAGAGAACTGGTAAACAGTCCTTTGACTCCTAAGTCATGTTGACCTATGTGACAAAGAATTTCTTCCTGCTTTTAAACACGGACACGCCTCCAAGATGCAGAGAAATGAGTTGCTCAGGTTTATTAAAGGTATAACCTACTATGCAGGAATTAATGGCTGTCAATAAATGGTATCAACAGCTGGCCATTTTGTGCCTCTATATTTGTCTTTTTTGGTGCTGTGTCCACAATTTTTGTAGATTCCTCCAGGATGCATGCTGCCTATGGTCTGACATCTGGTTGCTATTTTTTTTTACACTTCTAGTAGGTCATAATTGATGATTTCGAGGAGTTATTTCTTATGAGTTTTTGATTTTTTAAACTAAATGTTGCATAGTATAGTTTTAAAGTTAAAATAGACCTCAAGTCAACTCAAGTTACACTGAACACTATACTTATTTTTGAAAGACGACGATGATGGGGGCCGACAGTTCCCTTGTTATTGCTCTTGCTGTAGGATAAGAGAGGTTGCAAAGGGTTAAACTAAGGATGTGCTCATGTTTCTCATCTATATCTTCAATAGTCAAACAAGTCATCAAGTTCCAGTCTGAGTTTCCCCATAAACAGAAAAACAGACAATCTGCTGTACTTTCAGTACTCTCTGTCTCTGTGTTATGATGCCTCCCTCTTGTGTTCATGTTTGGTACTAAGCACTACCAAACCAAGGGGAGGATCAGAGGGTGGAGCTCCACCTCACTGCCCACAGGCACAGGTACATTTTTTTTGTCTGTAAGCCAAAGCCAGCACAGCAGCAAGAGACTGTCTGGAGTTGTCAGTGGTGAAAATGAGTTCCAGCGCTGTGCAGTAATGACAGTGGAAGACACAATGAAGCAGCCAGATGTTGCTTTTCACTAAATGCAAGTTAGATTATCAGGGCTGAACTAACAATGGGGACTTTTGTGGCTGATCTGTTTCTGTTCCTGCTGATGTCTGCAGGACACGTTTATGGAGGTAAGGCGCTGCGGAGGAGACAAAATCATTTTTCCCTTCACTGTGTGATGCAGAAGTTCAAACTGCAACATTGTAGTTGAATGATTTGTTGCATTGACATAACAGAGCTGGTAATGCTTTATAAAAGTGTGCAAAACAATAGTTTAAAATGGTTGTTTACCAGTATTATGGTTAACTTTACACATTCACACATGAGCTGTGGAATCCCATCCCCTTTTAATCAATCTATATAGAAGATAGTGGTATTGTATTATTTGGAAAACCTTGGTGAAAAAGGTAAAACTTTTAATTAATTGATATGATCAATTTCCCTAGCTCATTACTTACATGGAGATGAGTTTTTCATCAAGTTTGATGTGTTTAATTGTTTTATGCACATGAGACATATAATTAAAAATGCCCTAATTTGCATACATTTTCAAAACCTGGTTCAAAATTCTTTCTTTCAAAATTCTTCCATTTTGTCAACACATTACAGTTTAAGGGTTTTTCAAAGGGAATTTTGGATATCTCTTTTTATCTCTTTCTCCATAAATCAGAAAATACTTTCAGCAACTATTAAAAACAAAGCAGAAAAAAAGCATTTTTACTATGTTTTTAATAATAAAATGTTACATAAATAAGACTATGAATTATTTATGAACAAAAAGAAAACCTTTGTGAAAAAAATGGATGTAATGTTAACTTCCATGATTTTTTAGACCAAAAATAAGATACTAGAAGTGTGTGTGGTAAAAAAAAATTAACTAATAGATATTGGCATGAAACTTTTTGCACTACAAGTTTTCTGAAATGGGTGCAAATAAGGCATTATCTAATTACATATGCACTTTTTGCATTTGTTTCCAGAAAAAGAAATCTGAACTAAAATAAATAACCAAACATTAATTTTGACTTTTCATTCCACTTGTCTGAAAGAAGATATGGGAGCATTAAAGCTAAAGTTTTCACCTGTAGTGGCTCCTAATGTTAAAAAGTGTCTGTGACAGTTGTCAGCTTAATGTTTAATCCAGTTTAATATTGCCTGCAGACATATGGCAATGTGCTGCACGATAATGGATTATATTTTGGTTCGATGCTTGCAATTACTTATGTTTTTCACAGGAACATGGGCACATCTGATCTGATGTCATACTCTCTACCAATTTTTTTAGGGATGCAATTTGCTTAAAATAACAAAACCATATCATCAATTTGCTCCTTCATTTCATTCCCCACAGCAAAATCGATATTCATTTTACTCCAAGTGTAAAAATTAACATTTTATACTTGTTTTTAAGTTCACACACAGACTTCATTCACCATAACAACTTGGTTTTAAAAGACTCCTGAGAGATAAATGAGCTCTGTAAGTGGACGATGTCTCAAACAAAACAATTCTTATCTAAAATATGTCATTGCCACTGAAATATGAACGTCTCCTAACACAAGTTGCTGCATGTGCCGGAGTAATATTTCAGGGCCATCAGAATTGCATCTATCCTTACACCTGCACCTGCTCATGACAGCACATTATAGACCTGCACTCACATTCAAGGAAGATTACTAATAATCCAATGTTCACGGGTATCATCGAGGCAGATTAGAAAGAGATGGACAGGCACGGGTTATACTGACAGCGGGCTTATAGGCTTTATGTAGAGCGGCATGCTGGGCCAGTCTGCTGACTGAGTAATTCTCACTGGGACCAGTCTTATAACACATGCTGTGATAATAGCCTTGTTAATAAACTTTTTTTTTTTGTTTTTGGCAGACAATTTTCAACCAGAGTTTATAAAAGATATAAAGGCAATAATATGATAAGACATTATGCACTATGCTGACACCATCCTTGACATGAAATTAACACAAAAGGAAAAAAAATATGAATCACAGAACTGATGTAAAATAGTTTTTCCCCCAATTGTATTCTGTTTTTAAAAGCAATTTTGTATAAGAAGAAAAGTCTTTGATTCATATTGGATGTTAACCAACATTTTCCAAAACTGTCAGTCAACAAAAACTGTAATTTTACAAATAAATTCACAATGCTGACAAATGCTTTAACCACCTGCCAGAAACACAATATTAATGCTAAATGGTTATAATTTCCCTTTAGGCAAAAGTCTTGCTTGTGTTGCTGTCTGGCTTTTTTCTTTGTGATGTGGAAGGGTAAATTATTGGCTGTCGTGTAATTACACTGTAGAATTGTTGAGCTGTACGCCACAGCTTTTGAGAGTAAATTGTTCATAAAATGTTTTTTTTTTTTATCCCCATCAGGCCAATTAATTCTTTGTATTGTGATAAGTGAAATTGGAGCAAGTTTGTTGTATTAAACAATTTCTGTGTTTTTGTTGGGTTTTTTTTTTTAAATACGTTTTTATTGGAATTATTGAAATACTTCTTTCATTTCTATGTTGTGCTCAGTCTCACTGCCACTTAATACTGCCGGACCGTTTAAGAGAGTTTTCAGAGTGTCAGCCTTACCCAACCACACACACACACTATTTGACCTCTGTTTGCTGTGTTTCTTTTTCCACAAATTGACAGTCATTGTCACAGAGTGCTCCACTACGGCTGCTTTGTAGGTCGAATCGATTAAAATCAACAAAGCTTTACTGTTTTTTTATTCACAGCTGGGAGTGGTGGGTACACTGGCATACAAACAAACATATTGGAACAATGTTCAGTGGTCATGAATTAATTTAAAAACAGTAATTCACACATTTTTTATTTACATTTGGATCATGGTTTCCCTATATGAGTCAGCTATACGTATGTGCTTTAAAAAAAACAGCACCCCTTAAGCTTTATGCAAATTACTGATAGTGTACGTATATGCTTTTAGAGCAACTGAGAAATGCTTGTACAACTAAATGTCTAGACTGCGTCATTTGGGTCACCAGTGAGGTCTAATTAGCATCTGAACATTTGCGTCTGTCCCGCTTCAGAATGCATTAGTTGTCATTAATTGAATTCAGATAGCAGGTGTAAAGTAGAGAGCAGACACCACATTAACAAACCAGTCAATACAGAGTAAGTGAAAAAACCTTTGCTGGGAGGTCACCAAATGTTCACCTAATTTTTTGGGGTGTTTTAGTATACTGACAACATTATTTTTGTCAAAACCAAAAGTTGTTTTCTGACCACCAATTGTTTTCTCATTGCAAACCACTTTGACAAAAGCTCAATTTCTCATTCTCTTCTCATTCATTTTCACAGTGTCTTTCTATGGTGATGGATACATCCACCTGCGGACATCGGAGGCGTCCATTCAGACGTTGCTCCACGTACGATTTCGAACCTCCAGTGAGGCAGGGATGCTGTTTTTGGCAGCCGGACGCAGAGACTTCTTGCTGCTGGAGCTGGTCTCTGGGCGCCTGCAGGTAGGCTACAGCAGTGGTTCCCAACCTTTGTTCGTCAAAGGACCCCATTTCTATCTTTGAGTAAACTGACTAAGTGACATATTTTATGGCTATTTCATATAATATTCAGTACCTTTTAATATCAGTACAAAACAGCTGATAAATAACGAGCCCAAATACTGAATGAAATAACTGCAGGAAGCTTGTGTATGAGTGACTTGGATGGATTTTAACAGCATTTCCTGTGATTATTGCATTAAAGATGAGTTTTCCTGTCATTTTTTAGAAATGCTATATATCTATATCCATATAAATTCTTATTTTTAACAATCAAACATACTTAATAAGCTTCATATGTGACAAAATTAGTCTTTTAAGTTTTTGTATTTTTCCAGCAATTTTTCTGTTTGCTTTTTTATAACTGCAGGACGGGGCTGTTAAGTAAAGAGTGAAGGCTTTGTGACATAACTTATGTTTAGGTTTTTCACTGTGCCCTTATTCTGTCAGTTTTTTCTATCTTGAAAAATAGTCAGAATTTAAAAACAAATGCTGAGGTAAAATCTTGCTGTACATTCTCAAAAACCGTTTCCTTACACCCTTTAAAATCACGCAGGACTCAACTCCCTGTAAAGCTTTGGAGACCCATAGTTGGTTCAAGCACATAGTTGCATGCTTGTCTAAAGCAAATGACAGGAAGTGTTTATTAAGAACACAAATGTTGTGACAACTTTCTCTTTGACCATTTGGTTTTTAGTAATATCATACAAATATGTGAAAGTATCTGGAGGCATTTCTTAAAGACACTTAACGCCTTCAAATCAAGAGAAAATATTTGACCCTCGGGCCATATTAGCTCATACATATTGCCATTAATAATCCTGAGGAGAGACAGAGAGAGAGGTCTGAACACACACAGCTTGGTGTCGGATTGCTTGCAGAGAGAAAAAAAAAATATCCCCCCCGGTACTTTCAGAACAAGTTCCATCATGACCAACATTAAGAGAGAAGACCGCAAAGGTTTAATGAAAACTACACTGCAAGGGAGCTGCCCATGAAATAGTTTGGTTGCATTTGTGTGGAATAGCCCAATCCTTTGAACTACAGTCAACACCCTTAATTCTGTTTCCAGTGTGGTTAGTTTTGGCTTCAAAAAAGTAGAAGACTGAATGTATCAAAATTATCTCCTTTTGTTTCTCTATTCCTCACTCTCCTCGCCTCCCCCTTCATCCCATTCAGGTACGTCTGGACCTGGGCTCAGGTGAGCGTTCACTGCGCTCAGAAAAAGGCATCCATCTCAGCGACTTGGCATGGCACTCCATGGAGCTGACCCACAACCACCATACTGTCAACATGACCGTGGACCGAAACTCTCACACCAGCCTCCGTATGCCAGGACCAGATCTGGAGCTCAGTGTCGAGGACGGGCTATATGTTGGCGGGACAGCCGGATTGAACCATCCCTATCTACTCAACATTTCCACTGGGTTTAGAGGTTGCGTTGATGAAGTTGTGTTCAATGAGCATAACCTGTTGTCCAGCTTAAGGCCTTATTCTGGGTACAAGAGCGTCCACGAGGTATCTCTAGGCTGTAGTTCGCAGTTTTCTGCAACAGAAGAAGATTCTGTGAGTTTTTTCAGCTCTAAAGCCTTTATTGCTCTGCCGCCGTGGGAGGGCCCACAGGAGGGGGTGTTTGAATGTGAATTGTACCCCTCTGCAAGAGGAGAAGACGGCATGGTCCTGTACAGCTCTGGCAACCAGGGAGGGTTTGTTGCAATAGAGATCAGAGATGGTAACATGTTGGCAACAGTTGGAAATGGAGAGGGGAGCAAGACTGAGTTGCGTTCTCTAACACATGTTCACAACAACCACACCTGGTACCCCATCCAGCTGCACCTGCTGCCAAACAGCGTCCAGCTGAAGGTGGGGCAGGAGTTGGTCAGGGCAACGCTGAGTCTGGAGCTCCAGGTCATCCAGCTCAAAGGGCCTCTCCTCCTCGGAGGGCTGAACGAGGAAGCCTGGAGTGAGGCAAGGCGGGCTGGGCTGATATCATCTGTGCCTGGACGAGGAGGCTCGTTTAAAGGTTGCCTCCGGGAAATCAGGGTGAACACTCAAAGAACAGGACTACCCCATGCTGGCGTCACCAAGGACATCACTGTGGGATGTAGGACAGGGCAGGCTTCAGACGCAGTGACCACCACCAGCCCGACACATCGTCCTGAGTTTGATGTTACAACCACACGACCAATTACCAACAATAAGAAGAACCCTAACTTTTTGTTGCTGAGAAAGCTCGAAGTTGCGGAGGGAGGCCGAGCACCGCTGGAGCCCAAACACATGAGGGTAGGATCTATTGTTTCCTGCTCTTCTGTTTTTCTGTTTGTGATGATTGCAGCAACAGCCAATCACGGTCAGTCAGCTGTTGCAGCCATCTGACGCAGCGCCAAAGGACGATCTCTGTGAGGTGCTCTCCCTCAGTCTCTGTGAGGTTAGCACAGGCTAACACAGCACAGGGTGATCCCTATTTGTCATATTTTGCTGCTTGCCCACCCCCCTTCCAGCAGAGGTTAACACCAAGCCTTTAATCATACACTGAAATGGCTCGACTCTACAGTTGAATCTGTTAATAACCATTGAGTAATGCTAGCCATGTGATGCTAACAGTTAGCCCTGTCACTGTGTGTGTGTGTGTGTGTGTGTGTGTGTGTGTATGTGTGTGTGTGTGTGTGTGACTCTGTCCAAGGCAAAGAGCTCTGCTCCTGCAGCAGTAGTCTCATGACAAATGAAGGGAGAGAGAGGGGCTGAGCATGTCAATACCCTGTGCACAGCTTTACAATGAAATGAGACTTCAGCTGATCTAAATAGCCAAATTTGCGTTAAAGTTGTAGTGATTGGACAGAATTGCACACAATTAACGGGGATTGGCTGAATTTGTGTTCATTGTTGCAATCACAACATTGCAAAAATCTTGCGGGGAGTGTCTCATACATAAATGCCAGTAAAAAAAACATGGCATTTTCACATAATAGCACCAACATGTAAGTTTTTTCACTCCCCTCTAGGTAAATCTGGATTTTCGGAAATTGGGCATTCATCCATCCCAGTTGATGTTCCGCATCGAGGGTCAGCCTGTCCACGGCCAACTCCGGCTGGACCACAGTCATGACCCTGATGTGACGATGGGCGTGGGGCAGGAGAGAACTATCACAATAAAAGCAGAAGAGGCGGACCGAACTTTCAGTATGCTGGACCTGTGGCAGGGCCGAGTAATCTACGTTCACAGTGGGTCAGAGGACGAGCATGACTTCTTCATGTTTTCAGTCTTCTCCAGCAGCAAGAAGGAGCTTCCTGCGTTTCTGAAGGGAAACCGGCTACATCGGTTTGATATTAGCATCAGTCCTGTTAATGATGCACCTGTGCTCAGCCTGCCGGAGGGGAAAATTTTCACTCTGCTAGAGAATTCTAAACGAAAGGTACGTCACTGAAGAATGCTTGGATGCTATGTCTAAGTGTGTTAAGTATAACTTGAAATTTAATACAAACACAATTTCTCTAGCTGACAACAGATGTGCTGAGGGTGTCGGACCCTGACAGCAACCCTGCAGAGCTGCTGTTCAGCTCTTTGGGAAACCTCAAAACTGAGGCTGGAAACCTCGAGCACCAAGATTACCCTGGAAGGTTTGTACTACGGCTTGTAAGACATTACAGCGCCTTGCAAATCTTCTTACAACCAGTTGTGTATCTGTTGGAGCAGTGGCTGAGGTTAAATGTTAAAATAAAACAGTCTTTATCCAAATCAAACAAAATGTTCCAAGCAAAAATACACTGCGAAATGCAGGCTAAAAAAACATGAGCTAATTGTAGACTGCAGCACTTAAAGTGTTAATCTGCTGGTACAAAACTAGAAACTATTGGGCAATTTTTTTGCAACGCAAAAATACTGCACTATACAGTAAACTATAAATACTGGAACTGACAAATTCATCAAAATGATCTAGAGAATTGCACTACACATTTATGGTCTCTATATTTTGATAAGGTTTAAACCTAACACATTTAGTCTAAGCCACTTTTGTTACCTTGATGCACCCAGTGACTGTATATAGAGCTGGACAACGAGTCTAGTTCGTCCCACTGTAACTGCCATGCAAGTGTTTTTGTCTTGTACTGGTGGTGGTGCACTGATGGTTTCTTAGGGTCAGTGTTTTAAATCAGGGTTTTTCCTAACCCCAATGTGCAGAGTTAGTAACAAACCATTAACAGGGTTGTATCTACCTTCCAGGGCCATTAACCTGTTCTCTCTGAATGACCTGGAGGAGGGTAAGATCAGCTTTGTTCACAGTGGGGTCTCCACCTCCCGACTAGCACTCAGGGTTAGCGATGGGCTGAAGGTAAGTAATGTAGTCCTGATTATCCTCTCCCTTCATTCTCTTGTCCTCCCGTATTTCCTCTCCCTTCATCTCATCTGTTGTTCTTATTCCTTCTCCTTTCCACAGTTGAGCAACACAGTAGTTTTGAGGATTATAGCAGTGCCCCTCGAACACAAACTGGTGAATAACACCGGACTGGAGGTGAACCAAGGCGGGTCTTTCATCATTACAACCACTCACCTTGCTGTGCAAGTTAACGTGGATGATCAGGCGGTGGAAATCCGCTATGACATCACAGAGTTACCAAAATATGGTGAGGTCCAGCGGTTGCACTCAAGTGGAGAATGGAAACCGACAACTTCCTTTTCTCAGAATCTTCTAGAAAAAGAACGGATCCGATACCTCAGCACTTACCACGGTCTTCAGACTCAAAACATCACTGATCACTTCAAATGTAGAATTAGCATTGGTTTTAATGCTACAGAGGAGGTTGTTTTCCCCATTGTGGTACGCTGGATCCACTTCAAGGTCACACGCAGCAAGATGGAGATCAACGGTGTTCAGACTGCTATTATCACTCCAGAGGAACTCCATGTGGTTTCTAAGGGGGTTAAACTCAACGAGAGTGACCTCTTCTTCAGGCTCCTAACAGTACCAAAGAAAGGGCAGCTGTTTCTCGACAACAAAGTTCTACAAAGAAACTCAAACTTCAGCCAAAAGAATATCACAGATGGCTTGCTGAAGTACGAGCTTCTCAACAAGCTGAACGACGACACAAGAGACACGTTCAGCTTTCAGGTGTTTTCGATGCACGCAAACTCAACAGCTTACGACTTCAGAATCAACATCAAGGCAGAGTCGAGCGCAATCACTGTTGTCAACAAGGGCCTTTCAATCCTGGAAGGAGGAAGTAAAGTCATCAGCAAAGATGTCCTGTTCACTCACACAGCAAGTAATCGTGAGGTTCACTACAGTATCATGGTGAGCCCCAAGCACGGACAGATAAGGAGGATCAACCTCTCCAACTCAACTTCCATTAATGATAACATTGTGGCATTCACAAATCGAGATATCATCGAGGAGAGGATCATGTACGTTCATGATGACAGCGAGACAAAGCAGGATTCCTTCACTTTTCAAATGATGGTTTACAAACCTCACAAACGCAACATCAAGAAGGAGGACAGAAACACGGCTGAACACACCTTCAATATCTCTGTGCAGCTTGTCAACGATCAGAGACCTGTCAGGGTTGTTGATAAAGTTTTCCACGTGGCCCGCGATGGGCAGAGGCTGGTGACGTTGAATGACCTTCGTTACCGGGATGATGACTCTGACTTTGAGGACAGTTGGTTGGTGTACACACGGAGGGGGATTCCCATGGGAGATTTAGTGCTGGCCAGTGATACCAGTCACAAACTGTACGAGTTCACACAGCGTGACCTCGAGCAGGTGTGCACCATTTATCTGTGAATTTTCTTTGTCATCACATAGGAGAATATTTAGAAACATGAATGCAGAGACTAGTCTTCAGATGTTTCTGTGTCATGATGTCAATGACCCACATGTGTTCTTCATTATCTTACTGATCACAAAATAGTCTGAAAGCTTTGGAACTTCTTCATTCTGCACTATTAAGTTTGAAAACTATTTCTGTACACACAAGTATTATAGCACTGTTTCAAAAATAATCTTGGTCTATACTAACATGCCTAAAAATGACCATCCCATGACCATTCACATACATTGGGCATGCACATGCCAGTGTAAACAGGAAGCAGATTGTCTACTCTGCGATGGTTATGCTTAGTTACAGAAAATACAAAGGACATGACAAAAAATAAGACCAGAGATTTATTTGCTTGGACCAACGACACAGTGGAAGTGTTACTGAAATGAATGAGTATAAGGCGAGCAACGAAAAGGAAAACAAATCTGTAGCCGTTGCAAAGAAAATACAGTGACATATTAAGGCAGTTCTGGGAGCATTACTAATCGGAGAAAGAAGCTATGGTGGGAAAGAAGAATAAAATTACAGACGTATGTAGACCTAGCTGTAATGTTTGACTGGACATGTTGTTACTGATAAGACCCAATAATGAAATGAACATGGGTGTCACATTGTCAGTTTTGGAAAGTTGCAGAAATTGTAGGATGCAGCTTCGACCTCTAGATATTCTGTCGCAAGGAGAAATTCAGGTGTTTCTTTAGTTTGTAAATGTATTTATAATGCATGCTAACGCTTTAACCTCTTCTGTCATCACCTCCTCTTCTTTCTTCTCCTTGCAGAAAAAAGTGTTGTTTGTCCACAGAGGAGTGAGTTTTGGGCGTTTTGTGCTTTTCGTAACAGATGGGAAACATTATGTTTCAACACTACTGGAGGTGATTATAATGCCTTTATCTATTTATGTATATTTTACAGAGGTGCTGGTAAATGTCATTGCTGATTGGTCATTGAAATACAAGGCCCCTCCACAAACATCAACAATCTAACTATCTTTGGCCAGAGTAGCCTACTCCATCTTTAAGTTGGTTTCGTACTTATATTTTCAGGTTTTTAAAAGTAGTTTAAAATGTGTGTGTAATGGTTACTTTAACAGATTAATTATAGCCCCTTCTACAAATCACTTGATGGTAATTTCAGCAAAAAACGTTTTTAGTGTGAAAATTAAGTAAGCATAATGTGTTTGCTGACTGCTGTCTGTTGTGTAACCACCTGATGCAGGTGATGGCCCAGGATCCTTACCTCCAGGTCGAGAACAACACGGGCCTCATGGCCCAGCGAGATGGGATCACAACCGTGACCTCGGCTAACCTCAGCATCTTCAGCAACCTCGATATCCGAGACCCACAGGAAGTGACATTTGAGGTCTTCCTTCCGCCCAAACACGGTGTGCTCTGCTTTAATGATGGAGATTACAAGACTGTAACAAAAGCAGATGCAATTTCAATATTCACCCAGCAAGATTTGGTGCTGGGGCGCCTGGTGTATCACCATGACGGCAGCAATGAGTTGTCAGATGGGTTCAATGTGACGGCAAGAGCGAGGGAGAAGAGCACAGAGAGCCGACTGGACAGAGGGAGGAGGGAGGTACATCTGGACATCGGAGTGACAGTGAAAATCTACCTGGAGAGTCACCAGAGGCCGCCAACGGTCATAAGTAACCATCCAGTGGTGGTGGAGGAGGGACAGAATGTCTCAATAAGCAAAGAGCACTTAGAGGTAAGCCAATAAACCATTAGTATATAACTTATTGATTATGTGGTCACTTTTAAGCTTGTATTTGTATGTGTTGTTTGAACAGGTGGTTCATGAAGACAGCAAGCCCTCAGAGATAGTTTTTACCGTCCAGAGTCCTCCTGCTCTGGGCATCCTTCAGCAGATTCCCCCCGACAACAATCCCCTGAACAAAAATGAAGGACAGCAGCACGTCTATCAAGTACAGCCAACTGTAGGTTTAAAGCTGACAAGCGCAGAAAGTTGCTCGAATATGTTTACCAACTGCCCAAAAGCTTATTTCACATGAGATTTGACATTTCTTTATATTTTACTCCTCACTTTTCTCTCTTGTTTTAAGTGGGCATAGCTCAGTTAAGAAATGTTATGTCAGATATTTCTATGCACCATTCAGAGTAACATTTGAATCAGAATGTGGTGACAGTTGGAGGATTGTTTGATGAGATTGCCGGGCCCCACACTGTTCCAAAGTTAAGATTTTTAAACCTCTAATTTAACTGTTGTTGATCCAGGTCTGAAGGGATTAAAGAGCCAAATGATTCATTCAGAAGCAGCACTTTTTAAGTTTCTGCTCTACTCCTTCATGTAGGGCATCACAGAGCAGACAACAACTTCCTTTACACAGGAGGACCTCAACCAGGGATTGATCATCTACCATCAGCAGGCTGCCGGACGCACCAAAGACTCTGTTCTGTTGGAGGCAACCAACGGGGTCACAAAGGTCGGACCTATCAGACTGGAGATTGACATCATTCCTATGCTGCTCCCTCTACAGGTAAAAAAATGTCTAGACATTAGATGACCTTAAAAAAAGGAAAGAATGGTATGGAAATGGTAATAAATTAATTTTGCCAACCAAAGGAAGAAACAATTGATCAGGTAGCCAACTTTTTCATTCAGCCAATCATTACTGTCACTGGTTCTGTAGGTGTCTGACTTGACTCTTGATGAGGGGTCATCCCTGCCGCTGACCTCTGACATAATCAAGGTGGCCAGTCATCACTTCTCAGGGATGAACTTCTTGTACCAGGTCATCGTTCCACCGCGACACGGACACCTGGAGCACAGCCGCATCCCGGGGATGCCCATCACTGCTTTCACTCACACTGAGGTTTGACTTCTTTGAAATTGTAATTTTTGTAAATCTTAGAAAAAGTAATAATAATTGTGTTTTATCGACATCTCGAAAATATTGCGTAAGTTTTGCGCAGATCTGTAATAGAAACCCACCTAGTGACTGCTTTATGACTGGGAAATCAAACTCGATATCTGACAGATTTTTGCATTTAGTTAAACTGGAAACACTCGTTTCTGTGCGATAACATGTTTACTGTTGTTTTGCCAGGTGCTTTGTGATTAGGGAAGTGCTAGATTTTGTTCTCGACATGAATCTTTTCAAACTCACTTGTCTTTGCAGGTGGAACGTGAGTACATCTCCTACATCCATGACGGCAGCGACACACTGAGTGACAACTTTACCATTGTGGCCAATCAGACAGAAATCAGGAAGCACAGTCTGCCCTGCACCGCTCACATCAGTGTCATACCTGTCGATGATGAGACTCCTGTTGTTATAACCAACAAGGGTCTGAAGGTGGGGAGGGACAACATACATACATAGGACATGTTTGTTAAGCTTAGCTAATCATTTTTGGCTTTAGTGTCATTAGTGTTCTCCTCATTTAATCTTCGTCACCAAAATGTCCATTTCCCAATTTGTTGAATGATTCGTTCAGCTAAAGTTAATTGCCTTTTTGTTTGCTCAGGTGTGGGTGGGTTCAGCGACAGAAATCACCACAGATGATCTCAGTGTGGAGGACTCGGACACTCCTGACCCTGAGGGGCTGGAGTTTATCGTCACCCCGCCCAGCAACGGCCACCTCGCCCTGAAGAGCGCCCCCTCCAGACACATCCTGAACTTCACCCAGAATCACATACAGACTGGACAGCTGATGTTTGTGCACAGTGGTGAATATTTTTTGCTATTTGAAGTATCATTTCCGAGACTTTTAGACCAACAGATGAGTCTGGAATAAATGAAGGAATAACCCCTCTTTTTTCTTGATGTTGACTCTGTTCTTTTGTAGGCGCTCTATCAGGCGGTTTTCACTTCCAGGTGAACGATGGCGTGAACTTCACCCCTCGCCAGATTTTCAGCACAACTGCCCACTCTCTGGTTCTCACACTGGAGAGAAATCACCCCTTGGAGGTCTATCCAGGTAGGGTTTTACAACAAAAAAATTTGTTCAACACTCTGGACTTGTACGTCAGCTAAAGTAACTGGTGGAGGGAGATGATCTGAGAGAGGCGTTTCTCTCCTCAAGGAAACTGGCCTGTTCATCTATAACAAAGTTTTTAGAAGTTTAGTATGATCAATGTATTGTTTAAATTGTCTTTCCATTCTTTAGTGAAAATGTTTGATAGTTTGTAGCTCTATTCGTCCTGTGATTATGGGTAAAATGAGATCTGACAAGTAAAGCTAAATTTAGTGCAGTTGTATAACAGTTACACTGGGAGGCCTCACTAGTTTGAGCATTATGTTGCTGCTTTATGTTTCTGCCTACACAAAAAGGCAGCAAAGATTACAAAACCTCTGTGCCCAGTCAGTACCTGGCTGATACTGGCAATATACTCAGCTATCAGTCGTCTCTTTAGTCAAGGTTACATTAGTAAAGCTGTTATTCTCATTGTATGTAACATTTAATACTGTACTTGTTAATTTTGTATATATCATTATCCTTAGTTCGTTTCCTTAGCTATCCACCCCAAAAAACAGATTTTTTAAAAATGAATTAGCATCACAGGTGGCAACAACAGAAGTATAGCAAAACATCTGTTTACAAATTCTCACACATCTTGCAGTATGATCCAGGTCTCATTTATTCAGTATTATGCTTAGTACTTCAAAAACAGACAGGTGAATCAGAACTAAATCTTTAAAATACCAAAGAAACAAAGTTACACAAACAAATTAATAGATTGAGGCAGTGGTAGACTGGCAGCTCCCAGTGTTCAGCAACACTTATTCATTTATTTACATTCCTTGCTCTTAGCCCATCTGCCCTTGTATGGCTGATAAAACTGGATGATACTACGTTTAATCAGTCATTCACTGCTTCCTCTCTGTTGTCGTGAGCTTTTCCTCTCTCTTACCGTGTCTTTGTCACCTTTAAGGCTCTGTGACACCAGTCTCTGAGCTGGAGCTTCAGGCTGTAACCAACGATGTCAGCGACATCAAAAGAAACCACTCTGTGGTGTTTGCAGTGACTGCTCTTCCTAAACTTGGTAGCCTGGTCCAACGAATGCCCGATAACTCTACTCAAAACATTTCCACGTTCACACAAAGCATGGTAGGGATATGTGTGTCTTTACAATAAACAAAAGAGTTTGTTTACTTCTTAAATAAAATTATGCTGTTTCTTGTTGGTATTTTCTTCGTCTCTGTCTATTAGGTGAACGATGGAGTTATCTTCTACAATCAGAACAAGCCACAGTCAGTGGGATGGTCGGCTACAGACTCTTTCTCTTTCACCGTATCTTCACCTCCTGCTTTCCTTCCTCCACACACCTTCAACATCTTAATCTCCCACCAGGCCAACGAACACCATGACAGCCCTCAACACAAGACCAGACTACTGAACAACGCAGGTACTGTGCGACTGCACAAAAAAATCTCTTTTACTATTTGATATTTATGGTACCAGGAAGAATGCAAGTTTAAGAGGAGCAATTAAGGTGTTTTTATCTGTCATTCAGGTGCTGTGGTGGCTGAGGGGGGTAGGGTGACGATTGACAGGTCTAAACTCGATGCCTCCAATCTCCTCGGGAAAGTTCCAGAGCCTCACAGGAAGGACCACCACATCCTATACCGCGTGATTTCCTTGCCGCACCATGGCGCTCTGTCTATACGAGGACACAACCTCACCAGGTGCTTGGCTTATTTCTCGGTATTTCAATAAATGAACTGAATACTGAAATTAAAATGAGTATCAAATTCAAAGCACAATTATATAATTTCAACACAGTACACCTCAGTGGAGCCTGTACAAAAGTAAAAAAAAAAACATGTTCAAAATTCACTGCTGACTCAAACAAAAACATCTCCCAAAAACCTTCTTGATTATGATGTAAATAATTATTGTGGCTCTAAATTGTTGTCTTTTCTCAGGAACCAACCTGACTTTTCCCAGGCCACACTAAACAAGTTCGGCATCACATACGTCCACGATGACTCAGAGACGACGAGTGACAGTTTCACTTTCCGTGCCTGGGTGGCGCCTTTGGATCTCTCCCCGTCTTCCTCCTCATCTTCCTTGTCTGGTTTTTCCTCTTCCTCTGCCTCTCATTCCCCTGTCTATTCAGCCTCAACATCCTCCCTGTCATCACCAGATGTGGTGTCTCATCACCGTCCAAAGGACAGGCTGGCGGTGACAGAGACGTTCAACATTACAGTGACGCCAGTCAATGACCAGCCGCCACTCATCAGGAGCAGAGCCCCAAGTATGAAGGTGGTAGTCGGAGAGAGAGTTGTACTCGGACCAGACAGTCTGCAGGTGGGTCAGTGCTAAGACTAGGACCAGATAGGACTAGTATGTGAGACAATCTCAGATATTCTTTGACACTGAGGTGGTAAATTTAAGGGAAAAAAAACACAAATGTTCTGCAAGAAAGTTAGGGACATAGTATAAAGAGCTATGAAGACGTTGGTGAAAGGGTTAAGCACAGGACTTGAATCAGTATTGGCTTATCACTTAGTTGGTGTATTGCTTCCGTTTTTTCAGGGTGTATAGAGCTTCTAAATGCACACTGTGTACATAAACCTAAGCAGAATAGCTTATTAGACATGTTCGTGGGTGTATCATATTTTGATGTTGCTAGGACACCCAGGAATATGTGCACTCGGTTGTAAATAGCCAAGATGGCTATTTATAAGTTTAGATAACATTGTTGGGTACAGGTGTATATGTTTTAACAGAAACCTGTTGTTTTTAATGGCAGTATAGGAACATAATGTTAAACATACACAGTATTCCTCCCAAAGTCATCGTGTCACAGTTATAACAATATATCATAATAATGATTGTGACATAAAATCCATTCCTTCCACAGGCTTTTATAAAGAAATGATAATTTTCAGGATAAAAGATAAGTTTCTTTGCATGCCTTATGAGATAATTTACCAGTAGGAACGACACTTAAACATGTGTTTACTTTAGGTGAACGTAAACTCCTCTTAGAGTCTTGTAAAATACAATAATGTCAACCAATATGTTCAGGTTGAGGATCATGACACCCCTCCAGAGGAGCTGCACTACCTTGTGATCAGTAAACCCAACAATGGCTACCTGACTCTGGGGGAAAGACCGGAGCAGGTGACCTCCTTCACCCAGTACGACGTCAACCACGGTCGGCTGCACTTCACACAGCAGGTGAAGATTCAGTCCACTAAAGGAGAATTGAATCCTTTTTTCAAATGTATGTGCCGTAGGGAAACCTATGAAGCTCCTTTGTGTGTAATTTGTATGTGATTATAGAATTATATAACTGATTGCAAAAGTTTTTGCTTGTAGAAAAATGGGCATGCCTCGCTGTCTACCAGTGTGTTTTGATAATACCAGTAGGGGTCACCAAAGACAGAAATGTTGAATCCCAAAAATGAGAGTTTTAAATGTGTTTTTGACCTCCTCTGTGTCTTTGTTCAAATATATATTTAAAGTACAAAATTAGAAATTTGTCTAGTCTGCTTGTCTTAGAAAAACCTTATATGATTTAGACAGTGATGCACCAAGAATAAGCACATTTTCAAAGGCTGTAGATTTAAAAAAAAATATTTCCCTGACTTTGAGATAGCCATTGTTTTCCATTCTTTGTGTAGATGTATTTCATTGCCTTTTTTGGTGCTTTTTAAATTCCTCCTTTCTGTTTTCTCTCTGCCAGGGAGAGCCCTCAACAGGTGTTTTCTACTTCAACGTAACCGACGGTCATCATCGTCCACTCTACAAACTGTTTAGTTTGGAGGTCATAAAGCCCTCCGTCTCCATGGTGAACAACACTGGCCTGTCACTGGTTCAAGGCCGGACTGCTGTGGTCCTGACAACCAACCAGTTTGCAGCTCAAACAAACAGCCGCAGGCCAGCCAACATCACCTACGCCGTCACCACACACCCTCACCACGGACGCATTGCTATCAACGACCAGGAAGTGTCAACCTTCCGCCATGAGGATCTGCAGTTTGGCCGTGTCGTTTATCACATGACTGATCTCAGCGAATCAGAGGACAGCTTCCAAGTCTCAGTGTCAGCCTCGGCACCTGGTGTCGACTATGGAAATGTGACAGCGCAGACGGTGAAGGTGACTGTGCGGCCTCTGCTCTCCTTGAGGGAGCCAGTAAGAGTGCCCAGTGGTATCGCTGTGAAACTGGGGAAGTCCATGATCGACGCCTCTGAGCTGGCAAGAATCAGCCGAGCCGACCCGGTCTTTCATGTGTTGTCGCCACCAAAACATGGAAAACTAGTCAAGGTAAAGCTGTTCATAGCACTCATTTGATATAGTTTAAAGGGACAGTTCAACCCAAAGTCCAGTGTGGACTATCTAGAGAATTAAAACTTGATGGCTGCATTAGAGAACAGCAGCAATGGTTATATGTGGAACGGTGCTGAAATCATTTTATGTAATATGCTATTTTTTTAGAAGGCATCATGGATATGTTTTACAAATTGTAGATGGGATATATGAAATTTAAATCCTAAAATTTATTTTGCTTTTATCCCAGAGCACAATGAACAGTTTCACTTTCACTGCACCTGGCATTCTGCTGCTCCGTCTGTGCCCAGAGTACACTCTGCACTCCCAGTACAATGAAGAACCAAAACAATATATAAATTCCAACAAAACAATAAAATTTCCAGCTCCAAAAATATAAAATCAATATGTGTCAGCAGATATTCTTGTTGTGGTGGCATCCACAAATAAATGTATGTTTGGGAAACCCTGCCAATGTATATGAGAGAAGGCAGACATCACTACAGCGGATATCTCCAACACACAAAAAACACCCCAAAAAATCTGAAAATAAGCACCGCGGGTAAGAGGAAAAATATGTATTTGTTTTGATGTTAACTAACCCTTTAAAGGAACATGCCATGCTCATTGTGGATGCACCCGATAAAAAAAAAATCACCAAAACCTCAGTAACTTATGCCACTTTAAGTCTAATCATCTATTTTTTATTTCACCCTCTCTTTGTCTGTGTCTGTGTGCATGCAGATGACCTATGACCCTAACCGAGCGTCAGAGGTTCTGAAGTCATTCACATTCAGAGATGTGGTGCAAGGTCGGGTCGCCATCGAGGAAACTCTCAGCGATGGTGACAACCAGCTGCATAATAACAAATCAGCACTAACAACAGCTCGAGGCCACGCCCCCGCCACGCCTCTCAATGACTCTTTCATCTTCCTGCTAAAGGCTGGAAACGTCCAACCGGCGAAGGCCGAGCTTCACTTCACCATCCTTCCCCACCACCAGATGCATCATGGTCCAAGCGGTTCAAATACAGACGGTGCAAGTCGTGAACACACTACAACCCGTCTCCCGACACATAATAAGACCACTGCCGGAAGAGGAGGCGGACGAGGGACCTCCACGACACTAGGCGAGGCCGGGGTGGGTTTGCCGCCCCACATCTTGTCACCTAAGAACCACAACAGGACGCAGCACAAGCCGAGGCCTCACAGCCGCTGGGGGAACCACACACGCAGTCATGGAGGGAGATCAGGCAGCGGTGCAGATGGAGCAGGAGGGGGTCACAGTCATGCCCCCAAACCCCACGCTCCTTCTGTCTCGGACATACACGGTCCAGCGCTCCCTCCTGAAACCCACCCGGTCCACGTTGAGGTCCTCCCCCGCCCTGCCGCTGACCCTCTCCTCATTATCCTGCCGCTACTGGCCTGTTTGCTCCTCATCATAATCCTTGTTGTTCTGATTCTGGTGTTCCGCCGCCGCAAAGAGAAACAAGCCCGGCTGCGGCTCCTCCAGCAGCTCGCTGCGGTAGCGTTACCCACTGAGGGCAGCCCTTATCTGGGCCGGGCAGAGCGGAGCGTGGCTATGCCCTCTGTGGTCGTCACCCCGTTGGGCACAGCAAGCTGCCCGACCTCACCCAGGATGCCCATAAGTCCCAGGAGAAGGAGTCTGGCCCCTGGAATGACCTTCTGGGGGCCACTTGAAGCTGATGGAGCAGGTGGGGATGGGAATATTAGAGGTGGTAACAATAAGGAAAGAGATAATGTGACTGCAGGATTCAAGACCCCTCTGAGATCCAGGTCCCCAACTCCGACTCTGAAAGACAACCAATACTGGGTTTGATGGGAGTGGTCCAAAGAAAAACTGTGCCTTAGAGATGTGTTTTTGATGGGAAGTGTGTGGTGCCTTGTTTCCACATCGCTCTGTGTATGTATGCAAGTCAACCAGAAATCCATTTATTCCTATGAGAACTTCCGTGATCTACAGTGTGTTTGCAAAACTCCTCCTTTCATTTTTCTTTCTTCTGCTCTGTAACTTGTCTCAAGTACACTGAAGAAACTTTAGTGGTAGATTTCAGACAGACCATATGCCCTCTGCCACAGGAAAAAACAAATTAGCTAACAAGATGATTAACATACTACAGATTTATTTATACTTTTATTTAAGTGAAAAGTTTGATGGCATGTTTAGCTAACTATCATTGGTAGCATACTTGTAATGTTATTCACATTTAATTTCAAAGTAATTAGTGCCCTAACTAAACTGCAACTAGCTAAATAAATCAAATTAAAGACTGAATGTTATTTTAATTAAACAAAAAAAAAAAAGTTGAAACTCTCTGAGGCCCCTCTCACCCCTTAAAAGCGCAAAATGGTTCAGTCTGACCCTGTGTCTCTAAACACAGCTAGATCCGATAAGTGAATGCTGCTGGAGCACCAATGCACGCTGTCATGTCTTTCCACAAAAAGGTAAATTGGGATTCAAAAAAAAAAGGAAGGAAAGGGAAAGAAGAAAAAAAATAAAAAGTGCGTGATAGAGAAAGGGCAGGGGGCCGCAGAGACTGCTTATGCAAATGGACCAGAATTTAGTGCTATGCTTGTTTACACAAAAACAGGCCAACTTCCTCACTTATTTGTCTCTATTCATCATTGGTCCTGTTTTTGTCTTTGCACTGCTCCATACACATATTGCATGACATCAGACAATGAAAAACACTCAAAATGAACTTTTCTGCCATTTCTGCTGCTACGTTTCTTTCAATCCATACAACAGATGCATTTCCTTGTGTTGAACTCGAGCGGCGTACTCTGTATACTACACTGAAATACAAAACAAAACTGTGTGGAAACGAGGCTTAAGCGCGTATGCGTATGTTCAGGAGACATCAGTCGTCTGCTAAGACCTATCTGACCAGCTATGAACTTTAAAAAAAAATATTCCTACAAAAATAATAATAAAAGGTGTGAGGTAGTATTCAAAGCAAACTGAATCCATTATAAGTGCTTAGTTTGTTCTTGTCCTTTTTGAGATTTTTTCAGTTTTTGCAAAAATTTACTGTAATGACATAAGCACAACCACAGGTTGCTGACTGATTCCTCAGAACAGAACACAACTAACGTCTACAACTGTGGTTATTATTGTTTTATAATTTTGGAAATGTGGCTGAGCAAGGAAGTGAAATACAGGCTAAGGCTTGTTATATTAACTGTTAAAGATTTGATGTAGCTGAAGTTAGCTCCAAATATTAAGTTGTTGAACTGGTAATTGACACCTTTCCCCTACATTTGTAGCTGTACAGAGCTGAGGTGTTACTTGTATGTACGTTGGTAGATCATACTGCCTGTTTGTACATGTGACTCAAGATGCTGTCAGTTTCCAAGTTCATGCATGCAAACTATTTTACACTCACCCCGCTTTCACTGCTCTGCACACTTTGCTATTCCCTTTGTTGTTGTTACAGCTTTAGGCAATGAGCGGCCATTTCACTGTTTCTGTTTCTTTACACATTTACCATTCAAAACTGGTAGCTTCCTTAGTTCTCCATTGACCTCAACATTTTTGTCACATATGACCCCTGTTATGCCTGCCACAGTTTGCCATGCACTGTGAAAGATTTATTTTTAATAAAAGATATTTCTTAAAGAATTACCTGTGTTAATCTTAAACACATACTGTAAGTGCAATCAACAGTCAGTGGAGCATAAACTAGGAGAGAGATCAGATGATCAGGAATCATGACCTTCAGTATGTTTATAGTACATGCACATTTTAAAAGCTGAGTACCCGAACACATAAAACACTGTGAAATTAAAAAAAATGTCCAGAAAACTATGTTTATAATTTGTATATAATGGAAATTATGTTAAAGAAATGTTATTATTGTTATTTTTTTTTAGCACTTAAAGGGTTTTTTCTTCTTTTTTAAATTTTTTATTTATTCAGTGTTGTGCTTATTTACAGATCCTTTTCTTTGAATGTTTTACTTATTTATTGCTAAATTTTTAGTCCATTTCTTGTTAGGTTACTTATTGCCTTCTTCCCATGTTTTGAAAGAAATCAAGCCATTTTGCTCAGGTTTCAAAGGATAAAGTCAGTACTTGAAACATGTTTCAAGGTTTATATTGATGCATGTATGCATCATACCACTTGCAGCATACATACATGATATCCTGAAAAAATTACTCTGGCTGTTGCATATAAATGGTATCTCCTCCTTTTTATAGTGGTGGTTAGGGGTGTTAATCAATCACTTTGTGTGCCTCTACACTGAACAAAATTGAACCTTGTTTTGTTCCTATTTTTTACTTTTTTATGTACTCAATAGATATATTTATCTCAAATTTTGGTCACAAACTTGTTAAAATCTATGTTAGTAGGCACTCCAAAATAATCCCTCCACCTGACAGGTATGGCGCATCAAGATGCTGGTTAAACACCATCATTAGTATGTGGGTGTGCTTTGGGATGATCACTATTAAAAGGTAATCATGCTGTGATACTTTCTCAGAAGCCTAATCTTTAGCATATCATAACCGAGAATTATCATTTGAAATAATAATAATGAAAAAAAACCCAGTACAGAACAAAATGGAAATGGGGAGGAGAGGATAGAGAGGCAGGTCTAAATAATGAAGAGCGACTGCAGTAATCTGACCTGCAGTCTGTGAACTCTGGTGTCAGATATCAGTGATGGGACTGCTGCTGCCTCCTCAGGAAAGCCTACTGATGACACGCTTTTCTCTGGTAAACCTGAGTTTCACACTCAGGACATGAGCTGTTCTTTGATTTTTGCAAACAACATTGGCTTTTACTCGCAGTCACTTAAAAAAACAAAAGATTTGGATATCTTGAAGATTTGCAAAACATTAATAATCAACAATACAGAAAAAAATGTATTCTACTTTAATTTATTTATTGAAATGCTGTTCTGATGTGTTACATCAAAAGTGTTAAAGAGTTTAATCGTGGTGAATGACGTGTTTGTGATGAACACCGTTAACAGTCTGGCTGGTGTTGTATCCTATTATAAACCTTAAAGTAAAATTGCAGCAGAGGAATGTTAAGTCACACACGTCATTACAACATTTACCAGAAATTCACAGGACTAGATACTGCAAAGCATTGTAATTCATTCAATTCATCATCTCAATGATCTGCTGGTCAGTTCATAAATGTATGTTAACCAAATCAAAAAACCTTCCCCTTGGTGTAAAAAAAACTTTTCTTTACAGCCTAGTAGTGGCAGCGACACGACCTTAGGGCAGTTTATTTAAGTTTAGCATTAGCTTTTAACTTCTGGTGATTGCATTTACGCTTCAAAAATCCTGAAAGAGGTTTTCATTTATGAAAATTATCTTGCTGAACAAAGTCTGTGAGTATCCTAAATGTTACTACAGACTTTATTTTCTGCAATAACCCAAAACCAATGAAAAAATCCCACAGGCTTTTTGACAAGGGAACCAGGGCGATGTTAGCTTCTGGGTTAGCCTACAGAGAAATGTCATCCCTGGGGCACTTTATTGGTTTAACAAGAATATTTTGGAGTAATAGGTTTGCATCATACATTTTAATAATACCTAGACACCAGACCAAAGATGATGCCTATTTATTCCTTTAGAGTTGCTCGCCTGTTGCATACAGCAAAACAAGTTCTCTAGATTCCTAATTTATTTCTGCAGTATGCAGCCCACTGAATATGTGCAGCAGTGTTTCTCCAGCTGGCACCACCCAGAATTTTCTCTTCGTCTCATAGACTACTCACTGTGATAACATCAGTTTGTTCCTCATTTTGCTGCTCGTTTTTATCTGCTAGCTTAATTTCTGATATCAACCGACGTCAGTTGTTGCTAAATTTTGTGAGAGTATGCTGCAAAAACAGAACCATGTCTTGAACAAAGTTAGTTTTATCTTGATTTGTCTGTCTGAAATAAAAAAGCCATTTCAGTGTTAGAATGTTTAAGAGGTTTAGGGCTTGCAAAAAATGGGTCAAAAATTAACTTCAGTGACTATGGCACTAAGAGAAAGGTCATAATCTGAACTCTCGTTCACTTTTCCCATTGGAATGAATAGATTTAGGACCGCTGCAAGTGTCCTTAAGGGGCGGGGCAGTGGCGAAACCTATATGACACAGATACAGGAAATTAATCTAAAATGGGCTGTCTCGGTTTATCAAAGGTCTCTGTCTAAATCATCCTTCAAATCACAATGCAGAATCTGAAATGTTTCAGTTTTTGGTGCCCTTAAATCAGATTGTCATGTAAGAAATACATAGGCAAGATTTTCACCAAGATTGTCTTAAAACGTTTTTAAACTAAAAAAGCCCAAAACAAAACTATGCCTTCAGAAGAATTGTAAATATGCTATTATCACATAAAAAGCCTATACATGGTGACTTAAAAACTGGAAGTTCAGGAGGCATCCATCGTATTGAAGTATCTGTACCCTGAGGCTGACTTTTGACCTCCACTGATTGAGGGAAAGCAGAAAGACAGATGTGGACTTCTTTGTGTGTTGATAGCCCAAAGCCTGCAGCAACCCAGAGAAACTGAACTGTGGAGTTGCTCCTCAAAACAAGCCTGTCAAAAACATCTGTCAACAATAAAATTAGTTGGAAATTAATTATTGTTTTAAGTAAAATGCAGAACAACACAGAGCTTCAAATTATAATGCAGTACATATGTGAACGCATCTGTCTTGTAAGAGATGTAAGTCAAATTTCAAACTGTAATGAAATTTAACTACTGAACTAATTCAACAAAGTCTCTCTCCATTTTCACAAACTATCACTTCCACATTGTCACTTTCCTTTAAAACAATACTGAACAGGTCATTCAAGTAAAAACAGACACATACAGAGAAAAATCATTAAATCCATGAAGTCTTTCAATCATTAAAACATCCAGTTTGAGTGATTTTGGGGAATTTTATGTCTAGGGCAGAGGGTTTCTATGAAGTGGTGAGGCAGCGAAGGCATGGAAAGATCACGTGACCCTGAAACCGGGAATCGAGCCCCGTCACAGTGAGAGCAGCTGTTTTTAATATCTGTCGCAGTCCCGCTGACTTGCAAGATGTGCCTGGAACGTCAGCAAAACCCCTGTTACTGGTACATTCATCAAAGCCGTCCAAATAATCCAAAAAGTTGTCGTTCCACAGTCCAGTCAGTGGCCTATATTTTCTAAAAGAGTGGTGTATTTCTTTCAATGCTTGCAGCAGGCCAAGAATTCACTGCATCAAAAAGTTTTCTCTCTTCAGGAGGATGTTGTTCTCCATAACTGGCGGAAGAACTCATCAATCATCCCCGTCTGCAACCCTCTTTAAGGTTCCCTGTTTCCTCAAGGCCTCTGTAGTCCAGCTTCTCTGTTTTCTCCCTCTCTTCCTACTGGTCGTCGTCATATCTCTGCAGAGCGTCCTCCAGCTTGGCGGTGATCTTCTGGAAGAAGCTAATCTGCTGGCGGAGGTGGTGCTGCATCTGCGCACGGAAATCTCTTACACGTGTGCGGTGGAAGTGCTGGATCTCTGCCAGCGTGGCGCAGGAAATGATGTTGCAGCGGTCGTGGAGCTCACCTTCCTGCTTTGGACAGTCTTTCACCTTGGTCAGTGCACCTGGAAAAGGACGGAGAGAAAGAGAAGACTGAGGAAAGTGTGGCAGGTAGATAAAGAGCCAGACTAAAAGTTAAACTTCCAGGATTGGATTTTATCGAACTCTTGACAAATAACCAAAATGTCAAACATGAACTATTTTATCATGACCGCCTACCACAAGCCCAAGACAAGGAAAGGCCAAAGAGACAAGAGAGTAGTCATGTCAGGACAAGCTTCAGCAGTTAGTAAAAGCTACAGTTAAAAAGACTCAAGGGAGAAAAGCAAATTCTCTGACTTGACCATGGCATTTTTTTCATACTACATGAGAAAGCCGGTTATTGCATACTTTTTCCAAGATCGTTGAAGTTACCCAACGCCCAGTCGTGACTCAGAGTGTCGACTCAGTGTGACTAGACTTTCGGGGGAGAAGTAATAGAGTTTTAATCCGTGAAAAAATGGTAGAAGAGGAACTCAGAGTGAGACTGTTACATGGAAGCATGTGGAGGAAATGATGAGCTAGCTAATTGCCTGGCACGGCTCTCCTTCATGACCTCGTTGACCTCTCGCTCTAGATCTCTCTCTTTCACACGACAAAACACATCATACCTGCACAAGTACACTAACGAACTCGGACTTTGCTCTTTGCGCTGCCAAGGCGATTACAGAGCTGTAATCTGAACTCTTGTACTGTTGGCTGGTGGGAAACTTGTTCAGCTCTGTAACTATCTGCACCCCCGCTCACATGAACACACACACACACACACACCCCTCCCCTCCTCTTCTTCCTTCTCTTCAACTCGCTGTATCACCGGGGGTAAGGAGGAAAAGAGGGAGAAGAAAAGAGGAGGAGGGGAAACTAATCCTAAGGCTGCTCCATTTTGCATTCCTGCAGTCCCAGGGCAACACAGGACAAGAGGCCCAGGAATCTCTGCGCTCATTCAAATCAGATGTAGCCTTCAGACTTCACAGACAGAACCGGCAGAGTCGAATGATACTGTACACTGACATTTAGGTCAAGTCCGCCTCAAGAGCCCAGCAGCTGTTTTTCTAGCTCATCTGTGCTGCAATGTTGCCATGTTTTTGTAATTTGGATATTACTGGAGACATGTTGAGCGTTATACGAGATAGAGAGACATTTGTGGAATGTATTCCTGCGGAGAGAGGAATAAAAGTTTATGTGAAATGTGAAACTTGCACTCAGGTTTTCTTTGTGTGCTAAAAATGAAATCCAATGCTTTGTTTGGTTAGAAAAAAAGGAAAAAGCTTTGTCTTTGCACTAAACATTTTTTTTCTCATTGAGTATCTGTCACCAAATTGACTGTTATGGAAACTTTGACTAAACCAGTCATCTTTTGTTAAAGGTAGTTATTTCGCAACTACAACAAAAATACAGACTTTGCATTGTGGAGATGTGTTCATGGTTGTAACTAAGCAGACCAAAAAAGGTTTCCTGTGACAGCAGATTACTCAGAGTCTGTGCTTATATCTCTTGTGAACTCTGAGTCAAAGACCTTCTTCAATTAGTTGCAACTTAACCGTCAGGCGTGCTGCAGTATGTTTTTGATCTTTTGGGTTTGTTTGTTAATGACAGGAAATTTTGACAGAATTCAATGACATGGTGGAAAATTAGACCATATCCAAAAGAAAGAGTGAAATGCCCAAATGATCAGAATTTGATTTTTTATATAAAAATTAGAACAAAAGAAAGAAAGACCCAGCGACTTCTCTTCCTACATGAACGTCATTTGTTTTCTTTGCTAGTTATGGTTTCCAGAAGCAAAAACCATGCTGTTAGCCAATAATGATGATTGTGTGAGATCCTATGAAAGCAGAAATGATGATGTCATACCCTATGACATTACTATGAGTTCCCTTGATACTTGTTTGGTTAAAGGGTGATTCACTATTTTGTTGCCTGGACCCTGTTTTCCCATGTTTTTGTGCCTAAGTGACTAATGGGAACAATAATTCTTGAAATTGGTCCAGTATTGAGCGCTAGTTCTGTCATTGGCAGCAGCAAAACTGGCTGCAATGTAACAACTAGGGGCATTTGGCACCATCAGTTTACATCCACTAAAAGTGCTTGTTTTCGCCATGATCAGATGACCATTTCTAGGGGCTGAAAACTTATGGAAAGGATTCCCTACAAACGTAAACCTTTTGTTAAAGTGTAAGATCCCTTTGGTTAACCAGAAACAGCCCTAAAATTGCCACTGCCCAACTCCCCAGATCCCATTTAAATAAACAGTTGTCAGACACTTAGAATAATAATCAAGCACTATTAGTGGACATAAATTGACAGTGCGAACATGTCTAATATCATTACATTTCAGCTTGTTTTGCCCCTATAGTGGTCTTGCTCAATACATGACCATTTTCAAAAACTGTTTCTTCCATCGGTCACTTAGACACAAAAACATGTGAAAAAAGTGTCCAGGTTTAAAAACACAGAAGTTTTGGATCCATTTTTGAGGGTTTAGATGACGTAAAAATGTTTTACTTAAGTTTGGATGAGTTAGTTTAGTAAAGGTTTGGGTTACGTTTTCATCTTGTTTCATTTAGCACAAGCTTAACCTGCCTAGTTGAGACATTATGATCCATTACTATTTGTGCATTGTCCTTATTCATAGAAATGAGCACAAATTTCTCATGAGCTATTAATTGTACATCTTACTGCCGATAAGATATCAATTTCAAAGTTATTATTCTAAATTCACAATAGGAACTGTATCATCCAGTGCAACAAAGGTGAGGGCAATGTTCGATTTGTTAGAAATTAGAGGCTCTTTGAGGATCATAAAATAATATGTGACTTGTCAATCAGAAAGAAGGTGAAATCCTGTCAGTCAGAGACTATTGGCATTCAGACTGTGTTTCCATAGTTCGGAGCTGTGATTGTGTCTAGAGAACAGAGCTCAGCGGACTATAGAAACAGTGCCTCTAGGTTTGGCAAACGTCAGGACTTTGCGTGCCAGGAGCAACTCCCTCCTCCCAACATGCAGGGAACTAACAAGCTAACTCCTCTGCAAGTCCTTTGTACACGTCTGTGTGAGTGTGTGTGTGTGTTTTTCTGTGTTTTCCTGTGAGCGAGTACAGGCTCTCTCAGTAACCAGAGAGTTACAATGGACTGGCTATGGGTTTCAGTTTTCGACCCGGATTAACAGAAAATAAAAACAGATGTTGAAACAGTCACGATCTAGGTCTGTCTATTTTCTGCCTTTATACTGACAAGATTATGCATAAGGAGGCTGGATGCTTTTCAAAACATCATGAATTATTCTGTACATAAAGTTAATAAATAAATCTGTGATTCTATTGTTTCAGAAGAGATTATACAGCCTGCAGCATGGAAGCTGAGCGCGAGAGGTGTTGTCATGAAATCACCCTGAAATCAAACCCTCCACCCTGCAGAGGCATCCATGAGCATGAGTCCTGACTGCTCAGTCCCTACCAGCTCCATTTGAAGCTAACCCCTGACCTCCAACCTCTCTGTAAAGACAAGTAGGTCTTGCATCTGCTTAATGTCTTGCAAGTTTGAACGTTTAGTGCATTTCTAACAGTAACTCCTTTCACACACTTCCGCACAACTTCCTTCTTTCCCAGACTATGACATATTTGGCATTTACATCTCATATTGAAACACTGAGTGGAAATCATAGATGTGTTAAAATGGGGTGTGCAGTTTTCTTGAGGTCACAAACTAGGTTTTCTAAAGCCTGAAAACAGGGCCAAGAGGAGTTGCAGAAATGTAGATTTCTCTCACTCCACTTTTATTACAATATGCTCGAAAGTTATTATGGATTTTTTCCTCAGTGACATACAAAATACTGCCTACCCCAGCTTTAAAGACTTTCACTAACTTTAAAGACTTTAAAATCTAAAAAAGGAGGGAAGAAAAGGGGAAGGCCTATTTGTGACAACTCCAAAAGAAAGGATGATTGTGTATGCAAATTAGCTCTCTAAATTTACATTTATGCAACCTGACAAACAATACGGATCTGATTTTAGACCACACACACACACACTCACACACACACTGTCCCACCTTTTTGCACATGGATGATGTCAGGAAAATTGGCCAGGTGTCCTCTGTAGAGGTCCAGCAGGTCAGAAATGGGAGCCAGGTCTTGGGCCGGCTGATCAGCAAAATACTCCCCCACTGCCTCGTAAGCTTCGCCAGTGTAGGCGATGGCTTTGTTCAGGCCTGCTGCGTAGACTTGCTGGTCCATCTCAAACGCCTGGCCCAGGAGCGTGAAGGCCTGTCCAACTTTCTGGTACTCCTTCTTAAACCCGGCCATCTGCTTGCGAGCGAATTCGTTGATGGTGGCGTTAACAACAACGATGTTCTCGTCCATCCTCTTGGTGAAGGTCTTGAAGCCTTCAATCTTGCTCTCGACTTCCTGGAGGTCCAGTGGGACATCAGGCGTGCTACAAAATGACAAAAAACAGTCATTTTAGACCTTGTGGCTTTATTCTTAAAGTCCTTTATGCTTTCTTCTAATGCAGCATTACAACAGCTTTATTTATCATTCCTCTGCTCTACTTATCTCACCCTCACTATCAGGCACTCCCTATGATGAAAGCTTCAGCTACAGCAGATTGAACAAGGAAAACTGATAACAGCGTCTCGCTAAAGGACAAATATCCTCCACTGTTACTTTATACTGTTATAAAAGTGGGTGGACAAAATAACAGGAACATAATTTTTACCTGTCAGAAATACCTACACTTCTATCTATACATGTAGTAGTCCATTCTGACAGATATTTTTACCATTTTTTATCAGATATTGTCACCTCAATGATCAACGCCTCTATTTATACTTTTATGTCTTTGGTAAGTGACGTTGGTAAGTAATCGTTTTTTAACGACCTTTGTGAAGGAACCAGAACATTATCCCTTACTTGTTTCAGACTTTTTGAATAAGATACTGTTTAGTCTTGAAAGTTGCAAGCCTTTTTTTTTAAATTTGTTGAGTCAAGTCTAAAGTCATCAGATCTGTGACTCAAGTCTGCACCTCTGCCATTTCTCTTGGACAACAAGCACCTTTTCAGTGCTGCTTTTTAATAAGCTTGTTATCACAAACAAAGAGTCTAATCCTGGAATTAAACCCACAACCTCTGATGTCCATAACACCACCTCCTACCTTATAGTGAGGAAGAAATTGGCCCCGACCAGCTCGTCCCTCTCGGCCTTCCTCTTGCCCTGCTTCCAGGCCTTTTCATCCGCCCCACACGTTAGGAAATGCTGGAAAACGTCGCAGTGAGCCAGCACAGGGTGGCTGGTCATGTGGTTCATCCACCAGATCAGTCCCTTCCTCCGCTTGGAGATGAAGTCCTCCTCAAAGCGGCCGGTGGCCTGCTTCTCTGGCAGGTGAGGCACGGAAATGACGGGGAATCGCTCCACGAGGCGAGCATAGAGCCAGTCAAAGTGCTTATACCTGCAGAGACGATGGAATAAGTGGTAGGCGGTTTGAGTAGATGACAAGGGATGAAGGTTTGGTAAGCTCGAGAAGTGAAGTAAACGACAGGAAAATGCAGTGAGAAGGAGTGCAAAAGAAGTGAGAACAGGTGTTAGGATTATTTTTTTTCCCAACAGGGCCGAGTCTAAAGTGACATGTAAAGGAGTAAGTGTTGGTTTGAAATGACAGAACTACTGACAGGCAAACAGAGCGAAAGGTGCAGAGGGACTCTCAGAGAGGAAAGAGGAGATTCCAGAGGACTCAAGAGCAAAAGGCTACACTGAGTTCTGTTTTTGCAATTTTGTGGAAACAATTGTGGCTGCAGGAGAAGCTGCAGAAACATTAATTTTAGGTAGGGATGTCTCGATCAGATCAGAGGGATTGGTATCAGACCTGATTGGTGCCTTTTTTTATTGATCAGGGCCTATTATTTTGTGCACGCACCCCGCCCTATCCAATGTTCATGTCTGCCATCACACATTTGTCGCAAACATAGAACACGAAACTGATTTTTTTTAATGGTCAACTCAAGCTGCTACATCACTATAATGCAGTAATAAGCAGATTTGTGACTAATTCTTATTTGTTGTGGCTGGGAATGTTAGAGTTAAGCTATAATGCTGCTTTGAAGTGGATTTGTGATTATATTACTCATTTATAGTGTTCTGTACTTTTATTACAATGCTACACTAAGTGGATTTAAGAGTAATTTCTGAAGACACATTTAGTTTGTTTGCTTTGCTATTTTGTCAAAAAACAAATGCATTAAGTGGAATTGTGATAATAGCCATATAAAAATATTTTTTGATTGTTTACTTACTTGCTATTTTTGTAAAAACAAACAAAAAAAAAACATTGAGGAACTGTTTGGGTGCAGACATGTTTTGTTGTATTTCATTACAGAGATATTAAACTGGCAATCATATACATTACATTGATTTTAACAACTTTAAAGTATTTAAAGTGTTCATTGTGCAGCTGTATTATCCAGGTAAATCAAAGTATCGTGTCAGGACTTGGCACAGGGGGATGTCTTGGGAATTGACGATTGGCTATCTACCCTGTTAGTTTGAACTGTTTGACGAGTAAACTGAATTCTCATTTATAGGTGCAATTCAGTCTTAAATCTGAGATGCAGTAATGTGCCAGAGTATTGTCTTACCTGACTAGTTTTAAATACAAATAAACTGATGCAATTGTTTAAAAGATTGTTCACACAGGCTGTTTATATTTTAATTGTTATTGGTACTTGAATTTTGTTGGGACTTTCTACCTACTATTGTACTATTAACTTTTGGAGTATGGAAGCTTTATTTTACATTTGTGTGGTGTCCCTCTGTCTTGTTGTGTCGGTAGGTCTTTAAACTAAACTATAAACTGTAAGACACTGCAATGTTAGTAATCAAAGTAGGTATGGGTAGTGGAGACAAAAATAGTAAATTAAAAAATGACTCAGATCAGGATCAGGGGAAAAAATGGATCAGGACATCCCTAATAAGTGTTTGGGGGGTGGGTTGAAGAAAAAAGGTTGAAACTTTAGGGAAGAAGGGGAGGAGGAGAGGGAGCCTGTACCTGCGGTTGACTTGCACGTTGGTGTGCGTCGGGGTCAGGCCGTAGGACATGTAGCTCTTCATGCCCTTGAACTTGGTCTGCTTGGTTGGGTCGTCAATGGTGCACGTGAACGGGTACGGGTCCTCCTGCCACTCCGGTCCATGCTTCCCCATCACCACGCAGATCCTGTCCCCATCCTTCACAAAAGCAGATGCCTCCCCAAGCAGGAAGGCCTCCCCTCCGGACTTGACAAAGGTGGAGAACCTATTGAGGTTCCTCCCAACCGTGGCCGAGCTCTTGGCCTGATGCTGATGCTGCTGGGTGCTCTCACGCCGCCCGGGCAAGGAGGTGGTCACTGGGTACAATGGAGGTGAGGTACCAAGACCCCGAGGCGCATCTGTTGCAGGAGAGGCGTCATCCCAGTCATCATCCCAGTCGTCATCACTGCCCTGACTGGTGTGGAAGCTGCCTCCTGCACTTCCTCCACTGCCAGCCCCAAGTCCTCTATGAGAGTGGGAGTCTGAGGAGGTGTAGGAGGTGTGGGTGGGAGTCAGGGCTTTGGTTTTGGGCGAGGAGAGGCCGTTGTTGTTGGTGTTGGAAGTGATGTGGTCCCTGATGATCTCTACATAGGAGGCAGGGAAGAGGCCAGCCTCCCCCCTGCTGTTCTCTCCCTCCAGCCAGCCCTCCAGCTCCTCCTCAGTGAACAGGGTCACCAGCTCATTCTCTGTTATGGAGATCTCCCCTGGGTTTTCAGAGTGGAAGTCGTACAACACCCTGGCCTTTAACGCCATAATTTAAAATATTTTTTGTCTTTTTTGTGCTCGGAATCCTTTTTTTGTTGCTGTAAAGACTTTTCTTTTATTCCAGCATTAAAACTTCAAAAATCTCTTAGAACTTGAATAAGATTTAGATCACGCAGCAGCAACAATCGGGACTATTTACTTCCACTTTTGTCAAAATCAAACTTGTATCCGAAATCCATGCATAAAAGGACAAGCAGAGAAACACACAGGCTTGTACCCGACACCCACCTCCTCTCTCCGCTCCTCTCAGATATCATTTGTTTCCATGCACAACTTAATCCAAGTCGGAAAATACACAGAAAACCTGCCTTTACATGGTATATTGACTCCGGAGAAAGATGCCGGTCACACTTTCTATTTAACAAACTTGCTACAGCCGTGGTGCTGTTTTATTCTTGCAGATAAGAGCCAGGGAAAGTCCTTTTTTCCTCCTCTCCCCGAGATGCTTGTAAGTTAAAGGCACCAGTCCGAACACGTAGTAGACTGGCTAACGGAGGGTGGAGCCTCCAGCAAGTTCAGTCAAGTCACTGAATTCATACATGGAGAAAAAAACGCACATAACCTCATTTTTTAAAGCCCAGTCATGTAAATGTGTCGTGCTGTTTTGTAAGCCGCAGACACGTCATCCACCGCCAATATGTCACGAAATCGCTGCTGATCCCAGCCCAGCTCTATTAGTCATTACTAACGTTATTAATCATTTCACATATATTCTGTATCTCCATTAAAAGCCAATAACAGTGAGCTAAAGTCTATTGCAGGCTATACGTTATAAGTGTGATGAATTTTTCAGCAGGGCACATCTTGTTTCCAGCAGTTTAATTTCTGAAATATTTATATATTCATAGGCTACATTTTTTTTCTATGTGGTGAAACGTAAAATATGATCGTTCAAGCGATCTATTTTTGTGTCCTAGTATATCTCGAAGTGATTTTATGAGTATTGATATTATTAGTATTATTATTATTATTATCATTTTATCATTATTATTATTATTATGTTAAGTTTTTATCGTCTGTGTGTTCCTGTGTTGTTATAGTTCTTGCTATTTTTTATTGTAGAGGTAAACTGTTGCTGTTGTGGTTGTTTTCAAATGTGCTTCATGAATAGTAAATTTATTCTTACAGAACTATTCATACAGATGCAATTCTGTGTGCTCTGTATAGATAAAAGCAAAAGAAATTCATAATCCAAAACAAGTGCAAAGTACATAACATAGTAATTAAAGCAATAATGTAGGCCTATCTAGAATCAAAGTTATATATATGTAGTCTTCTGAGGTCTCGCTCCATAATTAAAATGTAGAATGAATAAAGAGCAACTTTAGAGCTAAATCATAAGAACATTAACAGACACATGTTTTTAACCTGGATTGAAAAAAGTAAAATTCAAATTTTCAAAAACTACAAAAAAAAATATAATTCATAATAATTTTAATTTCAGAAATCAGCAGGTATTATTATATCATATAATATAATCAGTATTGCGCGTTGATGCACTCCAGCCACTAGAGATCAGCGTGAGTTCACGCAGTGAAGGAGACAGCAGTTCCTCCTCCGGTCCAGCTGTGGGCAGTAAAGCGACTTTCACGTTGGATTTTGGCGATTTTAAACCTTCCAGACAAAGAAAGTCATGATTTAACAGATGCTGTGTGACATGCATGATATTTTATCAAACATTATTTGCACCTTAACAAGATTAAACGTCAACCAGATTTGAAGTTTGAAGCAGAGTAAACGAGGACGATGTAATGATGTGAAACTGCGTGGATCCGCAGCCGGAGCGTTTTAACCCCGTGACAAGAAAGGTAAATATGAGCCAGGCTGATGAACTGTAGGAGCTTTGTTTTTGTGCCTAATAAATGTATGATTTGCCTGCAGACTGACGTGTTGGACATGTAGGAAATCTGATGGCTGTTGTCGAAAACGGTTTGATTGTAGTTTTAAGCGAAAGCTGCATTAAAAAGTCACTTTATCCAGCTTTGTTATTATTGTGTGTGTGTAGTAAACACAGAGGGAGGGGGTGCCAAATTTGCAAAGAAAAATAATAAAATTACGAAACGATAATATTAATACTACAAAATTCCAGTAAATGTTTTTTTCAGTGTTGCCTTATTTAATCATCTCCAACAGTTATTCTGAATTACATCTAAAAATATTTTGTATTTTTAATACGCGAAGTATCTAATCATGAAAACAGCAGCAGAAGATACATCTTTTTGTCTGATGTGTGGGGAGGTCAAGCTAAAGCTCTGAGGATCCACGTCTTTCTCCCTCTTTCTAACCTTGAGGTCCCTTATGGATATCACTGCAGTTTTATGCAACATGTTGAATCTGTAGACCCAAAAATCCTTCACCTCACCACCACAGATTTTCCCCACTGGCTTCATATATAATTGACAAGACAATTAATCAATTACCCAGAAAATAATCTGTTTGATTTATTTTTAGTAAAAATAATAGTTGGTTGTAACTCTGATTTAATCTAGTCTTAATCTTGAAGAAATTCAATATTTAATTGAGTAAATCTTTCCCTAAAATCTTGGTCCATAAATCTGAGGGAGCTGTTTGGATTTCCCTCAGTGCAGATGTGAGCCATTTTTATTCAGACTCACAAGCACTTTAGCCGAGTTCAAGATAGTCAGATCAGTGATATAGAGAAACTCAAACATCATGATACATTTACTAAATACCATGATATTTGAGATTTGTGATAAATAATCATCAGTAAAGTGGATATAATAAATGATTAGGTAAAGGCAGATAATAAATCTGATAAGTTCTGAGTAAAGAGGAAAAACAACACTAACAATATCTAAGATGACATCTAGTCTTATATCATGATGCTGATATAATATTGATGTATTATAGAGCCCCGGTTTAAGTTAATCTCAGGAACAAACCAAGACAAAGCCCATTACATACAATACGTTTTCATTAATAATTATGGAAAGTTTTTGAAGTATCAGTTGGACTGTTAAAGGCCTCACACTAAACAGATAATCCTTTAAATTTTAATAGTGCTCGAATGAAAATATGGTGGACCAACAGAAGAAAATACATTTTTGAAAGTTGGGTCAGTTGAATTACAAATCTTACAGGTGAACCAGCTGCACAGATAACATCATCTAAAATTATATCAACTGTGCAAACCGATATATATAAAATTTTATTTGCATCAAGACCTTGATAAATTGATTTAACTTGCGTAAGCCTTATCAGCGGCTACACTGTGGCTGCAGGTTGTTGAGACATTCTCCTCTCTCTTGTCTCCAGGTTTCCATCATGTCCAACCTGGTTCAGACCACCTCTGACAGTCTGTGTAAGCTCGTCCGCTGGGCTCACAGCCACGGCACCATCTGTAGTCTCATCCCCAGCTTGCAGCACTTCACCTATGGTTCCCACGCTAATGTGCTGACGCCAGAACCCGGTCCCCATGGTAGCAGCGTCCCTGTCGCCGTGTGGGGTTGTGACGCTGGACACGCCTACCACTGGCCCCTCAATGACCAAAGCAACAGCTGCGGCGGCTCAGCGAATACCAGTCAGGGCCAGGAGAGGTTTGTTGGAGGGCGACGGTCCAATAAGGTAGGGATTTGAAGCATTATGACTGTGTAATCTTGATTTTAATAGTATCTCAGTTTTAGATCTTCTGCACAACCATAAAGTATGATCTCCAAGTGACAGAAAGAATGAGATTAAGGATACAAGCAGCTGAAATTAAAAAGGGTAAAAACACTATAAAATAAGGCACCAACTGAAGGAGCTCCAAGCCGCTGCACTACTGCGTGCCACCATTTTCATCATCTACATTATTAAGACACACTGTAGAAATGGAGATTAAGTCTATAACTTTAATATATTCTCTCTTTCTTACTTTTTAGGTGACAGCGAGGGCATCATGTGACCTCTCCTGCAGCGAAGCAGCATCAGAGGGCGAAGAGTTCAACGGCCGACTGTTTGACATTACTGGTTGCGATTCGTCAGCCACAGACGATGACGACGACTATGAGCCACGCCCATCCAGAAAAAGAGGCAGGACACCAGGAGGAGCAGTTCCCGGGAAGAAGGTCAAACAGGAAGAAACCTCTGCAGAGGATCATGACACTGCTGCTAGCATGGTACTGGACGCGACAGACGCTGTCTGTGCCTCACAAGCCTCTAGGACACCAAAGCCGCATTCTCAAATCACAAACACACTGTCGACAAACAAGCCAGCCTGCCCCTCAACCGGTGAAGTAAAAGTGGATCCAGAGATGGAGCTGCACGGAGGAGGCAGCTGCATGACAGGGACCACGGAGCACACCGAGAGATGCAGCTCCGCCACAGAGACTACAGAAAAACCTGCAGGTGCGGATTTGGGAGGCTTGGTAAGACCAGCCTCCATGTTTTGATTGGATGTTTTTTTATGTGTCAGTGGGAATCAGAGTTCATATTCTAGAATGTTTCCCTCTCAAAAAGAAGTGAATTATTACGGGAATGTTTATGCGTGACAAAAGGATAAGCCAATATTGTAATGCAACATTTGATCATGATCTGGTCACAAACAGAAATTCAAACACATTGTTATTGTTAAAACACTTTTATTTTATGATACAAAACAATGCATTGAAAAGTTTCTTAATCAGTGTATATATGTGTGTTTGTGTCATGTTGTCTGGCTTGCGGTTGCTCACTGTTTGTGTGTTTCTTTGTGTGTGCGTGAATCTGCAGGGGGTCAGGATGAGCTGGAGAAACTGCAGGCGTTACTTTCTGCAGAACGCAGCCGAAACCAGCAGATGACGGAGATCATCTCCAGTCTGAAGCAGGACAAAGAGCTGCTGCAGCAAGAGCTCACCAAGAAAGCCGAACTCATCTGTGACTTCCTGCAGGACAAACTGCGGCCAGGTAGAGAAAGCAAGGCTTATGTTTAAATATTGGAATAGGGACGCATACAAAAATGGTGTCAAAGACTTAATGTTTTTCCTCCATTCTGGTGATATTTTATGCACCAATTTGTGCCTGTGTTTTTTTGCATAATTGACAGTGTAAATGTCTTTAGTTTTGTCAAAAGTAAATGTCTTCTGCAACTTTCATGTTTTTACTGGGGAGGAAAGACGCACATGTTCTAAATATTCAGGAGGACGCTTCCTTCCTTCCTTCCTTCTGCACAGTAATACAGCTGACAAGTGTATTGGTCTGTGGATTATCTGGAGTAACCAGGTCATGATTTCTGGAAAGACACATTGCTGTTGAGTCTTCCCAAAATTTATTTTTTGGCACTTTGAGCACCACAAGCCAAGTGCGATTTAGCTTCATAATGTTGGTGAGAAGGCAGACATCTTTTTGGTGGATATCTCCAATACTCTGCAACTCCCAACAAAACAATCTAGACTGATATACAACACTACAGGTGAGAGGAAAAATATGTATTTTTGATTTTAGGAGGAACTGTCCCTTTAAACAATTTCAGAGTTGTGATTTTTCTGTTTCTGATTGTAGAGAAGAGGTGGCCGTGCTCTAATCAAAAGGAACCAGGAAGTTCACACGTGCCGTCTTCTGACGAAGTGGCAGGGATCGATTCGCCGACAATGTTTGACTCGTTCGAAGAAATGGAGCTTCACCCTCTGGACCAACACCGCACCCTGAAGAGCAAGAGGAGCCGGGACGGAGAAAACACCCGAGTCAGGAGTAAGTGCATTTACTGAAATACTGTACTAAAGTACGAATTTGACGTACTTGTACTTTACTTGAGTCTTTTCTTTTCATGCTGCTTCATACTTTTGCTCTACTACATTTCAGAGGGAAATATTGTACTTTTTACTTCACTACATTTATCTGACAGCTTTAGTTACTTTACAAATTAAGAGATTTGCATAAAAACACAAGAATAGTTTATAAAATATAATGTTTCAATATTAATATTTTATACAATATATATTTTATACATTTTTCTTTATGTGCTGATGTGTCGTTGTCGCTGTTCTTCTCCTCTCCAGTGAAAAATGTTGCAGGTGTGATAGCCCGCTACATGGGAGCCCTCAAGGAGTTTCGCCGCAGTGTTTCCATGAAGGTGGCCTTTGACCGGGTTGGTGTGGACCGCAACACGATCTCCCGTACGGCGGCCATCGCTGAGCTCAGCCTGGCTGCTCCGGAGGTGTTTCATGCACTGGCACCGTGGGATGAGAGGGAGGAGACGCTGGCACATTACGCCCACCGCTGTCGGCAGGCCATGGATGACGGCATTAAGGCCAAGATCAAAATGATGAAGGCGAAAGGTGAACTGCTTCCTATTGTGTCAAAGTGACCAACAGTTACGGACTGACTGAATCAGAGGACTGCAGTGCACGTCTTGTACGTATAAAAAGAAAACCCACCTTTGGATTCTCCTGTCCTGTTAGATAATGCACCATGTGGTCTACAGCTCATTCCAGTTTTATACTTTATACTGCAAGGTTTTTGAAATTTCGTTTTTCACAATCTCTTGTGCTTTTCATCATCATGTGGCTGAACAACATTCTGGCCACATTTCTGCTGCTGTGGGTGCAGACTTTGTCTTCCATCCAATGGATTTCTCCTTGAATGGCTGGAAAACATCCATGCAAAATCTGTACTCTGGAAAGAATAAGCGGACTCTAAATTTAAGTGGTGCATGGAAGAATATAAGAGATGTAAGAATTTGACTTTTACAGCCACTTAACATTTGAATTTTAAATAAGTTATACACAGCATTGAAATGTTTTAACTTAAAAACCATGTGTGTCTAAACTGATTTTGATTCACCTCATTGGAATTAAAATATTAAATGTATTGCTTCTCAGTTTCACAAGCTCAATTTGAATATATGTATATTTTGAAGTTTTACAAATTTAGATCCAAAAATTAAAGTTAGATCTTAAAAACCAAATTATATTCAGGCTGCTCAAATTTGCTTCTATTCAGATCCAAAAATTCAAGTCACAAAATTTCAAAAAGCAACATCCGGGCTACTCAGGACAGGCAAGTCAGTCGAACCTGAATGCAGCTTAACCGACTTCTGGCCTGTCAGAGCGCAGTCTGTCAGTCACGTGATGTGATTTTTCAGTAAATAGTCCTTTATAAAACAGGAAGAGGTCCTGAGATTTTTGTATGCATGGTAATATATGGTATTTTTTGTTGCACGTGTAGTTTTGTGTGCTGCCTACCACTTTTAAAATAAATCACTAAAAATAGTGAGCATTATGAATTAAAGTAAGATTTCTTTCCTTTTAAAAAGGAAAAAATATACCTTTATCTATGGTAACAGTGTGGCATAAACATTCCAATTTCAGGCATCCAAGTGGAGGGTTAAAATAAAAAAAATAATTAATAAATACGGGGCTAAAGACACCAACAGGTATTGAAACACTTTGCTTCCTCAGGTAACACCCTGCCCACTGAAGAAATGATTTTTCCCTTTCGAAAGTCACTCACTTTAAGACAATTTGAATATAGCTATGGACTATGCATTTTGATCTTCTGCTCCCTTTTTTATACTTTCAAAACTAAAAAATAAAATTCAATATATATATAAAGTTGAATGTAACCATTTTATTATGCAAATATCGATACAAATTCATTAATGTAAAAACCCTGACAAATGTGCATTTTATGGAATCAGTGCAGTGAAGAGCAACAGAGCAGAATCAGAGTTTGTTTTTGGCCTCTGCACGATTTGGATGTTTCACAGCTATCTGGAACCTTCTCTCCGACTCTTTTGAAAGCTTCCCTAATTTCAGCAGTCAGTTTGTTGTTGTTGGAAAATGCAAAAATGACAGATTCAGACTCCCCTGAGACTGTTTTCAACATGACAGCTGTCCATTAATCACAGACTTAAAAGAGAAACTGGGAGAGAGATGTTGGTCTGATTTGCATGTGTGTTGTTTGGCAGCAGGCGGAGGATAAGAGGTAAAAAGGTCAAGACTCCGGCTCCAGGCGTGGTATGACGGGGAGGATGAGGTTCCCGAACGAGGAGTCCTGAGTGATGAAGAAGCCCGTTGAGTGTGTGTGTGCATGCTGTAAAAAAAGATCACATTTTTCCAATCAATAATTGTATTAATTAAACATCATAAGGTGTGTTTAATGCTTCTCGCAGCTGGATTTCGTGACTTTTTTTGACAGATTTAGGTGAGCTGTTTGACCTTGTTTCCAGCCTTTATGTTAAGCTAAGCTAACCGTCTGTTTGCTCTGTTTGGCAAAATGATTTCTGAGACTCTTACGCCACATTTAAGCATTAGAGTGTTTGAGGTTGATGCACCAACAACCACGCAGTGACTATTGAGCCTTTTTGTACTTCTCTAAGAGGTTTGCCTTGAAACCACTCTTTCTTTCAGATAATGACACACAGGCCTCTATTCAAACATGACTCAGTGCGAGTGCCTTTGTGACTCTGATTTACAAAAACAAAATGCTTCGTGCATCACTCAGACGCTGCAGAATTAGCTCTTAAAATCAGCCTCAAATATCATGAAGCCAAACACAGCAAAGTGAATAAAAACATCACTGGATATTGACTAAACAACATTATGTGCTTCTAGGATTTGAATACGACAACATAAAAAATCAAATTAACACACAGATTAGAATTAGGATGAGTAAAATATTGATTTATTTTTCAACTTTTGAAAAAGGAAATTATTTTTACTTCTTGTCTACGTATTGAAGACTTGTGTAAGTTTGACTGTCTCACCTGCAGGGCAGCTTTCTGCTGGGCAGCAATGTGCTGCTGTTCTGCGTTGTCCCTGAAATCCTTCAGATTTGGTCTAGACAGCGAGATGCTACAGGAAGAGAGGGAAAGGGGAAAACTTTGATTTAAATATTGATATAAACTATTTAATATATACTATTTAATTTTCCCCCCATTAACCCCCCATTTGGTTTTGCCAAAGCTGTGAATCCTGTTAACCTCCATGGCTGGATACTATCCCTAGACTATGCTCCCAAATATTCATTTTGAATTCTCACCGAGGTGACGTTTTGAGCTTTATGTACTTAATCAGACTGATCATCATTCACCTAATAAAGGGAGCGTGTAACTTAAAATGTTGACTATGTGGTAATATAGTTAAATTTAGGAGCATAGCCTGGTGTGCGGACCCTATTGTTTAATGTCTTGCATGATCTCTTGTCCAGCACCTGGTGTTTATTGTCTGGATGTGCGTAAACATTTTGGATACTATCCCTACCTGGCTCCAGGAGTATTCATCAGGCGTCTCCTCTCCTTCTCCAGCTCGGCCAGGATCGCCACCCGTGTCTTGTTGGGGAAGGCTAGATGGAGAAAAAAAGAAAAGGACAAAATGGAAAGACCGCTGGGAAAAGAGAGAGGAATGTGGTAATATGTATCAGCTACCATCACTTTAAGAACACGTTATGAGATGAATAAAGTAAGTACAGATGATTGCGTTAAACACAAATGTGGGAACCAATGTTAAATTAGGAATATATATAATAGGGGTTGACAGATTATCGGCCTGGACAATTATTGGGGCAGATATTTGGCATTTTGCTGATTATCTGTACCAGTGTTTTATTTTAATGATTGCCGATAAAATTAATTTTTAAAAAAAAAAAATTATTATTTTTGTTTTCTTTCAAATGCATAAACGGAAACTAACATATTTTTGGAACTGTAATTGTACTATAATGTGAGCATCAGTTAATGAAAACAAATCATTGCAAGAAAAAAAATCAATTTAAAGGTGCAAAGAAAGCATCAGCATGGGGGGGACTTTTACTTTGTAAATCCTCAGGGAGCTACTTTTTAAAGTCATTTTTAATTAAAATTTTCACTTGACTTTATAGAAAAAGAAGTTGCTGGGAACTGAATGCATATCGGTTTCAAATATCACTTGTCATTCTCATTAACTACTACTAATATACATATACATACACACACACACACATATATATATATATACACACACACACCTCCAAAAAACCACATTTGGCTAATTTCGAGAGACTTATAACCACAGAGACTTTCAGCTTTCATCCATCACATAGTGAAAATTGTAGTAGAGGGTCACAGTCAGAAAAGAACTACAGACGCTGTAAAATAATAAGCTCGCCATCTTTCCTCAGGGGAACCAGAGAACAAATGTTTCCAGGGGTCCTGAATTTGTAGCTACGCCCCTGGAGTTACAGCTCGATAAAGAAAAACACCTTCAGTAAATAAAAATAAATTTGGCCCCAGATTAAACAATTACCTTGTCCTGGAGGATTATTAGCCATGTCGGTGCAGGTAGCAAGAAGCAGGTCAAAATAACAAACTACAAAACGGATGCTAGACGCTAGCTAATGGTTTAAGATTTGTGTTTCCCTCCACCCAGCTAACGCTGCACTGGTGGACAGCGATAAAAAGTGGCCCTGGTTGATGAATATAACTTATACTTGATGAACTAAATAGAACTTGGAGTTGTAACAGTAACTTAGAGTTAAAAATAACAATAAAACTCTCTTGCTTATGTACGGGTGATGAGTCGCATTTTGCTTCTGAAACAAAGTACCGGTTATTCAGATAGGTGCCTGAGATAGGATTTAAAGACAAGAGGTTTCACTCTGTTCCTATTTCCGGTAACCAAAAAATAGAAATTAAGATACCATACGAACAAGGCTTGCAAATAGATAGATAGATAGATAGATAGGTACTTTTATTGATCCCGAGGGGAATTTAAGTAACCAGTAGCATATTAAACATACAGAATAGAATATAGACCAATAAATATATAAGCAATATATACAGAGAAAAAGAGAGATGCAGAATATGCAAAAACACAAGATATAAAAAGCAACAATACCAATAAAAACAGTGCAATACCAGTAAAAACAGTGCAACAGTGCAAACAGTGTTTATCTGTGTGAGGAGGAATTGAAGAGTCATATGGCCTGTGGGACAAACGACTTCCTCAGCCTGTCAGTGGAGCAGGACAGGGACAGCAGCCTGTCACTGAAGACACTCCTCTGCCTGATGATGATGCCGTGAGCAGAGGGTGGTGGGCATTGTCCATGATGCAGAGCAGTTTGCTGAGAGTCCTTCTCTCTGCCACTGATGTGATCAAAATGTGCATTATCAAAGGTTATATTACCTAAAAAATATTTTTTAACTCTATAAATGAATCAAGTAATCATATGGAGGCTCACTTCAGAATACAGATAATCGAACAAAAATTGTTTTCCTCAAATTTAGATGCACAAATAACATGTAACACAGATTACAAATAATTGGATGCATGAATAAATCAAAGATCTTAGCTTAAGGCCCATTTACTAGCGTTTTATCTAGAGCTTTCAATTACATGTCACAGCCTTCTTTATATAGAAAGCTATCCACATAAATGAGAAAAGTTCATGGTTAGAAGCTCTGCAAAATCAGTGAGTTGACCTTCAGTTAAGAATGTCTTTTTTGTTTTCATAATAGATCATTCGCATTTGTACTTAATATAATAATATATAATATATAATAATAATAATAATAATAATAATAATAATAATAATAATAATAATAACAACAACAGTAAAAAATAATAATTATAAACTTTATTTACAGAGCACTTTTCATTCAAGGGATACAATTCAAAGTGCTTCACAATAACAATACAATGCAAAAAGGACAGCAAGATTAGATAATAAAAAGACAGACCATAACAACAAAACAAAATGTAAATGTAAGTGAAGGTAAAAAAGTAGCCTACAGAGGCCAGTAAGAATAAAAAAAAAAGAGATTTAATATAAAATAATAATTAGAAGAGCTACATTGATTCAGAGTAAGTCTAAATACATTTTCAATTTTCTACCCCTTGCTAAAAGACTTGGTAAAAATGAGCAGAGTTAACAGCGTCAGTAACGTTTCAAAGATCTTCTAAATAGACGATCCTTACAATTCCATTCGTTGCCTCTTATCACGTGACGCGCCTGTTTACATCCGGGTCGGTAAAGTTTAACTTCCGGGACCGCGTGTTTAGTGTCAGCTGACAGTTGTGGCCAACCAGCGGGTGTAGCATCTCAACCGAAGAGACCTGAACGGAGCAAAAAGCCTTCCTCTGTCCACACCAACCGTCTCAGGCGCGGAGAACCGGACAGCCGTTACCCCAGACACCCGGCCACGTCTTCCCGCCTCCCGCAGGATGAGTGTCGGCGCTCCGAGAGGCCTGGCCAGCTCGGGGCAGAAGCCCATCGCGGAGATCCTCCACCCGCTGTCCGCCGCCGAGGAGCCCCTCTCCGTCACCGTCAACATCGGAGGGGACAAGGTAGGGTCCGCTGGGGTTGTAACCTGCTCCGGTTTTTAGGGTTTGAGATCAAACAGGCGATGGAGAGAGCACCGCTAACTAAACTCCACTCTGTAAAGCAACCTGTTTTCACGCTGTTTGTGGTTAAACCCACCAAACAAGTCTAAGCAAACTGATTGAAGTTTAACAGAGAAAACGGGGTAAACAATAATCAACCTCATCTTCTGGTTAACGTAATTATTTTTGTTTGCTTTTAAGATTTAATACCCATAATTTGGAGTTAGAGTCGTGCCTGGTGCGTTTGAGTTTGCCACTGAATCAATGAAAACTAATCACAAAAAATAAAAACAGTGCCTTAGCTAGCTGTATCTTCTAAACTGAGTTTTTATTGGCAACAAAAACAAACAGGAACAAGAAATTGGGGAGAAAGTTATGTGACTTATGCACATAAATTCTAGCGATGGTGGGAAAAACATATACAGCATAGTATCGAGATATTTTGTGTGGCAAAATCTTACACACACGCCCATAGTATTGATTTTTGATTATATTAAAAAACTGTGCAAAAGTTTGGAAGTATTTAGTGTGACCTCCCTTTCCACTCGCATGTCTTGAACTCTCTTGGCAGAAAATATGAGATTTACAATACTAATCTTCTGGTGTATTTACAAGTTGTCTGTATTCTTTGTTTTTATCTCAATAAAGAGACTTAGAAATATACAAATCAAATCTGTGGTGGCCTAAGACTTTTGCACAGTGCTGTAAATTATTAATTTTGCAAGAAGAAATGAACCCCTTCAAACCTGGATTGACATCAGTTTTCTTGTTCTGTATTCAGACCCCTTAATAAGCATTTAATCTTTGAAACCTGAGCAGTGTTTGATTTGTCTGAAAAACATTGAGAAAAGCTAATGAGCAACTTGGTAAGAAACGTCACGCAAATTGCAAGGAATTAGTAAAAGGTAACAAAAAAATTACCTGGAAAAAAGAAACGGAGAGAGAAAATAGTTAGAAAATTGTTGTTTTTTAAAAAAAGGGAAAAATGTAAAAGAACTGCACATATTTATTGCAATAGTTATGTTACATATATATATTTTTTTCAGGTCATTTCATTGTTTGTTTTTGTTTTTTACGTTTTGTTTAATGCAAATTTTTGGGAAAGTTTCTTGTAATACTTACCAATTTTTGCAGATTTTTGGGTAATTTCTCATGAGGTTGCTCGTTGCCTATTTCTTCTTATAAGCTTTAAAAGAAAGAAGGCCCATTTGCTATGGGTTTCAAGGGGTTAAACTTTTGGTTGCTGACTAGACTAGTCAAAGTTTTACTTTGGTGACATAATCTACAGTTGAAAAGAGGTTGATATATTGCAATATATTTATCACAATACTCAGCGTATGACAAAACAGAAAAAATGCAATAATACTGTATTGTGACTGAAAATCCTATCACTAATAAATTCGCAAATACCTCCAACACACAAAGGTTACTATGGGTCACATGTCATTTAGATGAGATTATGTCTCATTTAGCTGACTCCAGTTTACACGCTTTTTAGGTCAGGAAACGCATCTCTCGTTCTATGTGCTGGAAAGGGCCCTGACATCATTATCAGCCTCAGTGTGCTGCGCAAACAAAGATGGACAAAGCAAACAAATCACAGTGCTTTTATTCCCCCTGCTGTTGTTTTACACAGAAGTGAAATGCTTAGCAACCTCTGCAGTTAATTATTGGCAATAGGAGATGCTGTAATGTGTCCTGATGCTGTAAGGTTTCATATATGAATAACCAGCAGCAGAAATAACTTCCACACTAATTAAAAACGTGAACTCTGTTAGAGTTCCTTTGTTTTCACCCAAGGGGCTAATGGTTCAGGTCCCCGTCTGTTAACAGAATATTTAAAGTCTGTCAACAGATTTCAATGAAGGTTGATGGAAAGTTAGATTATGGGCCTTGGAACAAGCAGATCCTTTTTGTTGTGGATCAGCTTTTTTTTTAAGGGATTGATAACATTCTTAACATTTTCAAACCTTTGGTGTTTTCTTAAGAACTGAGATACTTACTAGAATGACAAAATCTTGCACAAACTTTATGTAACTTCGTGATTTTTCTTTAAGCATATCCAGATCCAACTGCAGTGAAAAAAACAATCAACAAACAAAAAACTCATTATTAAAATAATCACTTTAATGTATTTTGCTGCCTTGAATGAATATTTCTCATATCCTCCCTCTATAGAAATTATAATGCTCTGAAAGCCCAAATCTTACTGTCTCATTGAGTTTTCTTTTTCTTTTTATCACATGAAAAAAAGTGCAGTATTTTACTGTACATACATTTCTTTTTCTGAGAAAGCAAACAAAAATTTCTAGTCAAACAGACTTATTGATATTGGTATTCGATATTGCACTAATCCTTATTGTAATTTTTGCTACATTTTGATTGACCATGCAGTCCTAACTTTATGCCTTGTTGCAGTGACGTTCAACTTGAGCCAAATCTGGCCCCCGACAGGGTGCCTCGTGGCCCCCCAAAAATTTCCCAATTCATACTTCATACTTTTAGTAAACATAAGGTGCCAGGGTGCATAAATAGCATCAAAATAGAGCTGTTTATCAAAAGTAAGTGCCAGTGGAGGATCCCCCGCACCCCATGACAGAGGTCTTAGCCATGCCCCAATGTCCTAAAATCCTAGAAAACTCCTTAAATTTGAGAAGTGTCGTAAAATAAAAAAGAATTAAAAATTAGGACGTTTTTAGATTGAAATCTTAAAAAAACATCCTAAAATCAAAAAAATATGCTGACATCCTTGTAAGGTCCTAAAATCCTAGAAATGTCCTATAATCAACGAAATGTCCCAAAATCCTAGAAACAGAGAAATCCTATGAGTGGCCCCTGGCCTCCTGTCATTTTGCAAAAGTGGCCCCTAAGAGAAGCTAGTTGGGTATGCTGTATCCCTGCAGCAATGGTTTAGTTTGCATACATGTATTTCTGTTGACAAAACTGACAAGTTATATTATGTGGCGAAAGTTTATAAAAAAACAAGACTAATTCATTTAATCTTATGAATCACTTTACTCAAATATAGGATGTTTTTTCAGTTATTTCATTTGCTTTTTTTTTAAGGGTGATGACATCATAAAATTAGCGACAGACATTCAAAACTACATTCAAAAGATTCAATAGAAGCTTTGAATGTAAAAAATGACTTTGGGTAGAGCCCTGCTGTGTGTCGTGACTGTGTTGCGGTGGCCTGGTTGTTCATTCACAGTGGTGTAATGATGCAATGCAATGCAATTATCTGAACTGTGATTACCAGTGAAAGTAAGAACCACAGTGTAAAAAGTGGACTTACAACGCCAGCAGCCAGCCTTTCTGTGTGTGTGTGTGTGTGTGTTTCTGTGCATATACAGTAGCAGATAGAGAGTGGTGTGCACTTGCAGAGTGAGAGACAGATGGGTAGCACCTCTTGACAAAATGAAACGTTGCACACATGTCCATTTCAGGCGACTGACAGAAAAAGTGTGTGTCAGAAAATGTGATTAAGGTTGAACATTAGCTGCTTTCTAACTTGCACCTTAACCTCAAAGAAAGTTATTGCTTCCTCATGTGAGGTGACATGTGGCCCCAGAGGACTAGTTAGAAGTGTGGTCAGGAGTTTAGATGACATCAAATTCAGTTCAGGTTGTTCTAGTGACAAATTTGGTTTTTAGTTTTATTTTCATGTGCGGCTTTGATGATGCAGCCCCGCTGCCTCTGTGTTTCGCCTTCCTTCTCGTGACAGTGTTTACATTTTTAGTATTTGTTTACATTTAACAGTCTGTTGCCTGCAGTCGCTGCTGCTGCTAATGGGATCTTTAGAGTCCCCTCTGGTTGTGCAGTAAATATATTAATCCACTTCAAACGTGTTTTTATTTGTATATCCTTTGGACATAAATGAGATTAGACAGCACCTAGAAATAGAGTACAACCAAATAATTATCTTTTCTCTCATAATAACATGTCCAAATCCACAGGTTGTCTCTTCATTTTAGGAGAGAAATTTTCCGCAGCCTCTAATTTTGTCCAGTTATTTGCCTTTTATACCTTTTTTGAGCACTCATGTTGTGTTTGGATGAAGCCTGCGGGGGAAAAGTTTGCTCTCTATTTGCTGCTATAGAAAACGTTGAAACAATGAAAGTGTTAGAACAAGTCTGACAGCATGTATTTTACACAGAAACACCCGTGAAAGAGTGCCGTCTTTGAATAGTTTATGAATTATGGTCCATGTTTGTGGAACAGCCTGTCTGACGACCTGAGGGCAGCAGAGGGGATTGATATTTTTAAAAGCAAACTTAAGACCTACCGTTTTAGTGTGACTTTTCATCCGTTCATTTACCTTTTACATACTATTTAGAGAATTTATTTTATTTATGTGTTTACTTATTATTAATATTATACTTATGTCTTTATTTTTATCTTTTTATTCATAGGTTTTATCCTGCTTCTGGGGTTTCCTCACTTATGGTTTCCAGTGCATTAATCCTGGTGTTGATTAAGGCAGAAAATAGTCCAGAAAATAGACCATAAAGGGCATTTCACAGAAAAAATTACCCATCTATATGAAATATAAAAAATCACCTGTTCATGGGGAAAAAACAGTTTCTAAAAGAATACATAAATATAAAAATGAAAATTTGTTCTTTTGTCAACATAGAGATAAAATAATAGCTATTGTTTTCCCAGAGTTGGATTTTTTTGTATTAAGGTTGTTAAATTGAATCCCCAGTCCACAATCGCTCCATTTCTCTTCTCATCCATCATTCAATTAGAGAGACAGGAGTAGCGTCAGATGATGCAGGGTGTGTTCACATCCTCGACAAGAGCCCCATTGACCGAGAGAAACAACTGCATCCCCATCAGCATCAATCTATCAGCTCTTTGTTTGCTACTTTCCACAACGCAGCATCTGAATTTGATGTCGCCATTGTCTCTGTCCATGCAGGAAGCTGGGCTGACCAACGGCACGCCGGTTGAGACATCGAGTCCCGCCTCCACGTCCTCGCTCTTCAACAGGCTGCAGCTGGACGACGACCTGGAAGCAGATGTCCGGGACCCTTACGCAGACACCACAGAAACCCGTGACCTCTTTGTCACAGTCGACGACCCAAAGAAGCACGTCTCCACCATGGAGACGTACATCACCTACAGAGTCTCCACCAAGGTGTGCTATTGGCTGCTGGATCTTAGTGGTTTTCTAGTGTGTTTTGGTCGAAATACCAATCACTTACACTTGTCATATCCTCATCATGTCATGTTTTGTTGCGTTTCATTATAGTTTTAAAAACTCTCCTTGATGGCATGTCCAAGGCAAAGGGCTAGCAGTTGTAAAATGCTTTGCTATAATGTTAATACACACAATCAGTATTTAACGGGATTAAAAAACATTCAAAACTACCAGTATTGTAGAGGTAAACCACCTCATATTACTGGCGTGTAACTCGCAAACTCTCGTACTCACATAAAGCTGGCTGCAGATTTTCCTCCAGTAGGGGCAGAGCTGTTCAGTCATTGGGTGCTTTTCCACACACCTGTTCTTGAGCATATTTCAGTTTGCACATAAAAAGATCTGAGTGGAAACACTAAAAACACTTGGGAAAGGTCAATTGTAGAACCTATCGGCTACGGTTCTGATGACGATAAGCGTCTGAGGGGCGAGGATGAACATTTCCAGCCAATCAGGTGTAGCCAGTGGATATCTAAGTAGATAGCCAAGATTAGTCATTTTAGCTAATCTCTATAAAAAGATAGATAACTCTATAAAAGATAATTGCATGTGACTGCAGATGAATTCTAAAAAGCTAATATGAAGCTAACTTGTTTTCAGACAATAACCGATGGGTTCAGAGGTTGCATTTCAGACAGTGTGTTCTGCTTCTTCACACAGACTGTGAATCAGTTGTTCTAATGTGTTTGGTCAATACTACTGCAACCGCTACCACTGCAAACTGGTTTTACTAAGTGGCTTTTAACACTCTTATGACTGCACAGGGCTGCGACCAGAACTCTTCCAAGAACACAAGCTGTAATGTTAGTTGTTCAAAACAACAACAAGTGTGCTCTCTGTTATAATTCATCCATTCTTTGACTGGTGCTCTTTTGATAAATCATTTCATTGCGTCCTCCTCTTCTGACTGGAGAATTAGTGCCACCCCTAACAGTAGCGGACAGTAAAGCTCATAAATTTACATTTTCTTTTGTGGGTTTACTTAAAATACAACTAAATTTACCAATACATTTGCATGAAAATCCAACTATTGTCCAACTAGGTATTTTCAGTGCTAACTGCCCCCTCCAGAATGTCTAAATCCCAACAGTTAAATTCATCCAGTACTGGTGAATTTTGATGCCCTTGCAGTTTTTCCAATCGGTGCAACTTCAGCGCAATTGCGACTGTTTAAAACAGGTCCAATCTCATTTTCATTCTCAATCCCTCAGCGTAGAGCAGCACACAGCATATTGATTCGCTCAACCCAAACCTGTCTTTCTCTGTTTATTGCGAAACTACTGTCACGGGAGTGTGATCTTCGCGCCTAGGCAACACACAGTGTCAGGACAGTTAAAAAAGCTCAGTGCTGGAAGTTAGCTGCTGATGTGTGAGCTCCTGCTAACCAAGCAGAGAGAGCAGGAGAAGAGTGGCTCACGGATACGGTCCTTCGTGTGTTGAATTGCAGCAGCAGCTCATCATCAGCGATTCAGCCAACAATGACTTTCACTCTGTTTGAAACACTGAATGCTCATGACAATAAGCCCTGAATACAACACTGCAATGCAACTATTTTTGCAATTTTCATTTGCTGCCTGCAGTTTCACTGTAAAGAAACATCGAAAAGTTGCAATATGCAAAGCAACTTTTTAAAAAAGCTGCCTAGATATCAAACATTTCAGGCTGCAACAATCCCCAAAACAGCCTGTGAATTCCTTAAGAGACTGGCGAACATGTGCTTACTACAGGAATGGAAAGTAGCAGCAGGGGCAGCAGTTTCAAACTACAGACATGCAGATGTTGCCAACGTCAGGCAAAGAATATAATCCAGAGGTGCTGCAACATAGAGGACTCAAGTTAGGAAAAAATTTCTCTCAACCTACCTATTAAAGATTAATATTCCATAGGGGAGATGTAATCAGCAACTTATGTGGGCCCTCTGTTTCATCCTTCACATCTGTCTGCCAGTAAACAGAGCTGCAGCTCTGAGAGCCGCTACTCTGCCTGACAGAACCTAATTTGCTCTGACTTACAGCAGGGAAATCGCAGCTTCGGAGGCCTTTCCATCGTGTAATGAAAGAACCAGATTCGTGAGAGACACTGCCAGGAGCTGTTGGGCGGCGTCATGGCGACAGTTGTTATGTGCACTATGGTGCTTCGACAAATATCACAGCCCACTATGAACACAGAGTGTTAATTGAGAGCATGTGGGTGCTGCCCCGTCAGCTATATTTAAAGGTCAATAAGCATGTGTAGTAATCCTAAATCCTCTGCAGTCTGATGCGTACATATGAATTGTGTGCTAATGTACCGGCTTTTAGAAGGTAATTTACTGTGTGTGTGTGTGTGTGTGTGTGTGTGTGTGTGTGTGTGTGTGGGTGTGTGTTTTTTTTTTTTTTTTTTTTCTTCAGACAACACGGATAGAGTTCGACCTACCGGAATACTGCGTGCGGCGGCGCTACCAGGACTTTGACTGGCTGAGGATCAAGTTGGAGGACAGCCAGCCAACCCACCTCATCCCTGTAGGTCAAATGAGCCACGACACAACCTGCTGTCCAGCTTCCGTTGATAAACGCCAATTTACATCCTTTGCTTCTCCTCTTTCCTCTAATCTCTCCACATCTCCAGCCATTGCCAGAGAAGTTCGTGATGAAGGGCGTGGTGGATCGGTTTTCGGAGGAGTTTGTAGAGACGAGGATGAAAGCTCTGGACAAGTTCCTGAAGCGAGTTGCAGATCACCCAGTCCTCTCCTTCAACCCACATCTAAACGCTTTCCTAACGGCCAAGGTGAGACAACACAAGGTCCAGAAGAAGGGTTATAATGGCGCCATGGTCAAATTTGACTATCATGTAGCAACGTGTAACATCTGAGCTCTCTGTCCACACTGAATGCATTAAATTTAGACCTTTGTTCCTACATGTAAACAAACAACGTGGCTATCAGCTGTGCGCATGAGATCAGACGTAATCACTTAAAAGATGGGGGAGTAACCTACTTCCTATCTCACTATGTTTGAAATGTTGCTTCTTAAAACAGAAAACATATATTTTATAATGTTATATTTACTGAAAATGACAATATAACTAACAGCAAGTAGCCTAGCTTGTTATTTGATGGTCATTTACCTTAGCAGAAACTTTCAGCTTCCCCAAGATCTCCCTCCAGCCAGCTGACACCTTATTTAGGTTTTTCTGGTAATGTTAGAAGACATTAAATAGATAATTTATCATTTCATCTTCATGTATCAGCTGTTCCTTGTTGCAGCAGGAATAAACAGGAATAAAAAAACAAACAAACATGGCGTTCAACAAAAGTTTAGCTCTAAATGCTGCAGCACTGCGTCGCCTGCAGCCAGTTAACACTTATGTAACACTTCAAATCCAGAATGTTGCCAAATTGACGCAGTTTTAGTTTTCTTGAGAGACTAATTCTGACAAGTCTCGTTCCGTCACCCCAAAAAACACACAGACTTTCAAGTAAACAAACAGTGTGTGCCGCTCTGGTCCCTCCCACCTCTACTGAATTGTATGTTGCCGGCCTGTCAGACACTAATAGCTCTGTTAGGCCACTTAAAACTTAATATTACATTAAAAACGTTGTCATATTGGTTATTACTTATGCTATATGAGTTGGATTTAGTGCTGTGATGCCATCAGCAATGCTACTTTTTAATTTGCCAAAACATGTCGTGTAATCAATGACAAATGCCATTTCAGCCATTTTGCATAAAATCAAACCAGTTTAAGCTCTTTGAGTGGAGCAGACCTGAAATCAACCCAAAGAAAAATAATTTTCACCATGAGAAACACACAGACAAATTTGGGTCGTCTTTTTCTGTCACATGCTTGTAGGGAGTTCATTTTATGGTGCAGCTTGTTATATTGCGTGTCATTACCCAAAATGTAATCTCAGCAGCGATCTTTCAGTAAAGTGCAGCACCACTAAACACAGCTTCTGCTTCTGTGTGTGTGTGTGTGTGTGTGTGTGTGTTTTCTCCAGATCTGACATCAGTCACAAATTGTATCTCTAAGTAGCTGAGACACAAGACAAGACTTTATTGATCCCTGTGGGGAAATGAGGTTGTTGCAGCAGTAAAATCATTGGACTCAATTAAAGGAAAGTAGAGCATAAGCATACTAGAACAACATAAACTCTACAACCTGTGATAAAACAACAAAAGTAACATGCATGTGACAATTTCAACATGTAAGGTACAAGAGAAGAATGGATTATTAACATCTCTGGGTTAGATTGTTATTACTTATGATTGAATATTTTTACAATGGATCACAACATATGAATATAAATTTGGTCATTTTTGTTTTTAAGTTGAAAAAGGTTTTAAAAAAAAGGAGTTTTTATTGCTGTGTTTACACATTTGTTGCTTCATGCTCGTGTAATTTGATTCTCGACATCATGTGTTCTGTTGACCCTGTTTGTCTGCAGGACCTGAACAAGCGTCAGGGTCTGGCCCTGCTGACCAAGGTGGGCGAGTCAGTGAAGCACGTGGCCGGAGGCTACAAGCTGCGAGCGAGGCCAGCTGAGTTCTGTGCCATGGGAGAATACCTGGACACCTTCAGCCAGAAACTGGGAACCATCGACCGCATTGCTCAGAGGATCCTCAAAGAGCAGTCAGGTATCAGAACGATAGAGGAGACTGATGATAATGCCTGTGTTAATGTCTGAAGGGAGAGGATTTTTCATCCTTTTTTAAATATTTTTCTTTTGGGCTTTTTTTGCCTTTATTGGACACTTGATAGCAAACATGAGAAGGAAGACAGAGGGATGTACCATGCAACACAAATTCCTTGCCAAACTCCAATAAAACTTGGTCATCCTTTAAATGTTTTAGAGTAGAGCTGCAAAGTTAACAACATTAATCATCAGCCGTATGACAGAAAAAATGGTGAATATTTTCATGGTCAAATAATTGTTTTTGTAACTTTCTTAACAAAAATGCAAAACATTTGCTGGTTTCATGCCTCTTAAAAGGGAGAATTTGATGTGTTTCTTTGTTATTTATGATAAACTGAATAGCTTTAGATATTTGGGCTCTTGGTTGGATAAAAACATACCATTTGAAAGCTCTGGGAAATGATTCAGGGCATTTGATGTTATGTTGAAATTGACAAAGTTTACGACCAAAGACATTTTGTGTATATTTTTATATTAGTTAAGTACACAAATTTGTTATTTTCTGATGTCTGGTATCCCTTTTTCAATTAAATTGTTTTTTTTTCACACCTAGTTTTGATTTTTAGTTTAGTTTTAGTTTGCCATAATAACCTTGAGCTGAGGCCATTTCTTCAGGCTTTGTCTTCCAAACGTATTTTAGGCACCAGGAAGCAACATTTTGTAACAGTTGTGTGTGCTGCTTGCAACATGGCCTCAAATAGTACCCGTTATACTCTTCTCTTAGTAGGCGTGTTTGTGGTTAACTTACGTCATGCAGTGGTTCAGTCTTTAACCAGCTGGCTAATACTAGCCTACATGAACTTATCTGCAGTATTGATTAACTGCCATTGTGTTTGGTTGGAGAAAACCCCACAGCCCGTTGGCCTAGAGGGTGGATGGTTAATAAGTGCAGACCTGGCTCATGCATGACAAGTGATCCTGTAAATACCTGACATCTGCCGTGTGAAATGTTCGTTGTGACCATCTGTTCAGGGTTTAGATGTGTTGCAGTGTGTGGCCTGAAAATCAGCAGTGTAAGATAAAGGTCCTATTTTCCATATTGGAGGACTTTAGATGGAAACTCGGGGAGCTGAAGATAATGAAGGAGCTGAAAGAGAGAGTAGAAAAGCAAATGCCACACACATGCTTGACTCAGCAGCCGGCGTTTAGCCATCACCCTCTCTCTTGTGTAATTTACAAATACAGATTTTGCAATTGAAAATGCTGATTTCTCTATTGCCTGGGAGAAATGTTCTGCTTTGAATAGTTTTTCTAGTCATCTTGTGTTGTCACAGAGTATTAGCTGCTCAAACTTAGAATCTCAGCAGAGTATCCACAGGTCATAAATACGTATAAAAACAGTAATTTAATGTATCTTTTCTGTATGTCTCGTTTGCCTGTCGAACCACCTTTTTGTTTTTATTCCCACGCCCATTAGAGTACTTGACAGAGCTGCGTGAGTACGGCACCGTGTACTCAAGCTGGGTGGGCTCAGAGGAGGAGCTGCGGCGCCCCCTGGAGGGCGTGGCAGGCTGCGTGACGACGTGCTGCGGTGCGCTGGAGGACCTGAGTGAGAACATGAGCCAGGACTTCCTGCCTGTACTCAGAGAATATATCCTCTACATTGAGTCCATGAAGGTGAGAGGGAGGAGGGATACCCTACAGGACGTTTTTTGTTTGTTTGATGGTTTAAGAAAGCTGGATAGAGTAGCCCAGGCATGTCCAGAGTCCAATCCATGGGCCAATCATGGCCTGTAGGCTGATTTTAAACAGCCTGCGGCTTCTTCAAAACATTTGTGGTCCATCAGACAATATTGGTCAATCACTCAAGATCACTTAGCATTTTCCTGCAGATGTTTAAAAAAAGGCACTGAATTCATTAATCTATAAATAAGGCCTTAATTAGTATTAATAAGTCTTACATCGATCTTTCAGAAGTCTGGAATGAACAAAATTTTTTTATGTTGCATTTTAAAATCTCAAAATAATTGGCAACATATGTCTCTAATATCTTTTTTGAATAGTTTATTAACTGCCTCTTACATTAACTTTAGGGAGATCAGGGTAGTGGAACCAAAAAAAATCATAATTTAAATTACGATTAACTTTAGGGCAAAATTGTCCATAATCCCTTAATTTAAAAAAAAAATTCAGTCATAAAATTTTTCTTAAATTTCACTCATAATGGCATTAAAAAAATCTACTATGCCTTAAACTGTAGAATTCGTGTAACACATTTCATTCTAGGCAGCAGACAGGCAATGGCAACGAAGCGTAAAGCTGACAGCGACGGCCGCCGCTTTCAGGAGCGGTGGAAAGTTGAATACTTTTTCACTGAAATCCGAAACGACAAAGCAACAAAAAAACAGTTTGATTATAATTCATTTCTCAGTGTGAACTTACTATATAGTAAAAATTTGTTTAGAGTCAGTGTATATTATGGATTTTGGACACAATTACAGACTTCTTTTCTTTCATCTGTGTCCTCTTTAACCCCAAATAAAGGAAGTAGCATCTGAGATTCTGCATGTGTCATGTCCTGTGTTCACCGAGCTCCTGAATCAGCATCTTTCTCTCTGTTCACTGTGTTTCACATGTTGTCTCTTTTATAAATATTCCACGATCAATAAATCTCACACAAACACTATGAAATAAAACAGTTGATGTGTTCCGGTTAATTACAGAATGTTTTGAGGAAGCGAGACCAAAGTCAGGCGGAGTACGAGGGCCGACTAGAAGCAGCCATATTGCGCAAACAAGAGGACAGAACGCCAGTAAGCCTCCTCCCTCCTCTCATCTGATACTAGAGCTCTTTTCACACATGGAGACCATAAAATTGCTGTGTTCACTGTTGCTTTTTCTGAAAGTGTCTGTAGTTTTTGAAGGTTCTCTTCATGGTGTTACTTTCTTTGGTGATTTTTAAGAATTATTTTACAGACCAAATGAGTTCATTTTTCTTCAGAATAACTGTAAAATGGAAATAACGGCGAATGATCTTTTTAAATGAAAAGCTTTTAATGCTTAAAGGATTATTTGAGTTTTTTTTCATTTTCTACAACAAAAAGATACCCTGAATTTAAAATGAAAATTCTGTTAAAGTTCTTTTTGTTTGTTTTTTATGAAATGTCTCTAATACATCCCCTTTCTCTAAAACTCCTGCACCACCCAGACCCCTCAGATTGTAGCCCTGAAGGCCACTGTAGTTGTAGTTTTCTCTCTGTCACCATAGATCCCGATGGAGGTAGAGAAATGTCAGGACAAAGTGGAGTGTTTCAACGCTGACCTGAAGGCAGACTGGGAGCGCTGGCAGAGCAACAAGAGACAAGACTTCAAACAGCTTCTCACCGGCATGGCTGACAAAAACATGAGCCACTATGAAAAGGTACACAGGCTGCTGTTAAACACTTTGTTACTCTATATTATACAAAAACACTGCCAAGGCTTTTAATCTCTGTGAGAAGATTGAGTTATATTCTCATTAATGATCAAGAAAGTTTTATGAGTGGACTTTTTCAGCCCTTTCTGCACACTTTCTATAAATCGTGATTTTAAAATGCACTTCGTAACAAAAAGACAAATACAATAAAAAAAAGAAACTTGGAACTTTATAGTTTACAGGTCCATAGTCAACAAGTAGTAATATGTCAATGCTGTTAAATAATGTAGTGTGTGTAGCAAGCTGAGCTTTGGGACCAGATCATAGTCTCTATATAGATATGGATGATGCCTTTCCGCTTACTTTTATGCAAATTTGCGAATCCTTGGATAGTGAAGGGATTACTTGTCCTTCTCTTCTCATGAGTGGTTAGTACTTGTTACCTCCTCTGGTTGGATGAGATAGGGCACGAATGACAGGGGAAGCCAATCAGAGGCAGAGTAAATGCATTTTTACTACCCCCACTGTACAAATATGAAGCCAAAATATCCTGGATATGGCATCTGCTGCCATGTGCTTTTGTCATCATTTGGAGCCAGAGTCTGCGCAGTATCTATCTCAATTTCCCGCCCAAACAACATGGAGGGGGTCGACTTTATGACCTGTACTGCATCCAGCCACTAGGGAGAATAGAGATTTTTTTGGCCTCACTTTTGGGTATCTGTCATGTAGTCCGTCTTTATAAAACAGACTGTGGACCAGATCCACTAGCACCATTTAAAAGTAAGTTGTTTACCTTTTTTTGTCTTGGCTAGATTCACTGAACTCAAGGAATTTTTGGCCCAAATACTCTGTTCACGTTGACACATATTTCACATTTAAAGTTGCCCAACAACGGCCTGATCTACTGAAGCAATAAGTCAAATTGCTCAAGGGCACCTAAGGTGGTGGCAGGAAGGGATAAGCTACTTTCTCACTTTTCTCACTCCCAAATTTATCTCACCAGTCCAAACCAGATGAAACAAGTGACCTTTAAACACCTTGAAAAAACAGATTCATGCGTCATTTACATGAAGCTGCCAAAGGTTAAATATCCTGCGTATGAATGATGTTGTATCACCGCATGTTCCTGTCTGCCTCTTTCCCTTTTACCTCCTTTACCTCCCTCCATTGACTGTCTTCATCCATCTCCACCCTCTGCAGTGCCAGGCAGCGTGGGAGTCACTCATAACTCTCCTCCAGGACAAACAGACTGAGGACAAAACGAGTGAGACGAACTGAAACATCTCCTCGTGTCTCTGCCCCCTATCGCCCTCCCTCTCCATACGATACACTCTCTCATGCCAAGGAAAAGGACCAACTGGGCTGCAGATGTGAACTGCTGGACTTTGCCCCTGTTCTCCTGTGAGACTGTTGTATGAAGAGGAGTCGTCTCTCTCAGAGATTTGACCTGCAAAAGAGGTAACCAATGGTACGTTCAAGGACAGCTGGGAAAGAGGGGAGACTTAATTATGTACAGACATTTTTCCTTTTGTTTTTTTGTTGTTGTTCCTATTGACTTTTTCTACTTCATATTTCCAATTAGCAGTCGGTTGCCAGTGCTGCTTGTGTTTATTTAACCGTGGTCTCAGAGAGGCACATTTTCTGTCTCCATTTTCACAGAGCCAAGTGTGAAGGATAACTCTTCAGCATAGCAGAAAAGATATGATAGCGATTTTTGCGTGAAGTATTCAGAGCGTCCCCAAGATTCTTTTTTTTTTGTGTAAAAGCGTCCAAAAATGTAACACTGAAACACGACTGATAAAATATTGGCTGTAAATTAGAATTTAACATCTTAAGCTTAAATCAAAGGGCCATACCTGTTATTATTGCATGTTTCAGCTCATAAAACTCTTACACTTATCATAACTGGTGATCATTTTCCAAAAGTTCAAACACTTTATAGCTTTCCTCTTTTCCCCTGCAACTATTGCAAGTTGATTTTAATATAATAATTATAATAATATTGATGACAAAGACTTGAAACAAGCCAAGCTTCGCAACAGGGCCTTGTGTTTAACCTGGGGTAATGCACAGTTGGAGAAAAAGCAGGTGTAGTGAGAAATGTCAAAACAAGATGTCGCTGATTGTACTCCAGAGGGAAACGTTAGGATGCTTTTTTATCCACATCCTTACAGATAAATTGAACTTTATCAGGGAAGTGATTTTGTGGGGATCATTTTGTTGTTTTTAAGAACCGAGACACAGAAGACTTGGTCAGAAATTTGTGTCAGGAGTGCAGGGTAGCAGCACCACCGTGTGGTTAAGATGATAATTTCATTCTTTTGAGACTGGTGTTCTACTTAGGCTGGTTTCTCTTGATATCACTTTTTTTTTTTTAATTTTCATGGCATTTTTTTACCTGCTGTAGGGATTTCACATCTTTTCTTAAAGCAAAGGATCTAATTGAGTTGAGGACAGAGCCAGTGAAAAGCACACAGAGGGAACTAAGGGTGTAATGTATTCTCTTTAAACATGGAAACAATGGGGTGTAATCCTCTTCAGTAGAGGCAAATTTCATATTCTTGTAGTAATCTGTCACAGTGACACTAGTTCATAGAAAATTTCTGAAAGAGACAAACACTTGATAGGGAACATTATTTAAATTTTATTTATCGCACCCCATAAACCAAATCTGAGTTTTGATACTATGCAGGATTAAGGATTGTCACCAGTGAAAGTAAAAGCCAACCCCAGATACATTCTCATTTGGTGTTTCGCCCCACTATATTTGGGTTTAGTTTGGCCTGCGTTACTTTCTTGCCTCCTGCTTACATTCTAGCACCTGGTAACAACCTTAGTAGAGTCTAAACATAGTTTTTGTTTGTTTGTTTATTTTTGAAAATCCTGCATAATATAGTTTAAAGAGCAACTCTCATAGGCTGAATGCAGTCTAAAGTATTTAGAAAAGAGTGTCGATTTTTAGAGCTGTCAGGTGAACATGTGTTCAATGTTGTCAATCTTGCTGGCCTACCAGGAACAAAGAGCACTGAGGCTTCTGGGAAATCTCTGCTGTGTCATGTAAACATCTGAGGAACTGGATAAACTAGTGTTCAAAGGAGTTTTGTAAAAGCTCTTTGGGTCAGAGCTAGGCATTGCAAAAACTACATTCGGAGTGATTCATTTAGGATGCAAAATTAACGTTTTTATCCACTGTCCAAATGGCTAGTAAATTTAAACTTTTACCAGCCACTTAACAGATTACCATCTTCTTTTGGCTGGTGAGAGAAGCAGAATCTACCAGCATTTTTTTCCAGCATTTTGTTTGTGCCCTGGTTACACGCTTTACCGTAAAAGCTATAGTTTGTTTTGATGACACAGTAACATAGAAATTGTCTGCAGTTTCTTTCTGTTTAACCCGCTGACTGAGCAGTGTGACTATGTGGCCTTCCCTAGTCAGCTTTCACTCTTGGGAAACACTTTTTTCCCCATGTCAGATGCACTAGCACTGCTGCACGTAAGACCAACAGCATTTTTGCGACACACTTATTTTAGTTCAAAATGTTGCTGATGTGGCGTTTCCTTGAAGGAAAAATCCATTCTGAGAGATTCTGGTGAACTCACTTTGTTTCTGACTTTTCAACCACAGAGGATAGATGCTGTTAACTAATATCCTGACTAATCGACACTAAACTGTGCTCATTTTTCTCTGTCCTCAGTTGTACTGCAAGCTCATTACACTCAGCATAAAGTAGCGAAAAACTCCACCAATGATGACCCAGACCCACTGATTTAGTTTTTTAAGTTTTATTCATTTTTGGCACAGATCCCACAGTGCTGTAGCCTCTAAAAAGGAAAAAAAATCTTCTTTTTTCATGTCATTATTTTTGTTTTTGTTTGATAAATGGTTTCTTTGGTGTAAATTTTTTTTCGGAAATTAGATGCTGATTTGTCTTCCGGGTCTGCACTTCTAGAGGCTCTTTGCTTTTGGTTATTTTAAAAGTCCTTTGGTCAGATTGTCTTTGAACAGTTCTTGCCAAGTTTTTATGGGCTGATGTCGTGTGAATGAGCCTGCGTTCAGTTTAGCCGAATGCGAGTGCTGTAAGACAGTGACTAGATGAAGAAACCGTGGCTGCTTGAAACTGGTTTTGGTACTTTGTCAGTTCTCTTCATGTGTGTAATTTATGTTTTACTTCTCCAGCTTTAAAAGCACAAAGCAGCTACTGGTTCCTCTTATGACCAGAATTCAGCAAGGTGACACATGAAGAAAAATTTTTTTGAGAGAGAAAACCTTTCTGAGTTATTGTGATCAAATGGTGTCGAGGGAATATTGGACATTAGCTACAGATGCACTGATGCTAAATTACTGTATCTGAGGGCTGGGCGATATGGAGAAAATTATATACCTCGATATCGATACTACGACGATATTGTAGGGTCGACTATTGGTGCTTTCACAAAGTATTTACACAATTAGATTTTTCATAATAATCTTAAGTAATTTGGATACAATGAAAGTGGGCAAAACAGCTAGAACAGTTTTGTATATTCAGAAAATTACATTTTATTTTAATGCAGCCTTTAAAATCAGGAAAGACGAAATACAATACTATGATATCCAAAAACTAAGGCTATATCTAGTCACATATCACAATATCGATATATTGTCAAGCCCTACTGTACACATTTTGATGTTTTAAAATCCCCAATGAGGAGCCGGAGGTCTGTTTAGCATAACTAATTTAGGGTTTGTCTTATTTTCTGAATTATTTCTACGTTATTTGCAACAACTTACTTGAACGTGCACACAATTAAAGATATTTTAGAAATGGTTTATCCAAACCTCATAGATTGAGCCACATTCAGGAAAAACGTTATGGCACTGTCAGCCTTTCCCAAATACAATTCTACATATTTTTTTTGAAAAGTCAAAGTTAAAGGCACCCTGAAGAGTTTTGGTTATTAGTAGCATTATGGAACAGTGGTTTTGTATTTGTGTGTCTCAAACACACAAGGCTCGGGCAGTATCGCAGTATATCAGGGTACTTAAAAATTTATGTTTAATTTTCGATACCATCAAAAATATATGCTCCTCTTTGTACTCAAACGGAAAAGCTTTATTCAGGATATGTAGTACACAGCAGGCACCACTAGAGGTCTTTACTGTTGGAACAGACAGCTGAGCTGACAGTTATGGTGACTGGGGATAATGTTACAGAACTGTAAACGGTTGGCAAGCAGTGACAAACTGTGCGAAAAAGCAGCATATTTTCACATCTAACTCTGTAAATTAAAGGTTTATTTTGACCAAATTAGAAATGATGACTGTTGAAACAGTGAACTAACTGGACGAGCAATGAGACTAAGGCAGTTTAAGTGAGTTTTATTTTGTTTCTGACAAGTTCGAATGAAGTTAGGAAGGCAATTACGCTGGTCTTGGTTATGTGAAAGAGAGAAATGTGAATTCAGAAGGTGTATGGTTGTATTTCTCTGTTTAATAGGGAAAATAGGCATAACAGTATTATTGTTCTAGACATTTTGTGAGTTTGTTTATTTACTAGACTGAAAAACAAAGACAGCTTGCAGAACAGAGCAAATGTGATGGTTGGGGATGGGTGTTAGGTGGCGCCAAACAGGAAAAAAACGTTTTATACCACATACCCCAGCGAAATTTAAGTTACGAAGGTATGTAAAAATAGATACTGCCCAAGCCGAAAACACGTTTGGTAATAAAAACACAATGTGAACACAATTTTGTTCGTTTACAAGAAAACTCAACTAAGCATCTTTTAACCCAACTTTTTTTTTCCCTTTTTTAAATTTAAAAAAAAAATCAGACTGTAAGCTTTTACATGTCAAAATCTGTGCTCATATAAGCACCCTGGGAGACAGCAAGTTGCATCTGATTTGATTGTCACTTTTTTCAGTCAGTAGCCAATGTTCATTTTAAACCCAAATCCATTTTAATATATTGAGTTGATAGAGAGCAGAACAGGAAATGTAGCAAACATAAGGACAGTTGAAAAAATTGTATGACCAAAAAACAACTTAGTCACTCTTTTTAGTTCTGTTTTATTTAATGTATCACATCAGTGTGTTTGTTTACTGCTGTGAACCGCAGTGATTTTCTTTTTCTTTTTACTTTTTTTTTTTTTTTTTAAACCGGTGCATCTGTAGACTTGTCTGGTGTAAATGAAATCACTTGTTGAAGTGACCTGACCTGAACATAAATAAGTTTTGGGATCATTCAGGCTTGAACTGAAATTTCCTTTTGCTCTAATGTCAATATACTGTATATTCAATATACGCCAATGTACAGCTGAATTATATGGTACAGCTGAGTCTATTTTTGTATAAAAGAAGCAGGAGAAGACTGTCAGGTTTCCAGTGAGTATGTAGATAGTTCAGTAATACATTTTAAAAGGGATTTGGAGATCTTGCATAATCAAAATATGACATTTTATTTTTTCTTTTTTATGCTCATTGGAACCCCAACAATAGTTCTCCACTAAATTAAGTTACTATTATTCTTAGCCACTGTAAATCCCCTATCTTATATTGTGTGCCTGCTGATTTATTTTTGCACTATATATGTAGCTCCAATCCCTTGCAGATATTTCTGCTGAAAACAAATTCAGCAAAAAACTAATAAGCTTTCTTTCAGTTGCCAAAAATTACAATTGATAGTTCATTCTCTGTATTGTAAAGAAACGCATCATCTGCATAGCTGATTCAGGTAAAATCCCCAAACAGGGTCAACAACGGCAGCCGCTGTTCAAGCCTGTGTAGAAGGGAGAGTAAGGGCAATTTCTGTTTTTCTTTAATGTACAAATCAAATGTTTCTAAGCCAAATGTCCCCATCTTTTCCTACTGTACTTGTTTCACACGTCAAGAGTAAAATCTGATTTGCAGTGCAGGATAAACCTGATCAATCAAACCTGTGCAAAAGGTAAAAAGTCAGACAACTTGCGGACGTGAGAGTCTAGCTTCAGTCTTTTTATTTCTATTCTTCCCCAGTGTGTACTGTTTACGTTCAGTCCTCATTGTACATTTGATTGTTGATAACATTTTGTTGTAATTATAGATAAGCTTGTATATTGATGTCGTTTTGATGCAATTTATCTTTACCTCAAACGATTTTTTTTGGATATATTGGACCAATAATAAAAAAAAAAAAAACAAGAACGTGTTTGATACTTGTCTGCTCAGAGCTGACTTTCTTTCTTCTGTAAAATTATCTTTTAACATTTTTCACTGGTTGAAATGAGATACGCAAAAAATATTATTCAATGAAAATAAAATGACCTAACGAGGACGTAAGACTTGAATTGAATTAGATACAAGTCTCAAAATGAAATACCAAGCATAAAAAAATACATTTAAATGTTTAAAATGTTATTAATATCTTTATTGGAAGAAATAAATTGAATTTCATAACATATTACATCCAGTTAGTTTCAACATATAAACAAAATCAAATTTTAAAAAACTCAAAACATACCAGTTACATCTTCATATAAATCTGCAGCTTCTTGGTTCATGTAAATATTTCACATTTTGTTCTAAACCATTACACCAACAGGAACTGTATGATAGCTATTTATACCTAAAAGTGTCAGAAATTAAAGGGCAGTGTTAAATGAATGGATAACATGAAAGTAATAATGCAGACTGCATTTTCTTCCCTTCAGATCCAATATCAGTACCATAAAGCAAAATGACAGGACACATGCGGTGACTTAAACTGGCATCTGCGGAGTCCGCCATTCAGTGTTCTACAGTAGGCCAGAGCAGACCAACCAAACACTGGCTCTAGATAAGGCCATTTGCATCTTCACATCAGATACCATAGTTCTACACACTTGGCACACTGGGTAAATTTCAGTTCTGCAATGTCACTACTGGATGCCACTAAATTCTAAATAAAGTATAATATACAATGCATGTGACATTAAAAAAGAAAAAAAAAACCATAAACACCAATGTTAAAAAAAGTTTTTTTTTTTGGTATGTTAGTCCCTCCTGGCGCGCAGGTTAATGAAACTCTCATTGCACTCAAATCGGTCATCTATTTTAACTTCATATATACACGTGTATTTCTATTTTGTAGCCCAACAGTTAACATGACAATGTCAAATGACATTGTACGAGTAGGGCATTCAAGTAAATGTTAAGTCAGTAGTTTTCAAATTACTGATAAATAACTTGTTGATGTAATCTAGAAACTAAACATAAAGTCTGCACATAAATGACCAAACAGCTGTCAGCTTTGGTGTGTTCAACAACTTCAACTCAAAGAAATTTCACTGGCCGATGAATTCTGTTGGTTGATGATGTTTGTCTGTATCTCTGTCAATAGTTGTTTTAATTATTTTAAACTTTTAGTCAAACTGGGTTGTGTTATTTTCATTATATCTCTATATATACAAGTCTGCAAAGGCCTCTTTAAAATATATTAGTTTTTCATATAAAATGCTCATTTGAACATAAAATCTTTGTTTATTCCTACTGTAAAAGCCAAAGCCTGTAGAAATCAGAAGTGAGATTAAATGCACCCTTCTCCTTTTGCCTATTTCGAGTCTCACTTCCTGTTTGCTAACTCACTGCTGGTGGTGATGTCGGTGCCATCAGTCTTGTTGAATCCTCTCGGACTGTCGCCTCAGAGGCGATCTGCAGCCGACGATACTGGAGGGATGAGAGTAGAAATACTGAGATTATGAGATCGTGTTTGCTCTACAAAGTGCTTATGTTGTAAATGGTTTTCCAAAATGTTGATTTTCACCCTGATTTTACTCTGGAAAATCTGTTGTTGGGCACCCGGGCCAGATCTGGTTGGGCACCCAGATCTGGCCCGTGGGCCTTAAGTTGAGTATCTCTGTATTAAGCTGTAAGAGTAGATGTTATCACTCCAGGCAACATTATATCATTTACACATCCTACCTGATGGGTATCATTGCCAGAACTGTAATGATGCTGGAGAGCATGAAGATGAAGCCTGGGAACCAGTCCAGGGTTCCCTGATAGATCTTAGTAAAGGCAGGGACGTACCCCAGACCAGCAAACTTTAGAGACATCTGTAGGGTGGTGAGAATGGTGCCTGATGGGAAGGAGGACAGAGAGGTCAAATGTATAAATAAAGTTAGGGGTACAACATATTTGTACAGACAGTCTCACAGAGACTGGATAGTTCTGCATTTTCTTGCTGAGCAACAAAAAAATCAGTACCACTCTTATATCTGTATGGTAGTTTAGCATAGACTGGAGAAAGGGAAAACAACTAGCCTGGCTCTCATGCATATGTCTATATTCAGTGTGTGTGCGTGTGTGTGTGCACATCTATCTTTGTGAGGCCAAATTTCAGTTCAACAGACTTTCAAAGGGCTGTCTGAGTGGTCAGACATTGTTTTGTATGCTTGCTTTGTATGTCGTGTGTAATGTTCGAATGTCAGGTGGTCATGTTTAATGTGGCTAAGGTTTCAAGTAATGAGATAAACATATGTAAAAGTGCAAGTGTTTACATTGCTTAGTCTACACTGCTACACATGGCTACATGCTAACATCAAGGAAACGTAAACTTGGCTGCTGATGTTGTTGATTGTAATGAGGTTTAAGAAATTTGTGTTAATGAGTATCCCTACGAGTAGAGCAAGATAAAACTTTATGCGTTTATGTGTCAGAATGAGGAAGCGTGATACTCTAATCAGCGTCAGAGCGGGCTCTTTATGATGCCTCATCTTTTTGACATAAACCAGCCTGACTGCAGGTTTCAAGTATACACCACTCCTCCATGTATGCAGACTTTTCTAAAGGTTGCAAAACATGGAACACAAAACAAAACACAATAACTAAATACTAAAAAGATGGTTGCTTGTTCAATATCTATAAATAACTGCCTTGAAAATTCAAGAGAGAAGCTAAATGGGAAGGGGGCCTCAGCTCAAAGATGATAAGGTTTTTTTTCTGACCTGTCAATGACTTTGAAACTGCAAATTCAACTTTAAGGAAATGTTATGCTGTCATGCCTCTTTCACAACTTCCTTCTGTACTCACTGTTACGTACTCTGATCCTGTATTTCTCCCTAAGCTGTGTATGTGCTATCCCATAGCTTTCTTTTATATTCAAAAAATATAAATGCCGTAACCTCAATAACGTGTTTGCATAATAGTAGTGTGTGTGATGGTTTCAATGTTCAATTATCCCTACTGTTATAATTACTCTTCTGTTGTGCTTTTACACACCTACGCACAAACACAGACGCTGCATACTCACCACATGAGGATGCTGGAACCTGCTTTGAGAGCAAACATCTAATGGTAGGCATCGGGATTATGGCAAACAGGGTGAGTGAGCGAGCTGCAGGGAAAAGAACACTGGTTACTTGTTTTCTCGTCCCTACACAAGGTGTTTATGTCCTCTCAGCACCACCAACTACAACTTTCTGTATAATATTTTCAAGAGAATGCTTCACTTTGCATTTAAATGAAATGTTAATGAAAAACTATGCTATGAAACATTTTATGACATACTATAATATGACTTTTTTACGCTATTTTGGACAATGTACCATAGTATGACTTTTCATGGTATTTTGGACAACATAGTATAGTATGACTTTTTTCCAATATTTTGGATGACATAACTATAGTATGTCTTTTTTTTCGCTATCTTGGACGACATACTCTTGTATGACGTTTTTATGCTATTTTGGCTGACAGACTATATTATGACTATTTTACGTTATTTGGGTGGGAGCTGGCGGTTTGTGTCACTCTGTCTGTGGTGTCGCTCTAATATCTGACATTTTTGCAGTTCCATGAATGCAGCGCAGCAGGCAGCGTTCTTATCTCCTATGCTGCATTCTGTGCTATGGCGTGTCTCTGCATGCTATTTTATGTGGTCTTCAGCAGTTTTTTGGACATGACATATTTTGACATTTTTGCCTTACGATAGCCTTGCTTTTTCGGTCATTTTTTCGACATGCTGTATTATTGGTTTTTGGCCTTTTTTGTAACATCCTATTCTATGGCATGTCTTGGCATGGTATTTTATGGGTTTCAATGTGGTTTTAAGCATTTTTTTGGAAATGTCATATTTTCACATTTTTAACTTACTATTGCCTTGCTTTTTCTGTCATTTTTTCAACATGCTGTATTATTGGTTTTTGGCCTTTTTTTTTAACATCCTATGCTGTGGCGTGTCTCGGCATGGTATTTTATGGGTTTGATTGTGGTTTTCAGCATTTTTTGGAAAGGTCATATTTTGAGTTTTTTGCCATACTATAGCCTTGCTGTTTTTTCTAAAAACAGCTAAAAACAGCATAAAATAACACAACAAGACATGCCATAGTATAGAAAGTTGCAAAAATGACCAAAAACACCATAAAAATGCATGTTGAAAAAATGACCAAAAAGCAAGGCTATAGTATGGCAAAAATGTCAAAATATGACACACCCCAAAAACAGCTAAAAACACCTCAAAACAGCATAAAATAGCGCGATGAGACATACCATAGCACAGAAAGTTGCAAAAACGTCACAAAGTACAATAAAAATGCATGTTGAAAAAATGACCAAAAAGGCAAGGCTATAGTATGGCAAAAATGTCAAAATATGACACATCCCAAAAACAGCTAAAAACACCTCAAAACAGCATAAAATTGTGCGATGAGACATACCATAGCACAGAAAGTTGCAAAAACGCCACAAAGTACAATATAATTGCATGTTGAAAAAATGACCAAAAAGGCAAGGCTATAGTATGGCAAAAATGTCAAAATATGACACATCACAAAAACAGCTAAAAACACCTCAAAACAGGTTAAAATAGCCTGATGAAACATGCCATAGCATAAAAAGTTGCAAAATCACCCTAAAACACAATAAAAATGCACAATGAAAAAAATGACCGAAAAAGCAAGGCTATAGTATGGCAAAAATGTCAAAATATGACACACCCCAAAAACAGCTAAAAACACCTCAAAACAGCATAAAATAGCGCGATGAGACATACCATAGCACAGAAAGTTGCAAAAACGTCACAAAGTACAATAAAAATGCATGTTGAAAAAATGACCAAAAAGGCAAGGCTATAGTATGGCAAAAATGTCAAAATATGACACATCCCAAAAACAGCTAAAAACACCTCAAAACAGCATAAAATTGCGCGATGAGACATACCATAGCACAGAAAGTTGCAAAAACGCCACAAAGTACAATATAATTGCATGTTGAAAAAATGACCAAAAAGGCAAGGCTATAGTATGGCAAAAATGTCAAAATATGACACATCACAAAAACAGCTAAAAACACCTCAAAACAGGTTAAAATAGCCTGATGAAACATGCCATAGCATAAAAAGTTGCAAAATCACCCTAAAACACAATAAAAATGCACAATGAAAAAAATGACCGAAAAGGCAAGGCTATAGTATGGCATGAATGTCAAAATATGACACATCCCAATAACAGCTAAAAACACCTCAAAACAGCATAAAGTAGCGCAACGAGACATGCCATAGTATAGAAAGTTGCAAAAACAGCCAAAAAACACCATAAAAATGAATGTTGAAAAACTGACCAAAAAGGCAAGGCTATAGTATGGCAAAAATGTCAAAATATGACACACAAAAAACAGCTAAAAACACCTCAAAACAGCTTAAAATAGCTGAACAAAACATGCCATAGCATAGAAAGTTGCAAAAACACCCTAAAAACACAATAAAGATACATGTTGAAAAACTGACCAAAATAGCAAGGCTATAGTATGGCAAAAATGTCAAAATATGACACATCCCAAAAACAGCTAAAAACACCTCAAAACAGCATAAAATGGCCTGACGAAACATGCCATAGCATAGAAAGTTGCAAAAATGACCAAAAAACACAATAAAAATGCATGTTGAAAAAATGACCAAAAAAGCAAGGCTATAGTATGGCAAAAATGTCAAAATATGACACATCCCAAAAACAGCTAAAAACACCTCAAAACAGCATAAAAAAGCACAATGAGGCATGCCATAGCATAGAAAGTTGCAAAAAACACCCAAAAACACAATAAAAATGCACGTTAAAAAAACTGACCAAAATGCAAGGCTATAGTATGGCAAAAATGTCAAAATATGACACACCCCAAAAACAGCTAAAAACACCTCAAAACAGCTTAAAATAGCCTGACGAAACATGCCATAGTATAGAAGGTTGCAAAAACACCCTAAAACACAATAAAGATACATATTGAAAAAACTGACCAAAAAAGCAAGGCTATAGTATGGCAAAAATGTCAAAATATGACACATCCCAAAAACAGCTAAAAACACCTCAAAACAGCTTAAAATAGCGCGATGAGACATGCCATAGCATAGAAAGTTGCAAAAATGACCAAAAACACCATAAAAATGAACGTTAAAAAAAACTGACCAAAATGGCAAGGCTATAGCATGGCAAAAATGTCAAAATATGATACATCCCAAAAACAGCTAAAAACACCTCAAAACAGCATAAAAAAGCGCGATGAGACATGCCATAGCATAGAAAGTTGCAAAAACAGCCTAAAACACACATAAAAATGCATATTGCAAAAAATTACCAAAAAGGCAAGGCTATAGTATGGCAAAAATGTCAAAATATGACACATCCCAAAAACAGCTAAAAAACACCTCAAAACAGCTTAAAATAGCCTGACGAGACATGCCATAGTATAGAAAGTTGCAAAAACGACCAAAAAAACAATAAAAATGCATGTTGAAAAAATGACCGAAAAGCAAGGCTATAGTATGGCAAAAATGTCAAAATATGACACATCCCAAAAATAGCTAAAAACACACCTGAAACCAGCATAAAATAGTGCAACGAGACATGCTATTGTAGAGAAAGTTGCAAAAATGTACACAAAAACACAATAAAAATGCATGTTGAAAAACTGACCAAAAAGGCAAGGCTATAGTATGGCAAAAATGTCAAAATATGACACATCCCAAAAACAGCTAAAAACACCTCAAAACAGCTTAAAATAGCCTGACGAAACATGCCATAGTATAGAAAGTTGCAAAAATGGCCCAAAAAACAATAAAAATGCATGTTGTAAAAATGACCGAAAAGCAAGGCTATAGTATGGCAAAAATGTCAAAATATGACACATCCCAAAAATAGCTAAAAACACCTGAAACCAGCATAAAATAGTGCAACGAGACATGCTATTAGAGAAGTTGCAAAAATGTACACAAAAACACAATAAAAATGCATGTTGAAAAAAAAATGACCAAAAAGGCAAGGCTATAGTATGGCAAAAATGTCAAAATATGACACATCCCAAAAACAGCTAAAAACACCTCAAAACAGCATAAAATAGCCTGACGAAACATGCCATAGTATAGAAAGTTGCAAAAACACCCAAAAACACAATAAAAATGCATGTTGAAAAAATGACCAAAAAGCAAGGCTATAGTATGGCAAAAATGTCAAAATATGACACATCCCAAAAACAGCTAAAAACACCTCAAAACAGCTTAAAATAGCCTGAACGAAACATGCCATAGTATAGAAAGTTGCAAAAAAACACCACTAAAACACAATAAAAATGCATGTTGAAAAAAAACAACCAAAACCACAATGACCAAAAAAATAGCAAGGCTATAGTATGGCAAAAATGTCAAAATATGACACATCCCAAAAACAGCTAAAAACACCTCAAAACAGCATAAAATAGCTGCCGAAACATGCCATAGATAGAAAGTTGCAAAAAACACCCAAAAAACACAATAGAAAAACATGCCATAGCATAGAAAAAAGTTGCAAAAAAACAGCTAAAAACACCCTAAAACACAATAAAGAAAGTTGCAAAAACATGTTGAAAAAATGACCAAAATAGCAAGGCTATAGTATGGCAAAAATGTCAAAATATGACACATCCCAAAAACAGCTAAAAAACACCTCAAAACAGCATAAAATGGCCTGACGAAACATGCCATAGCATAGAAAGTTGCAAAAATGACCAAAAACACAATAAAAATGCATGTTGAAAAAATGACCAAAAAAGCAAGGCTATAGTATGGCAAAAATGTCAAAATATGACACATCCCAAAAACAGCTAAAAACACCTCAAAACAGCATAAAAAAGCACAATGAGGCATGCCATAGCATAGCATAGAAAGTTGCAAAAACACCCAAAAACACAATAAAAATGAACGTTAAAAAAATGACCAAAATGGCAAGGCTATAGTATGGCAAAAATGTCAAAATATGACACATCCCAAAAAACAGCTAAAAACACCTCAAAACAGCATAAAAAAGCACGATGAGACATGCCATAGTATAGAAAGTTGCAAAAACACCCTAAAACACAATAAAAATGTGTGTTGAAAAAAAATGACCAAAAAGGCAAGGCTATAGTATGGCAAAAATGTCAAAATATGACACATCCAAAAAACAGCTAATATGACATTTAAAAAAAACCCACTTAAAACCACATTAAACAGTATAAAATACCATGCCGAGACACGCCATAGCATAGGATGTTGCAAAAAAACAGCCAAAAACCAATAATTCAGCATGTTGAAAAAATGACTGAAAAAGCAAGGCTATAGTAAGGCAAAAATGTCAAAATATGACATTTCCAAAAAAATGCTGAAACCACATTAAACAGCATAAAATAGCATGCCGAGACACGCTGTAGAACAGGATGTTGCAAAAACGGCCAAAAACCAATAATTTAGAATGTTGAAAAAATGACAGAAGAAGCAATGCTATAGTAAGGCAAAAATCTCAAAAAATGACATTTCCAAGAAAATGCTGAAAAACACATTTAACAGCATAAAATAGCATGCGAGACACGCCATAGCATAGGATGTCGTAAAAACGGCCAAAAATACAATAATTCAGCATGTTGAAAAAATGACTGAAAAAGCAAGGCTATAGTAAAGGCAAAAATCTCAAAATATGACATGTCCAAAAAAATGCTGAAAACCACATTAAATTGCATAAAATAGCATGCATTGACACACCATAGCATAGGATGTTGCAAAAACGGCCAAAAACCTAAATACAGCATGTTGGAAAAATGACCGAAAAAGCAAGGCTATAGTACGGCAAAAATCTCAAAATATGATATTTCCAAAAAAATGCTGAAAACCATGTTAAACAGTATAAAATACCATGCCGAGACATGCCATAGCATAGGATGTTGCAAAAACGGCCAAAAAACCAATAATTCAACATGTTGAAAAAATGACTGAAAAAGCAAGGCTATAGTATGGCAAAAATGTCAAAATATGACATTTCCGAATAAATGCTGAAAACTGCATTAAAAACCCATAAAATACCACGCCGAGACATGCCAGAGCATAGGATGTTGCAAAAAAGGCCAAAAAAAATCCAATAATATAGCATGTCGAAAAAATGACCGACAAAGCAAGGCTATAGTAAGGCAAAAATGTCAAAATATGACATTTCCCAAAAAATGCTGAAAAACATTAAACCCCATAAAATAGCATGCCGAGATACGTTATAGCTTAGGATGTTGCAAAAAATGACCGACAAAGCAAGGCTATAGTAAGGCAAAAATGTCAAAATATGACATTTCCGAATAAATGCTGAAAACTACATTAAAACCCATAAAATACCACGCCGAGACATGCCAGAGCATAGGATGTTGCAAAAAAGGCCAAAAACCCAATAATATAGCATGTTGAAAAAATGACTGAAAAAGCAAGGCTATAGTATGGCAAAAATCTCAAAATATGACATTTCCAAAAAAATGCTGAAAAACATGTTAAACAGTATAAAATACCATGCCGAAACACGCCATAGCATAGGATGTTGCAAAAACGGCCAAAAACCCAATAATATTGCATGCTGAAAAAATGACCAACAAAGCAAGGCTATAGTATGGCAAAAATGTCAAAATGTGACATTTCCCAAAAAATGCTGAAAACCACATCAATCCGCATAAAATAGCATGCTGAGTCATGCTATAGCATAGGATGTTGTAAAAAAAGGCTAAAAAACCCAATAAAATAGCATGTTGAAAAAATGACAGAAAAAGCAAGGCTATAGTATGGCAAAAATCTCAAAATATGACATTTCCAAAAAAATGCTGAAACCACATTAAACAGCATAAAATAGCATGCCGAGATACGCTGTAGAATAGGATGTTGCAAAAACGGCCAAAAACCCAATAATTTAGAATGTTGAAAAAATGACTGAAAAAGCAAGGCTATAGTAAGGCAAACATCTCTAAATATGACATTTCCTAAGAAATGCTAAAAAAAACACATTAAACAGTTTAAAAATACCATGCCGAAACATGCTATAGCATAGGATGTGGCAAAAAACGGCCAAAAACCCAATAATATTGCATGCTGAAAAAATGACCGACAAAGCAAGGCTATAGTATGGCAAAAATGTCAAAATATGACATTCCACAAAAAAGTTGAAAACCACATTAAATAACATAAAATAGCATGCCAAGACACAGTATAGAATAGGATGTTGCAAAAAAGGCCAAAAACCCAATAATAATATGCATGTTGAAAAAATGACCGAAAAAGCAAGGCTATAGTATGGCAAAAATCTCAAAATATGACATTTCCAAGAAAATGCTGAAAAACACATTTAACAGCATAAAAATAGCATGCCGACACATGCCATAGCATAGGATGTCGTAAAAACGGCCAAAAATACAATAATATAGCATGTCAAAAAAATGACTGAAAAAGCAAGGCTATAGTAAGGCAAAAATGCCAAAATATGACATTTCCAAAAAAATGCTGAAACCCACATTAAAACGCATAAAATACCATGCCGAGACACGCCATAGAAAAAAAACACAAAAACAATAATTCAGCATGTTGAAAAAATGACTGAAAAAGCAAGGCTAAGTAAGGCAAAAATCTCAAATATGACATGTCCAAAAAAATGTGAAAACACATAAAATAGCATGCCGTGACACATAGCATAGGATGTTGCAAAAACGGCCAAAAAACAATAATTCAACATGTTGGAAAATTACTGAAAAAGCAAAGGTATAGTATGGCAAAAATGTCAAAATATGACATTCCACAAAAAAGTTGAAAACCACATTAAATAACATAAAATAGCATGCTGAGACAGGCCATAGCATAGCATGTTGCAAAACCAGCCAAAATCACAATAATATGGCATGTTAAAAAAATGACTGAAAAAGAAAGGCTATAGTATGGAAAAAATATGACATTTCCAAAAAAATGCTGAAAAACACATTAAAACCGCATAAAATAGCATGCCGAGACACGCTGTAGAATAGGATGTTGCAAAAACAGCCAAAAACCCAATAATTTAGAATGTTGAAAAAATGACAGAAGAAGCAAGGCTATAGTATGGCAAAAATCTCAAAATATGATATTTCCAAAAAAATGCTGAAAAACATGTTAAACAGTATAAAATACCATGCCGAGACACGCCATAGCATAGGATGTTGCAAAAACGGCCAAAAACCAATAATTCAACATGTTGAAAAAATGACTGAAAAAGCAAGGCTATAGTATGACAAAAATGTCAAAATATGACATTTCCAAAGAAATGCTGAAAACTACATTAAAACCCATAAAATACCACGCCGAGACATGCCAGAGCATAGGATGTTGCAAAAAAGGCCAAAAATCAATAATATAGCATGTCAAAAAAATGGCCGACAAAGCAAGGCTATAGTATGGCAATAATGTCAAAATATGACATTTCCAAAAAAATGCTGAAAACTACATTAAAACCCATAAAATACCACGCCGAGACATGCCAGAGCATAGGATGTTGCAAAAACGGCCAAAAACCAATAATTCAACATGTTGAAAAAATGACTGAAAAAGTAAGGCAAAAATCTCAAAATATGACATTTCCAAAGAAATGCTGAAAACCACATTAAACAGCATAAAATACCATTCCGAAACACGCCATAGCATAGGATGTTGCAAAAACGGCCAAAAACCCAATAATATTGCATGTTGAAAAAATGACAGAAAAAGCAAGGCTATAGTATGGCAAAAATCTCAAAATATGATATTTCCAAAAAAAAATGCAGAAAACCATGTTAAACAGTATAAAATACCATGCCGAGACATGCCATAGCATAGGATGTTGCAAAAACGGCCAAAAACCAATAATTCAACATATTAAAAAAAAAATGACTGAAAAAGCAAGGCTATAGTAAGGCAAAAATCTCAAAATATGACATTTCCAAGAAATGCTGAAAACTACATTAAAACCCATAAAATACCACGCCGAGACATGCCAGAGCATAGGATGTTGCAAAAAAGGCTAAAAACCCAATAATATAGCATGTTGAAAAAATGATCGAAAAAGCAAGGCTATAGTATGGCAAAAATCTCAAAATATGACATTTCCAAAAAAATGCTGAAAAAACACATTAAACAGTTTAAAATACCATGCCGAAACATGCTATAGCATAGGATGTGCAAAAACGGCCAAAAACCCAAAAATATTGCATGCTGAAAAAAATGACCAACAAAGCAAGGCTATAGGTATGGGCAAAAATGTCAAAATATGACATTTCCCAAAAAATGCTGAAAACCACATCAATCCGCATAAAATAGCATGCTGAGTCACGCCATAGCATAGGATGTTGCAAAAAGGCTAAAAACCCAATAATATAGCATGTTGAAAAAATGACAGAAAAAGCAAGGCTATAGTATGGCAAAAATCTCAAAATATGACATTTCCATTCAAATGCTGAAAACCATGTTAAACAGTATAAAAAACCATGCCAAGACACGCCATAGCATAGGATGTGGCAAAAACGGCCAAAAACCAATAATTCAGCATGTTGAAAAAATGACAGAAAAAGCAAGGCTATAGCAAGGCAAAAATCTCAAAATATGACATTTCCAAAAAAATGCTGAAAACCACATTAAATTGCATATAAAATAGCATGCCGTGACACACCATAGCATAGGATGTTGCAAAAACGGCCAAAAACCCTAAATACAGCATGTTGGGAAAATGACTGAAAAAGCAAAGCTATAGTATGGCAAAAATGTCAAAATATGACATTCCACAAAAAAGATGAAAACCACATTAAATAACATAAAATAGCATGCTGAGACAGGCCATAGCATAGCATGTTGCAAAACCAGCCAAAATCACGATAATATGGCATGTTGAAAAAATGACTGAAAAAGAAACGCTATAGTATGGAAAAAATATGACATTTCCAAAAAAAAAATGCTGAAAAAACACATTAAACCGCATAAAATAGCATGCCGAGATACGTTTTAGCTTAGGATGTTGCAAAAATGGCTAAAAAACCCATAATGTGGCATGTTGAAAAAAATTACTGAAAAAGCTATAGTATGGCAAAAATCAACATGTTGCAGACATGTTGCACACAAAACCATTACGTTTAGATCCATTTTGGACCACATACCTATGGTGTTTTGATCCACTTTTGGACCACATAGTCATAGTCATGCCATAGTCTTTGTTATTAATGGGAAATACTATACTATAGTATATCGTCCAAAATCATGAAAAAACGTTGACGTATAGTATGTCGTCCAAAAGAAAACTGCAGTTGGAAAACAAGGCCCAAACTGCAACTGGCTGGAGTTTTTTGGGGGGTTTAAAATGTAAATTAGTCATGGTTCACCAAAAACTGTGCCTCCAACCAAAAAGCTTACCGAGGTAAAATGTCAAGGTTGTCGTGACAAAGGACATGAAGAAAATTCCCGTGGCGAATGACACCAAGCCTATTAGGATAAGTGTCACGTCACTGACGCAGCGGCGAAACACCATGACACCGAGGAAACTTGTGAGGAAAATCGCGCAGCCTACTGCGTTCCCATAACCCACCTGGAGAAAGAGAAAGAAAGTGAAGAAAAATGTAAAGGATATAATTGGATGACAAAAAAGAAAGTGCAACAGTGTGAAAGAAAGATAAAAAGGAGAGAAAGCAAATTTAAGAGAGACAAAATACATTTGACAGATTGAAAAATGCTGTGTAAATAAAAACACGTGATGCATACATGAATCTACTGCATGTAGCTGTTTACATTACGATAAGTCACATTTAACTGTATGTGTAACTAACAATTTAGTGTTTACTTTCTGTTCTCCAAAAAAGAGCAATACAGATCATTCACAATTTCTGAGATCACACTAACAGCTCTTGTCGAAATAATATTTAAGGCTAGAAATACTCTGCTAACAAGAAATATTAAAAAATTGTTCTGTTCTGTTCAGCTCAAGAAGGGAGTTGTACTTGTACTAAGGGAAATTCTAAATACTATGTAGAGTAAAACTATGCAACAGTTTTAATGTTGAGCTAAAACAATGTCCAAGCATAAACTTTGAAATAAGGTAATAAGGTATAAACACATTACTTTTACCAGGCACAGGGATGAAGAGGGGGTTTGGCAGGTGTTTACAGGGGTTACTGTTTATTTATTTGGTTATCAATATTTATTTTTCCTAGTTCATCTACCTGTTTTTTTTTTGTTTTTTTTTTTTTGATTTTGTGTATGTTGGCATATCCACATATGTTTAATTAATTAGAGTAAAGGTTTAAGTCAATAAGGAAGCTGGTTAATATTTAAAAAAAAAAATCAATGACTTTTGGAGAAGGGGTTAGGATTAAAAAGGTTTGTACTTCTCTCATTCCTTTTTGAGTATGTAAACCAAGACATCAAGTGTTTGACACAAGTGTTTTCTTGTTTTATGTTTTTCATTGTCTGTAAATATTCCTTTTTTTGTCCGTCTGCTTTTTTGTATGGTCATTTCTCTATTTTCTTTTTTACACGTTCAATATAAATTTCGGAAATTTATAATTAAGCAATTTTTAGTCTTTTTACTATGTGGAAGCTTACAGCAGCACAAATTGTTTTTTGTTTTTTTTTTAAATAATTTTAGTTGATTATATTCTGTGTTAAGTGGCTAATCATTTTATCTGGTCAATTTTAAATCAGCAAAAACACTGTTGTGTTTCTTTCATGTGTCAAAATCCTAAATGCAAAACCTAAATAAATACATACAAATGGATCAAAATGTCACCTGGGTGGCGTTCCAGCTGAGAGGTGCTTTTAGCACAAAGACGGCTAGTATTTCTACAGCGCCAACCTCTGCAGAGACGTACAGTATAGCAGCAACAAACAGCAGAGCCACGTTCACCATGTCTCTCCCAGCAGGAGCCTCCACAGGATCTTCACCGGAGGGGTGAGAAAGGAGGTGGCAGTTCTCGTCTGGCTCATCGTTGGATATTTGTTTCACCTTAAATTAAGATGCACACACATAGTTAACATCTGCATAAGCCGTTAGCTTCTCAGCTGTTGACGTAAGGTAAGTATTTAGGCCACATTTGCGGGTAAAAAGCTGAAAATGTGGTTCTGACATTGGCAGTGACATGGCTTTGCTTTTGTTCTTAATGGTTTAATTTTTTTTCCCCCTAAAATACAGTTTACAAGATTGAATTTATGTCAGTGTCTGTATCCTTTCTATTTGTACATCTTTCGCTCCACAATATAAATAACAGCCTTTATAATGACATTTTCTAAATAAGAGGTAGAGTTTAACTTGATCCACCGATGTGAACTGCATCTGCGACATCCCTTTCAATCATGTACAACTTGCAAGGCATTGTTCCTTATATGGCATTTAAGGAAGCTGGTCAGGTGGTTTATTATCAACCTAAAATATTTTCACAGGTGGGGCACAGTTGAGTAACAACAGAGGAACAATTGTCTGACTCTGGCTAAATAGAATAAAATGCTTTAAATACATTTTGGCATTGCAGTGTAAAGAAAACCTTAACAAAATGAAAAAAACAACAACAACAACAACAAAATAAATAAATAACTAATTTAATAATGCTAATACTAATACTAAAGCTAATACTAATCCTACCACTACTACTTCTACAGCCACTACTACTACTACTACTACTACCTATGATAATAATTATGATTTTCTAAAGCCTAAGAAGACTTAACCCTTTGAAATATGTGCAAATCGGTTTGATTTCTCCCAAAAACATGGAAAAAAGGCAATGACTAACTTGACAAGAAATGGCCCCAAAATTAGCAAGTATTAGTAAAAAAAAAAAAAAATCTACAAAATAACCAGAAATTAGAACAAAAAAGAAGAAAATAAAAGAACAAAAACAGAAAATGACTTGGAAAAAAAGGTATTAAAAAAATATAGTTACATAATAATAATGATTATTAGTATTATCCATTTTTATCAAACAGGAAATGGTAGTTCACGGAGATAATTAATACATTCACTGACCTGCAGCAGTCCTATGGAGTGTATGAGGCAGAACAGATACAACACTGTGCTCACGGAGAGCAGGATGGTCCCATTTCCCAAACTGGAGCTGTACAGCAGGAAGAGATGACCAGACACCAGGCTGCCCACCAGACCTGCTAGCCCATACAGCAGCTCCACTTTCATCATCGCCTGCATGGGACATGGACACAAATTATTTATTTTAAAAGGTGCAGCTGTAACTCATGATGTAGATTTATTGGAAAATATAAATAGATATAATAAAAGACATTTTGATAACAAGGGTTGTGGCTTTTGTGATCAGTGATAAACAACATATAAAAATGATGGTATGTGGTTAAGTGACAAGTAAGAATACTAAAAATTAGAGAATTAATATAACATATTAATAACAAGAATTCTTTGAAGGCATGTTTTTGCAAGATTTTTTCTGCATTTGGATGCTGAATACTTTTAGTACTTTAAGCATATTTTTATTATCATACCTACTTTTACTGAATAAAAACTTTATTTTATTTATTTATTTATATAGCACCTTTAAAAACAGACCTTACAAAGTGCTTTGACAAACAAAACAAAGCACAGGGATACACAGACAGTGATACAACAACGATCAAAACAATAACAGAGACAATAAAACCCCAAATAAAAGGAAATAAAAGAGATAAAGCATGAATTAAAAAGGTAAAACAGATCAAAAGGAATTAAAGAAATAAAAAAAACAAAATCCTTAAATAATATTTTCAATGCAGGACTTTTACTTGTAAAAGAGTATTTTCACTATGTGGTATTAGTAGCCTACTTTTACTTAGTAATGGATCTGAACACTTCTTCCACGACTGAGTACAAGACTTTTGTAAGTATAGTTTTGTTATGTTGTGAAGCTGCAAAATGAGATCACTAACCTTAGAGCGGTCAGCTGCGGTAGAGGCCAGCGACGCCAGCGTCATGACGGCGGGCCAGTAGGCGCAGAAGCCGCCGGACAGCCCGTACACCACCGCCGCGCCGAACATCACCTCCAGCGGGAGGCGGAAGACGGCCACCAGCAGCAGCATGAGCCTGGACAGTACGTATCCGATCAGGGGTACCACGATGGGGGCTCTCCTCCAGCCGCGGTCCCCTAACCTGGCAAGGAGCAGCGCAGGTAGAATGGGCGCCAGCCGCATGATGAGGTGGTAGGTCATGAAGAAGTCTGTCATGGCTTTCTGCTGGCTGGCCTCTCTGGATAGGTCGGGGTAGGTGGCGTTGGCACACCGGTCCTTGGCCACCATCTGCAGGGCGGTGTCGAAGAGAGTGCAGCCCAGCTGCGCCAGCACGATGATCGGCTCGATCTGCCGGAGCACCGTGATGGCTGTCTGACAGCCACTCAGCATGGCCATGGTTAAACTTTCAGTGACAGCCTCCACTCAGACCTCCTGAAACTCAAAATCAAAATCAGACTGAATGTGAACAAAAGCAGAAGTAAAGGTTTAAGTTATTCTCATGTAGTGGAGGACGCACACATTCGTCTTCCTCAGTCAGTGGTGTGTTTGACATGAAGCAGCGAGACTCTATACACTAACAGCGACTCACGCCCATTTCCTCAAACGTGCTCCAAAAGCAGGCGTGATGACACTGAAAAGTCTGTGTGTGTGTGTGTGTGTGTGTGTGTGTGTGTTTGCTTGTGTATGTGTGTGAGAGAGAGAGTTGACAAACCTATTCACGACTGTATTACCAGCATATGTTAATGTTTTTTTTTATTTCAAAGAGTATATTAAAAAAAAACACTCCCATCGCCCTTCATAACTACAGTAACTAAGTTTAACATTTTTCAGAAAAACACGATGAATACTTTTTTAAAACTGAATGAATTTTGTTTCTTTAAGTTTAAACAGTTAAAAGACTTAATGGATGGTTCACCCCAAATTAAATAATCAATATTTTTCCTCTAGTCTGTACTGATGTTTATAAATCTAGATTGTTGTTGTAAAATCACCTGATTTTCATTGTGCCCTGACAGGTTTTTCTGGATACCGTGCCACATAGGCCTGGAGAAGTGACACTGACTTGTTTGTTTTACTTTGTCGTTTATATTCTTATTCTATTCAGTCAAGTGTTTCTTCTTTTAAAGGGACAGTTCATCTCAGAATCAAAAATGCAATTTCTTCCTTCTACCTGTAGTGCTATTTATCAATCTATATTGTTTTGGCGTGAGTTGCAGAGTGTAAGAGATATTGGCTGTAGAGATGTCTGCTTTCTCTCCAGTATAATAGAACTAGATGGTACTTTGCTTGTGGTGGTCAAAGCACTAAAAAAAAAAAATAATAATAATAATAATAAATACACTCCTTTCTGCCCAGTGTTACAGTTGCCGGGTGTAGTTCGATAGAAAGAAAATAGTTCCTAGATGAAACTGCTCACAACAAGGCCTGTGGATTATCTTGAGAAACCAGGTCATGATTTCTGGAAAGACAAATTGCTGTTGAGTTTTTCAGACATGTTTCTATTTTCTTTTGGCACTTTCAGCACCACATGTTGAGTGCCATCTAGTTGCATTATATTGGAGAGAATAAGAGATAGCAGATAACTCCACACCCAGTATCTCCAACACTCGGCACCACAACAATCTAGATTAATAAATAGCACTACATGTAAGAGGAAAAGTCCAGTTTTTGATTTTGAGGTAAACTGTCCCTTTAAAAGATAAACACTGGACTGAAAAGAACAAGAACATAAAAGAGAAAGTAAAACTAACAAAGCAGATGTCATAAGTCAAGCCTCTGTTGCATGGTATCCAGAAAAAACCTGTCAGAGCACAATTAAACTAAGGTTATTTTGATATCTATCTTGTTTTGTGATTCATTTTATTATCGGTTAGTCTTTTAGTTGATCAGCTTGTTGTTTAGAGTGCAAAATGTGGAGAAAAAAGCCCATCACATGATACTTGAGCCCTAGTTCACATCTTCCAGTAGCTTGATTGTCTAAAAGAAAATCCAAAAAGCCAAATTGATTCAGTTAACAATTTTTCAAAACATGAAATGCACAAAAAAATCCTACATTGGAGAAGAACCAGTTACATTTTTTGTCCATACATGAGGTGACAGTGAACGTTAATGATGCATTTAATGTTGCGTGTGATGGTTGAAAGTTCTTCCTTATTTGAGAACTGAAGGAAACCTCAGCATTCAGCATTTACTGTAAATGGTAGAGTGCTGAAAACAATGAAGTCAAACTACTCAAACCACTTTCATAACAATTCAGTTATCATATGAACTGACAAAGCTGACAATGACATCAACCGAAAAACTTGTTTGCTTTGAGGAATGTCCTCTCGTCATGAAAAGTATGTGAGAAAAACCCACAACTGGTATGCCTTAGTTAGTTAAAACAAAAAAACAAAGTACTCAGAACTCCCACATTTACAGGTTTTGTTTTTAATGAGAAAATATTCATAATATGTATGTAGGTGTATAACTGTGAGCCTTATATGTGCTATAAAATAAAGCAGAGTATGAGCATACAAGTGGTTAACATAGGAACAGAAGTTATACTGTATAATAAGATTGCTTCATCACACACACAGACAGTCCCACACTGAAGCTTCTGTAGCCGAAAAGAAGCTACCAGCATTTAAAATGATAAATAAATCATCTCTGCACCATGAATTCAAACAACAAAAGCATATAATAATAATAATAAATCATATTAGAACTCCTTTGTGTGTGCATGATATCTGTTACTATTTCAAAAGCTTCATATTTAACGAGAAAACGAGTTTTGATTGTGTCCTTTGAAGGTGAAATGAGGACAGCGTGTGTGTGCACACTAACCGTTTTACAATGTGTTGCAGCAGCAACAGTAAATAAGAAGAAGCTTTTGTTGCTTAAAACTCAAATCGTGCTGTGAATGAAGCTCAGATACAGTCAATGCTCAGCTGGCATCCAGAATAGGCCACTGTGAAACTACCATCCATCACAAAGGATCTGGATCTGCCATCCATCCTGAAAAAAAGGTGTTCAAGCTCCTCTACAATCTAATATCTCTGACAGAGAAATGCAAAAAAGTAACATTTGGATTGTCCTTTAAGTCATGTGGCAAAATGAATCTCACATCAGCGTCAGTGACACTTTCTCCATTATATCAACACATTTTCCTCCATCCCACAAACTCTATCACATAAAAAGGGACACTAGTCCTCACCAGTCCAATATTTTTTATCACGTGTCCGAAAACAAGAAAGATTTGGATCCTCTGGAACCAATGTGGGTTTTGTTTCAAGGGGAAATAAGCATATTAGATAGGCACACTTCCTTTGTTTCTACTTCCCATTGGTGGCTGCTGGCACTACATTTCACACTCAGAGAGCATATAATTCAAATAGATAATTAAATAGCGTTAGTTAACTTGCACTCAGGATGGGACTGTCCCAATAAATATAATAGTTATTATTATTGTCAAGGTAAAGCATGTGTCCCACAATTCTTTATCGTTTGTGCGAGTTTACCTCAGTTTTAATTATATAGAATGTATTCAGTGTGTTTGTGAGCAAACACAAAGGTCAGTGCCTGCTTGAAGGACACTTTAACAGGACAGCCTAGCAGATGATCAAAACTGTGACCCTGCGGTTTACAGGAAAATCTGTCTCCCCATCCTCCTAACATCCTAATGCTGAAGGAAAATCTCAAAGGCTTCAATAAACAAGCTACCAAAGGCTAAGACGCAAAATCATTTTGCTACGTTTCAGTTAAAGTGGTTCTGTTTCTACATCCACGTTGACACATTTTTGTCTTTAATTCTTATTTAAAGGGACAGTTTACTACAAAATCTAAGATACATATTTTTGTGGTTACTCATAGTGCTATTTATCAGTTTAGGCCGTTTTGGTGCGGGTTGCAGTGTTAAGAGATATGAGCTGTAGAGAGGGCTGCTTTCTCTCCAATAAAATGGAATTAGATATCACTTGGCTTCTGGTGCTCAAAGCACCCACAAGAAAAAAAAAATGATTTTTTTTTTTTAACTCAACAACGTCTCTTTCCAAAAATGATGACCCATTTATTCAAGTTAATCTGCAGACCTTGTTTTAATCAGTTTATTTAGGAACTATTTTATTCCCACTTGCTAACTGTATCACTGCACAGCAGGAAGTGTGCATCTGCTGCTAGCTTAACTGTTATCACCGAGCTATCTAACGATGAAACTCAACCAAAAACAACACTATTAGTGTTTACATATCCTACTGTCACAAACACAAGTATCTACTCGGCAAGTAGATGCACTCTTCCTTCTGCATGGTGATACAGCGGGTAGGTGTAGTTTGGTAAAAAAAAAAAAAGTTCCCACATAAAACTGCGCATAACAAAGTTTGTGGATTAACTTGAGTAAGCAGGTCATGCTTTTTGGAAAGAGACATGCTTTTGAGTTTTTAAAATGTCGTTTTTTTGGTGCTTTGAGCACCACAAGCTGAGTGCCATTCAATTCGATTACATATGTGAGAAGGCAGACATCTCTACAGCCGATATCTTCAACACTAGGAAGCTAACACCAAAACAATCTAAACTGATCAATAGTGTTGCAGGTAAGAGGAAAAATATGTATTTTTGATTTGGGGTTGGACTGTCCCTTTAAAGACAGTCCTGTTGGCTCCAGGGATTATTCCTCTTTCATTGTGTTTAATTTTGAAGCTGAATCTTGCTTTCCACACCTGGACAATCCCCAGTATCACCACACTCATAGAGGCCTGTATTGCAGTAAAACGTTCATTTAGCAAAACAGGAAATCGCATTGTCATGCATAATCAAAGCTCACGATATATTTAGTAAAAAAAATTGACAACCCCAACAAACAATCTCCCATGTTATGTTCATACAAAATGAGCAGAAGATCAGCCAGTAGCTGCGGCCTGTTAATGAGCCTTTGTACTGATAATCTGTTGCCTTCTTTTCTTGTCCTGTGCTTGTCTCAGAATAGGAAAGGAGTGTCATCTCATGCACACGATCAAAACTTTTTAAATAAATTTTTAAAAGCGTAGTCTGACTGTTCTCTAAATAACAACATTCTGTTTTGGTATAACAACTTTTTATAAAAGTTTTTCACTATTTTTCATCAAACTTTATCCTCATCTAGCAAGGTAGAGTAGATACACAGCAGTTGCCCACCACTGGAATCTCAACATACAGGTTCATATATCAAATACACAGTCCTACCTCAGTATAATACATGAAACAACTGCTTACATCAGAAAGCACAGGTCAACAAAGCGGCATAGCCAGTGAAGGTAAAATAAGTGATTTTTTTTTCTAGAATATAAAAGCCCCGACCCAGCCCTTTCAGTAATACACACTCGGACTAAAGTGATGCAAACATGACTCGCTGTTAGCTTCCCCGTCTGTCCCTCACTGAATAGTCACTGAAGAAAATGTTTTTTTACAAACAGACTTTCTATCTAATGTGGTGGCTTATTTTCTCTATGGTCTACTTAAACTGTAGAATAGAAGAAGATAAAATACATCATACATATCGTGCATCCAGCAGTTGCTGACGGTCTAAGGCAGAGTTGAACCTTGATGCTAGTTTTTCAAATTTCCTCGCTAGCATTTACCAGTTCAAGGACCTTCAAGTCGGCACTTAAAATTTAATGCAGATGCTTTAAAAGGTTGCAAAAGCTCCCACCAACATGCCATATGTGTGTTATATCAGTACTGTGGTGTGTTGTGGCACTGCAGGATGCACCAGATAGAACTTCAGTGCCTGGAAATCATAGCAGCCTTCCCATAGCATCACCAGATTCTGAAATTACAGAAATTAGGCCTCGCTTTTCTCCTTTCTCACACAAAATTCAGTCTGAAGTTTGTCACTCTGCACACACCTGCATCTTTTTTTTCCCTTGTTGGTAATAAAAACCACACATTTTGATTTGATGACGGGTTATTATCAAGCACCCCCTGCCAAAACCTGCAAGTCTCAGGCAACCTGTCAAAATAAAATGTTTAGATCTCAGCCATCCCATATTTCAATAATAAAAATGCAGGTAAATGAACAATCCTATGAATATTTCAGTCATTCAGCGTCTACCAGCTAGTAAAAACCTTCAAATGCACATCCGAACAGCGTTCGTAAATCAGCATAAAACCCTTTCAAACTGTCTCTTGCATCACCTCAACACTTCAAATGTCCCTGACATTCTATCACTTCACATACTGTTGGCCTTCAATCCTCAGGTCTAAAAACCACAACTTGATGCACTTCTTCAATAAGCCCCATTGGTCGAGCCTGTGGGTCATGTGATCATCAGAATACTGTGAGTAAAATAAATACTGTTTCCTTTCCCTAATGCCTTTCCTTCAGTCTCTTCCTCCTCCTTTCCACTCAGTCCCTTAACTGTCTCTGAAAGGAGCTGTTAGTTTACTCCTCTTCTTCCTCCTCTTCTTCTTCTTCTTCTTCTTCTTCTCCTTCCTCATTGGCGTAAATGCCTGCTTCCCACTTCCGCGCCATATCGCTTTTCCTCCTGGTGACGCGTGTGGCCTCCAGAACCTGTCAATCATGAAACAATCAATCAGATGCAAAGAGGAGGGAGCAATGTCATAGTTAGTTCACTGATAAAAACCCATGCTTTTCCACAGCTCAAGCGATATAACCGCAAAACACCACAGTGACTTTAATATGACATGCAGTGTATGTCAAAAACTGTGGGAGCGCTCACTTAAACCATTCTGCAGTTAAGAAGACCTTCAGTTGTTTCTATTCAAATTAACCCTCAAATGACACGCACCTGCAGTATTTGACAATACAAACATGAGCCATTTTACACCATTTCAGGGAAAGTTTCATGCTTCAACACAAAACTTGGTCCATTTTTCTATTTTCCTAGACAACAATCCCTCTCGCAGACTCATATCAAGAAACACACACACAATCACACTCACATAAGCACATCTACACACACAGGAAAGACCTCTTTCTGAGCAGGAAACCAGGGTGAAGGGAAAGTAGATGATGGCAACTAAATGATTTAAATTTAACTTGAGCTCTACTCGAGTAGTAAGTAGAAGTATTGATGCTTGCTATTTATCTATGACCTTGAGTCGATGATTATCACAACACAGACATCCACCACATTAAAAAAATCATATTTTTTTAAAAAGTTGTATACTTCTTTGAGTCAGGTATTCTCTGGGCTTCAGGCTGCAAAATTAGCAGGCAATTCTTTGCCAATGGTAGCCATCGGCAACAATCACTTTTTTAAATACAAAAAATAAGGACAGCAAACAGAAAAATGCAAATCCCCAAATATACATTCCTTGATATTTGGTGCATTTGTGATATCTACATATTGCTGTTATAGTATGAACGGGAATCAGACAACACTGCAGTTACATTAGTGCGTTTACTTGTGTGCGGAAAGGCTTCTGTTTTAGAGACATTAGTAGATCACAACAAGCAACCAGTGACTTGGTGAAATCATTTTTAATGGATCTGTGAAAAACAACAGCTGCACTACTGATGTTCTATATACAATTAATTGTGGGTGCACGCATTCATGTATAGCACACCAATTTCAAATTATGTAAAGTAACGTATAAAACGCAAACTACAAAAAAAATTGCTAGGTTACTGTAATAAAGCTTTAAAAAATGGAGGTATAACTGTATAGTTTCTTAATAACTTAAAATACAAAATTACTTAAAAAGGCAAACTTTTTTTTCAGTTTAAGCAACCAAAAGCTGATATTGGAAGTTACTATTATCTGTCATCCAAAAGCTTCATATTTTAAAGTGCATCATGACCTGTTTAATATCATTGGCTAGTAATTATTTTATAATATTCTTTGGTAGGGCATATCTCCTTTTTTCTGGGGAGGGGGGACAGGTGCATAACCTTGTGCATGGAAGGAGGAGAGGTCAAAGGTCATACCAAATCCATGGACAAACACATGCAGCACCAACACCACAGAGCAGAAAAATAATGCAGTGAGATCACAGCAGACCTGGGATCAGATATCAAACTTTGGATTTCTGTCACAGAATTCTCCTGCTCAAAGGTTTTAAATAAAAAGAATACATCCCCGTCTATATTCTTCTGGACAACTTTGACCTTGCTGCTGTCTTATCTAGAGTGAAGTGTAAGAAAGTGATTGCCCATGGAAAACTCCACTCTTGCGACTTGTCTGTATTTGGTAACTTTCTCCTCTTTCTTAGTTAAGCTAAGGTAAGCCTTATAAAAACAGTTTCATAATTCTTTCCAAATGGCCACGAATAAAAAGTCCCTTCAGTCAGATATGACACAAATATATATATATTAAAAAATTATACATCCTCATCTATAAAACCATGATAATCTCAAACTGTTAGAAAAAACATAAAGTCCAAATATAAACAGATATGCATCATGTTTTCAAAGACTTTTCCAGTTGATTCTGACCCAGGTCTGTGAGTAAAGGCCTTCATGGAGTGAACAGGTTTGAGGTGGGACAGATACCTCAGTGGTTACCTCGTTGGCCAGCAACAAACGGGCATACTGACCGACCAGCAGGAGGGAAGCAACGGCACAAAGAGTAGACACATATGAAGTCATCGTGGATAAACAATAACAACATCAGCAGTAACAACAAACAAGCTGCATGTTCATGATCAATTCTGTTAAACATCTTGAAAATGTATAATGACTTTGAGTCCAATGTCACGTTTTTTGATGCAGTATATTATCTGTTGATGTAATGTAATTCATTTTTTCTTGTGTGTGAATATTACATTGAGTGTATTGTGCTCATGAATTAAGAAACCAAGTGTTTTCTGTGACATGTTCTGGTTACGTAACTTTTTCCTCCACTATGTAAGCCAAAGATTCTGACAAAATGCAAAAGTATTTTACTCAATAAAGACCTATTTCCAAATAATGACACACTGACAAGAGCTATTCTAATACAAAAGCTGAAAAAAAAGACAAAAAGATGGAGACAGGGCAGAAATCCCCCAGACTTACTTTCAGTTTCAGTTCCTGCTTCAGGCTAGGAAATTACCTTTGGTGTTATACAGTATTAGCTCATTCCAACAGGCCGTGGATGGAAACATTAAGCCATGTTGACATTACTAAATCCGAGTGAACCACAAGAGCCAAACAAACACACACTGTGTGATGAGCTGCCATCACCTTTCTGTTGCTGTCAGATACATTTTGACATCTTTGTTGCATGTTTGTGGTCAGTTCAACAAGAACTTCAACAGTTTTATGTAATTACATTTTAATAATTGAAAGTATTTTCTAACAACAACAACCAACAAACAAGGCTATAATACTAGCTGATGGTAAGCATTATCCGTGCAAACCCATGTTGTGGTTTTTTTTTGTTTTTAAAGCGAGATTTCCTTCCTCTCTGCTAAACTAGTTTCTCCAAGTTCAAATACTTACACTGTTGTCCTCTAGTTTCTCCCTCCTCTTCACTTTGTGTGTTTCATAGTCTTCCATGAGTGTCTGCATGAAGTTTTTGGGTCTTCCTCCAGAGTCCTCGCTGCCAGCGTCAGACAGGGCTCCTTCTGAGGGTGAGGGTGAGACAGGTGGTGCAGGTCGAACCTTCTCGATTTTTCCTGCATGACAAAGAAAAACACAGAGTTAGAAAATAAATTATCTTGATTACACTGAGCACGAGTGGTTTAATGAACCTATTTTACATTCCAACTGGTGTGTAAACTAGAAAATAATTCAGGTTGTTTTACTTCTAGTGCATATATATATATATATATATATATATATATATATGCAATATATATATGCAATTATGCAACGCAATGATCCCTCAGATAAAGATATCAAATACTTGTGGAAAAAATGATATTTTAGATTTTTCAACAATAAACTTTATCGGCAAAAATAACATCAGTGCACTGAAACAGTAAACTTTATTGGGAGTTTGATCATTCTAAATTAATCCAAGCATCTTCTTTTGCATCATGTTCTCTTAAAAATAAACTTTTGATGTTGTGCATATCGGACAACATGCCGATACTGACAAATCTGTGATGAGGCCAGTATCGGCCGATAAAATCAGTTGACTGATATATCGATGGGGCTCGAATACAGTAGTGACTAACCTGGTGCTGTCTTCGCTGTCAGTGTGAGTCGAGCTGGCAGGCTGTTGCTCTTCATCTTATCTGCTGGAGAAATCTTAGTTTGCCGCATCCCTGTCCTAACAGGGCCGAGGCTGTTGCTGGGGCGGACAACAACAGGCTGCTCCTCCCTCTGTTTCTTCAGCTCCTCCTCCCTTTGCTGAGCCGCTCGGATCTCTTCCTCAATCATGGACAAAGTCCGTTGCTTCTTGGAGCGCAGGCGGAACGGACCACTGGCTGCCTCCGGCTCAGGACCTCGAGCTGCTGCTGCTGTACTACGCAGCTCGGCTGCCTCAGAGTATTTACTGAAGTAGCTGAACTCTGGTTTCTCTGGGCTTGGGGGAGAAGGGGGACGGTAGACTGGGTTTGGCCTGGTAACCGGGGCTGCAGAGACAGGTGCTGGAGCTGGAGCAGGGGATGAGGAGGCAAGTGCTCTGGCATAAGAGGACTGGATTTTGATCCTGGGCCCTCCATTTTTAGGCCTCTGCGGTGGCGAGACGGGTTGAGAAGGAGGTGGAGAAGGTGTCTGGAGCTGTGTTTGCTGTGCTGGAGTGGAGGGCTGTGGCTGCTGCTGTGATTCTGAAGGCTTCTCTTCGGGAATGACTCTTACTTCTGGCCGTCTGTCTGGCTGAGGGGACACGTCAGATGGAGCAGGACTGGAGGACACAGGTGATTGGAGACTAGGAGCTCCACCAGAAGACACAGGAGAGGAAGAAACTGGCACTGGGCTACTTGTAGAAACTGAGGATGGAGACACAGGGGCGCTCACTTGTGAGGAATTCAAGTCAGATGGCTGCCACTCCCCTCCATCCTGAGCTGCCAGGGCGTTTTGGATGGCATTTTGGACAAGCACCCCTGCGTGGTACTCCAGCTCATCCTCTGTTGGACTGCCGCTGGTCTGCCCGTTGACTGGCGTGGTGGGCTGGGGGGTTGGTGGAGACACCGGGGTGAGTGGTAGTGGGGTAGGCGGTAGCGAAGCCCCGCTGTCCGACACATTATCCAAGCTAAACACAGTGGTGTCCTGAGAACGGACAGATAACTCGTCTAATCCCGAGTCAGACTCCTCTGGGTGAAAACCTGAATGGAAGTGGGTCTTTCCTTCCTCCTCATCAGGCAGGATTGTCATCACAGCTCGTGCACAAGTAAACTCTGCTGTGATTCCTTCATCAGACCAGGTCACGTGACCCTCCCCGGTTTCTTCAACAGTGTCACTGCTCCCCTGGCTGCTCCTGGTTACGGATTTCGAAAAGGGTTTGGCGGAGTATATTTGAGGAGCTACATCCCTCTTGGTTACCCCGCCTTGGAGAAACTGCTTCCTGGCAGCAGAGAAGTCAATCTGCTCCTCCACAATGTCCTCCTTTCTGTTTAGCTCTGGGTCAAAGGTCACCATGGTGGGAGGACCTAACACCTGGGGCTGCATATAGAGAGGGGAGAGCAGAATACAAAGAGGATTTAAGCCTTTTTTCCACCAAAATAAGAATGTCTATGCAAGTATTTTAAACACTGTTATAATTAGGGAACAGACTGTTTACCCATTGCCAGTAGACCAGAGCTGCGTACATGGCTCGGTAGATAAGTATGCCTTTGTTTTTATTTCTAATGTGTCATGTTCAATGTCACAGATGGGCCAGAAAACAGATTAGTGAACAGTAGAATTTCTTATTTATTCAGTCTCTCTCTCAAACTCAGCGCTGAATACATTTTGAAGGACAGAGAAGGATGGGCTTTTGTGGATGCCCCTTATTGCATCGCACTGGCAAAGGGGCTAAAATTAGCATGTCCATGTGGGTGTCATATTTCCATCAAGGCAGATCAGAAACAATAGGAGCTGACAAACACCTATGACTACTGCAGAGACATTCGCCCACTGAAGCAAATGCCAGTAGTGAACTTTTCAATTAAATACAAAAGCGAGATACGAGCAGGTGTTAGGTTTTTTTTTTTTAGGAAAAGGGGCTACAGAAATGTAACAACAACAAGGATCACTCTCAAATGTAATATAAAAGCTTAGCAAATCTAATACAGCTAGACTGCAGTAATCAAACACTGTCTTCATGTCCTGCTTCACTAGTTCTAGGTGTATGGGCGAGACTTACCTGTGAGTATGCATAAGTGTTATTCTGTTTCTGCTGCTTCCTCTCCTGGTATTTCTTGAGAGACTCGAGCTGCTCTGCGTCCAGCTGTTCTTCCAATGGAATCTTGAATGTATAAATAAATCAATCCAAAAAAACCAATGAATCAGTTTGTCAGGATGTTGATGGAGTTACACTAGAAAAGAAAGATTAAATGGTAGGCTACCTCCTGAGGAGGGTTCCACCAGCGCTGGGCGATCCCTGGGTTTTTCTTTACTGCCTGGTCTTTAATCAGCTCCTGTCGCTCACGCTCCAGCTCCTGAACCTGATAATGGAGGAAAGAAGAATATGGATATTCATAAAGAGTATACCTAATCATGTGCCAATGAGGCCTTCTAAGAGGTGATACAGGTAGTTAAAGCAGGACGGCCGTGTTCTTTATGTTGTTTCGGGCTTTCTTTATGCAATGTATGGTGTAAAAAAAATCTGAAATTGTGGTAGTTTTGTGCCAATGTGCCTTTTCCTGCTGACTTCAGAGTCCTTTGTAGCCGTTTGCAGTCAGGTTGTCAAACTAGACAGTAATCCAGCCAAAGTTTACCTCTTGAGACACTTCAGAAAATACATTGTCTGATGTGCTCTCTTGAGGATCCACTTGGCCTTAAATGACCTTGTGGAGGTCAAAGAAATTTAAAACTATCAACAACCTCAACAGATGACCCACTGGTGGAAATGGGAGTGTGATTTTGTCTGATCTTCCTGAAGTCAACTATGATTTCTTTTGTCTCAATGACATTAGAAAGTGGTTGTTATCATGGTACCATGTGGTGAGGTCTGTTTCCACTAATCGTTGCTGTTTCCTTACCTTTGATGGAAATATGAACCACAACTAACCTTTTGGGCACTGCTGTCGCACAATGTGCTTGTGTTTCTTAGGCTTAACATGCTTTCAAGTTCAAAATTCCTTCTGTTTAAGCTTTGACTTCTTTTATGATAAAGTATAATATAACCTGTGACTTTGGTCATAAATTGTATAATGCAATAGATGAAGAAAGTTAAAAGATATAACTTAATACTGCACCTTAAAGGCACAGTGTGTAGGATGTAGTGGCATCCGGCAGTGAGGTTTTCATTTTGTCAATACAGACACAGAATCTTGATATAGAAAATTATAGCTGTGTTGTTTATGTTTCTGTGTGTTTCTTCTGTTACTGAATCTGTTACAGCTGACACATTATATAACAGCCATTTACCTCCCCTGAGGGTCGTCTCCTCGTCACCCTAACCTGCTGCTCCTCTCCAGGGGTGAAGAGTTTCGCTGGCCGTCTCTCCTCCTGAAACGCTCTCAACTCAAACTTCGCCCTGCCGCTGGCTGACTCATCTCCCTGCATGTGGCCGTTTGTCCTCATAGTAGAGTCATCTTGGTGGAGGAACGTGGTTTGTCTTTGCCCCTCCACGATGACCGACTGGTGATTGACAGGAGAGGAGGCTGACACGCAGACGGAAGGAGAGTTTCCATCGATACTGATTGGTTTGGTGTGTTCTGGCAAAGAAGAGTTTCCGTTGGTGGGTGTTTCTGAGGCGGCATCTAAAACCTGGTCCAAGTAGCGGATCTCCTGTTGACACAGTAAATAATCAAACTGCTGTCATATGCAATTGCTAAAAGTATTGCCCATTAACGTAGGCTATACAAAAAAAGTTTACAATTTGCATGTTTGCAGACATCAACACATATTTAAATACCGTGTTAAAATAGCAAGTGTATCATCAAATAGCAATAGTGATCATCATGGGAAAATGCACAATGTTAGACACAGCTTACCTGAAGTTATGGTCTCAGATTTTGGAACTGGCCTCGTAAAGACCAAAAATAAACCAAAATCAAAGGCAATTTAAGCCAAAAAAGACTGACAAAAACCAGAATGACTCAAGTATTTTTTTCAGATGTATGTACTGTACTGCATCAAAATTATCCAAATTTATTGAAATTGCAAAATCAGTATCTGGAACCTAAATGCAGCACAATTCAGTTTTTATTATACAGATTGAAGGTTATGTACATGAAACTTAATGGGAATGTTGTCAGATAAATTTAGCCTGCTATCGCTGTCAGTTTAGGCTAATCTCTTCTTAATGTCCACTCAGCCCAAAATAAATTTGCACAGATTGAAATGTTTGATGTGGATAAAATCAAATAAATAAAACAAAAAATTAAAACTTGAGCTGGGTCCTGCTCAGAGAAATGACATACCTGCACCACCTCGCTGTCAGAAGTCTCTACTTTAACACCAACTGCATTGTGGACTCGGTTACTGGGGCTGCTGAGGCAGCCATGTTGGATCTGCTGGCTCTCCAGTTCCATGATTGCAGGCCTGTCAGTGATAACGCTGACTGATTCCTGGAAACTGACGCTCTTCAGGGCTCGCTCTCTGGGTGTTGTGTCACTGACATCCTCGGCTGCCCGCCACGATTTCTGTGTCAACAAACAAACAAACAAAGGACACGTGGGTCAGAGATGCTGTATGGAGAGGCTGTACACTGTCTCATAATCACATCGATAGAAACAATGTTTGCTCTAAGTAGGAATTAAAAGAGAACCTGTTTCTTCTCAGAGGTCAGACCCTTTCCTATGTCTAAATAAACAAACACATAACTCACACAGACACACGTCATACATATAAATCTGTCTGCATTGCAGTAGTAGTGTAAGTTAAACCTCTGCAGCAGCAGGAGAGTGTACTGACTGGATCTTACCACTAGAGAGCACCAATTGCCATTGAGCTGCTTAATGACTGACCAGAAACACAGCAACCATCTTAAGTTTTTAAATCTACTGTATCTTTGTTCAGAGACCTTTACAGTTCTGAATGAATCAGCGTGCTGAATACTTAGCAAATTATTAAAACACAGTGACTCTTCCTGTCTCACATTTTATCTCATACTCTATTTAACAACAGCCAAACTGGCAGATGGGATGGCAGTTTATCAATTTCATTGTTTTTGAAGAAATGTTTGTTGAAGAGGCGAGACAGGGAGGTATCTAAAGCTTTTATAACTGCAGCTGGGGATTACCAAAACTGTATGAACCTCTCGACAGTATGTGTTGATTAAAACAGCAATTATCTTCTCTTATTTAAGGATCTGAGTCAGACAGAATCACTTAACACTTAAACATAATACTTATTCTGCATGACGTTTGTCAGACGTGTTTCATGAGAAAGAGAGTTCAGCAGCTTCGAAGATATTTCATTTCTGATGGCTTCACATTTGCTCTAATACACAAACATTGACTCTGTGTGTGTTCTTGACCTCAGCTGCTCACATATCAGCGTCACTTGCGTGTGTTTTGGATTAAGTGCCTGGCTCAAGGTCACACCATCAGTAGTTGTTGTAAAAGGACAAAATGTAATTGCCAAAATCCAAATGTCCCTGCTGAGCTGAAGGTATAACTGCTCAATGATGAAATAAGTATGTAACAAAATGAACTTCTAAATGAATTTAAGCGTTCTGACATGCACTGCATTTATCATGAACTAATATTTTTATCCAGTGATGTAATCATGATACAGGGGAATAGCAGTTTACACAATTAATCAATACATTGTCATGTCATTACTGAGAGCATGCTATGCCCTTATGAGGCAATAACTACCAGATACTGCAATACCGTGATATTACATAAATCATTGGGATTCATGAGAGAAATTTTGACTAATTTTTTCCCCCTACATTTTAAGAACCAAACTCTGTTTTCAAAATATAGCCACAAGTGGCAATTCCAGGATTCAAGCCTACATGGACTTTTAAAACCTGAAAGCTGAGTCAGATCAAGAACTTTGACATTTTAGGATGCCTGCATTAAAGATAAACAACAGGTTTTATAACAATGGGAAAGATGCTCATTCACTTTCGTCCAAATCTCTACTGGGCCAGAACAATGTTGCTTTCTATTGGTGAATTGCACAAACATTTTGAGGACGTTTTATTTGCTTTGTCAAAAATTCCACGGAATTTGGAGATGTTTGGACAAACTGTCATTAATTTATGGCCAAATTTTGCGAAATACCAGTGAACTTGTTTGGAATTGGCGGAGCCTTTCAAAATTATTTTACATAAGTGGTTTAAAATTAGAAATGAACATACCCTGCATGTTTTGTAAGGATTGGAAAGACAATTTCTGATTTGTAGTCTTATTTGTATTTTTCCAAGCCCTTTATGTGCATTTGTGGTTGATTTGAATTAAACTTTCAAGGTATGTTTCTAGTACTTATGTAGACAATTCCTGCAAGCTTTGTGATGATTGGCTCAACTGTTCTACATTTATTTTCTAAAATACTACAAACTCCATACTTTACTACCACATTAATTCACATAACAACCTTGATAGGCATTTGAGGCAGCTGTGGCTCAGAAGACAGAGTGGTTGTCTTCTAATCAAAAGGTTGATGGTTCATTCCCTGGCTCCCTATGTGTCATAGTGTCTGAGTAAGATACTTAACCCCAAACTCCAAATCAGTGTGTCCATGTAACTGGTTATTGCTCCTAACCTTGCATGGTAGTCTCTGCCACCCATGTGTGAATGTACGTGAGAAATGGTGAATGCTGGATTGTGTTCTTTAGCACTTTGAGTGATCACTACAACTAATACAAGCCCTGTATAAAAGAAGTCCATTTACTATTTCACTTTGTGAGTTTTCAGGGCTTGAGTGTTTGGTTAAAGGACACATTGGTAGGTACACTGGCATGCAGGGATCAAACCTGTGACCTTCAGCTTTTGTGAACCATCCACCTGATACATTCCAGATCAACGGTTAGCAAGCGGCTACATTTACACACTCCTGTCTTCACTGACCTGTCCTTTTCGACACAGGCTGCTAAAAAATACTCTATTGACTTCCTGTTTTACTGCCTTGTACCAAGCACACCTCGACTCCGAGGATGTGTTTACTCCCATGAGGGGTTGTTGACCCCTGTCTTTGTACCATGTCAGCATGTGCGTGGTGCTTTAATGAGGAACACTTTAGTGAATTGGATGACTGTTCGCCTCTACATGAGGCGTTTCTGCAGAAATCAGTGGCCGACTTTGGTCAGACTTATCAACATAAAGAGGGCGACCTAGACTTCAATATGGATAATTTTCTTTTCTTTATCTACCTATTCCTTTTTCTCTTTGGTCCCTCATCCCATTGCTCCCTCTTTTTGTTTTCCTTCCTCTCTCTTCTATCAGAAATGTTAAAGTGAAGAAAAACAGTGGTCAGTGAAGTCACATGTTGAATTATAACACCCTGCCTAAAAAAGCCTCCTCTTGTCTTAACTGAAGCAACACTCTCCTCCTCAGCCCTGTCTCCACTCTTCTCTCCTCCTCCCTGCTACCCTCATGTCTCCCGTTTCTACTGAGAGAAAAAAGAAAACATTCTCTGAGGGCATTTTGTTGACCCATCTGGCTCAGTCACATGCTAAGACTGTCTCATGAAGTGTGTGGGATATATAAATCTTATTCTTTTAAAGGAATACTTAAAAACTTCCCAGTTCAAATCTATTGATGTCACTATCACTCAATACAACGTCCATTCTACTACGCTCTGTGTCAGAAATGATAAGGAAACCAACCTAACCAAAACACAAATTAAAAAGACAGAAAAGAGGGAAAAAAAATCCATGCTACCAGATCTGTGAAGCTGTACTTTGGGAAAGTAGAGGTTTGAGCTAAATGTTAATATAAAGGGCTCACAATGACAATGCTTAATGTTGATGTCAAGCAGGTGTAATGTTTAACATGATCATCATCTTACTTTTTTTGTGTTAGCATGCCAATATTTGCTAATAAGTACTAAACACAAAGTACAGCTAATGGGGAAGTCACTTGTTTTGCAGGTATTCTATGACACAAACCATATGACAAATTGAAGTTTTGATCTGATGGTTGCACTAGATCAAAAGTTAGGAGATGGCCAAAGTGATTATAGTTTGTACATGAATGTGTGTAACAAATTCCAAGGTTTTTAATTTCAAACACCTTGAGTTTCCATTACATGCTCCTGCCAGATTATAAATAAAAATGTACCTATTGACTGTAATTCTACCCAGTACTCTGTCAGAAAATTTTGAGCATCTAACACTTAATTTCCTGCATTCTGGTGAATTTTTCTGCATCAATTTATGTTGTAAATGTCTTTAATTTTGTCAAAATGAAAGTCCTCTGCCAGAAAACAAAATTAGAGATGGCCGCTCTGTACATCAATAGCAGTTAAAACTTAAGTAATACACTGATTTTTAGCACTTCTGTCTTATTCATGTTTTATTAAATCCGTCATACACACAATCCTATCCAACTTCAATCTGTAGACATGATGCTACATTGTTGCACAAATTACAACAGTGAAATGTGTTTAGCTAGACCTGGAACTGCGAACAACATTGTGGCTTTCCTACTTAGTATACTGAAAGGCTGTCAACTCGGCTGTAAGGTCATTTCATTTAAGATTCATTTAAGATTTTTTTGTGGAAAAACAATCATACTGTTATTGAGCCACAAGCTACTTTATCAGCATTTAACTTCAGCAAAGTTAATTGTTTGTGTATCTTTGTCTATGACTGACACCACACAAGATTACTTTCATCTCAAGTATCCTGTCTACCTCCTTTGTTTTCTTCACACTCCCACACTCAACAAGTCAAATTATTTTTTACCCAGTTAATGATATTAGTGACCATGTGGGGACCATATGTCACTTCTATGTCCACACTCACACAGATGAGCTTGTCTGACTTACATTTGACCCATTGTACTGCATGTGTATGTGCGTGCATGTGCAGGAATGTGTGTGTGTGTAGGAGTGTGTGTCAAGCGGGCAGGACAGTACAGAGGGGGAGGATATCCTGTTACTGCCTCAGGAAAACAGTACTATAGTGCAGGAATGTCTCATATGCAGTGTTATTCAGCTATACACACACACAATAAAAGGAGTGTGTGTGTGTGTGTGTGTGTGTGACTGCAGTTGTGCAGCAGTGCGTGACAGTGTGGTCTTTCAAGTGTGTGTGTGGTAGGTGTGTATTCACACGTGTGTTTCTGACTCCCATTGAGGTGAACTGACATTCCAGGCATAACTAGCTGTCCTCAAGGCTCGGACTCTAATACTTGTGATGAGGGACACTGTACACCCTGGCTGGCCAGCTAAAGGAGCAAAGTATGTGTGTGTGTGAGTACATTTATGAGCGTGTGTGTGTGTTAGTGCAGAAAGAAATCATGTAACTGTAATGAAAATGCTAAAATTCTTCATGGTTTGTTTGAATTTCTGGAGACACCAGAATGTTTTATTACTCTTGGACCAGAAGTAAAGTTTCCCTTAGCATGTAAATACTCGGAAATGTCAATGCAACTGTAACGTGAATGTGAAATACAATGTTAATAGTCCTAACAGTCCCGCACCCTTACCACCACAATGTGTCAACTGTGTTTGTCTTTTGGCTTTTTCCAAAAAAGGCTAAAGAGTTACAAAAATCTTAAGGAAGATTTTTTGACCAGTCTTGCCCAATTCATGGGTCTATTTTAGAGTGAGGACATGACTTAAGAGATTTCAATTAGTATTCAGTTGGTTTAAATTTGGGTGACAATTCAAGGTCAGATTAGAGAAAAAAGGATAATTTTAGTCTTAAAGCTAAACTTAGGTTGCCTTAATTTATGAACCCCAGAGTACAGGATAATAGCGCTCAGTGTGTTAAAGGTCCGGTGTGTAGGATTTAGGCAGATATATTGGCAGAAATGCAATATAATATAGATAATAATATAACCAACTCACCCCTTTTTCCTCGATGAATGCAATGGAAAGTCATGAATAGTATAGTAATAAAGCACGAGTCTATCTGAGTCAGCCAACTATTACTGTCTTATGCTCCGTCCAAGTGCTGTCTCATTCTCCGCCCTTCGTCATTCCCATCACATCTGGAAATACTTTCCCTCTGACTGTGATGCACAAAAATCACAAACACACACACAAACTAAAAAACATACACACTCAGCTGCGTGCCTGAGACGCTGGGGGGTTTACCAGAATATGAATTCACCCGAATACTCCCCGACGGGAAGTACAACACACAAACACAGAACACACAATCTTGACATCTCTCCCAAACTCGTTTTCCGTGCCATTAATATCGCGTCACAGGCTTCCACTGTGTGGCAAATGTGAAAATGAAAGCCTGATGATCCTCTATCACACACACACACACACACACACACACACACTAAGCTCCTGTGTAACCCAGTGCAGTCAGTGTTCCCGGCTCTGTTTCCTGGCTAAATATGATCCTGTGTAGTAACTGGAGCCGGCTGCTGGTTTAGCATGGTGTTCTTGTATCCAAACAGTGTTACCTGGCACTTATTCATGATTTCAGTCAGTTAACACAGTTTGGAGGTGTCGTCATTCGCAAACTTAACGTGAATAAAGTGACACATAGTAGGTAACTGGCAAGTGACAGTTGGTATAAACATAAGACCAGAAAAGAGGCGTCAGTGAGGCCAAAGTGTGCAATTCCATTCTCATGACTTTATGTTGTAACATCTGGATAACCTTTGCCACAAAAACTGATTCTCAACCTTGACATTGAGACTTAATCTAATCCAAAACATATCTGGTGGGTGTCTAGTCTGACACTTCCATCACTTTTTCCTGTACAGTATTACAGTTCCTGTTTGTCCTTTGTAGGTAACATTTTATGTATTTTCTCATCAACTCAAACTAAAATACAACTTAAAATGCAGACATGCCATAAAAATACCTTAAAACAGCAAAACAAAACTGTCGTACAAACCCAAAAAATTAACTAGGGTTGGTACTCACCTGCTGCTCTTACAAGTATTCTATTTCAGTGATATCTGTCAATCCATGATGTGATTTTTAAATGTAAGCTTCCTTTAGTATTGTAATAATACAGTAATTTCTACCATCTATGTACTTCTAATAATCTCTTCTTATTTAGCCCTGTTCACTGCAGTCCAGCCTCGGTCCGTCCTGTTCCAGATAGTGGGAGTGCCGGCCTTTTCCCTGGCCAAGCCTTTTCCTCCTCTTCTTCTCCTCCTTTTCCTCCCCTCCCGTCTCTTTCCTCTCCTCCACAAAGCCTCTCCTTTCTCAGTAACATTCCTGCCGGCTGCTTGCTAAGCTGTGATGTCATGGGCTGAGTGTGTGTGTGTGTGTGTGTGTGTATGTGTGTGAGCGTGTTTCTCCAGATGCCCTCACCCACAAAGACCCCTTCTGTGCAGGCCCTCGAACAAACACACACACTCCAAAAACATCCACCCTGTGGCTCCCCACTCCTCCCTTCCTGTGTAAGACCGAGCCCTGTCTTTCCCCTATCCACATGTACGTCGCTCGCCCACTTTAACCTACCGGTCAAAATCTGAGACAGAGAGGAGATGATGAAGAGATGATGACTGAAGAAAGGCGGAGGAGGTGATAAGGGGAGTAATGGGATTTTCTTCTGTCATCGTCACTATGGGATTGTTGACTCAGTCCCATATGACTTATGAGGGTGATGTACTGGTTGTATTCACCTTTTAATAAAAATATAAATGAAATAAAACTTGCTGCCTTATCCTGCATACAAAGTATTTAATTGTTGGTGCTTTTAATGGAGACTTAACAGTAACAGGCTTGTCTTAATGATGTTTAACCATGAACCAGATTAGCAAAACAAAAAACAACTGTAAAAAGTTACAAGAATAAAAAGTTAAGTAAAAACAAATTTAAATAAAGGAAAATGATCTCAAGTATTAAGTTAAGTATATAATTAGGATAATTAGAAAAAAATGTTTTTTTTGACATTTTCACCTAGTTGTTTGATAATATCTAATAATCCATCCCAGCTAATTTTTAGATCATTTCCTTGTCATCTTTTACTAATTTTGTGGGGGATTTGTGGGATGTTTCTTGCAAAGTTGCTCATTATGTTTTGCATGTTTTAAAAGAAATCAAACAAATTCTCAGAGGATAAAATGAATGAAAGACATCTGAGTCCAGTACAAGAAAACTGATGTTGATCCAGGTATTGGTGGGTTAAGAGGCTTGTCCACAATTACAAATAAAAACTTAATGAAAGAAACCAAATCTTATTCAATATTTGGCCTAAAACTATGAAAAAAACCTTATCAGCTCTTGGTTACCTCAATGCCAGTATAAAGAGGTAAACAGATCAGAAATAACATTTTTTTATGTCATGCTAATGCTGCCAGTGTGTATTACTGTTGTGTGTGAGTGTGTACCTGTCGGGTCATAGGATCAGGCCTGTGGAAACCAGAGCTGACCTGAGTCACAGTTCACTTTCTCTGCTCACAAGCAACACATCGAGACGCACTGGAAACACTTTCCCCGAATTTACAAGAGCAATTAGCAATATTGTGTCAACGGCTGCTAAATGATAGAGGATGGTGCTATAAGAGTGGTACTGATGTCAGAATGCCTTTCACCAATTAGTGCTATGAAGATTCATTTTTAAAAGCCAAATGAGCAAATGACAAAGCAGTTTTACTGAAGTATCTGACAGAATGATATATTGCCTCTTCCCTGGGCATTACTTTAGTTCTAATTAGCAAATTGTCGACACACAACAGTGAAAACTGTGAGATACTGAACCAGGTGTTAAATACATGGAGGGACTTGTCACTGTCAGAAACTGGCTACAGACAGCGCAAGTACAATTAATCAATATCCCCATTTTACACTGTCCATTCAAGGGAGTAATATCAGACCATTATGCCACCTTGCTGCTCTGTATATATGGTACAAGTTCAGAATGGAGGGGACAAAGTCTCATCTTTAAGCCCGCAATAAAAGCAGTAACAGCACTGAATCTATGACAGACAAATTGGGAAAACAATGAGATCTGTTGGGGTGCAGTGTTAGCTTGTGTACTATATGACATGATTGCTGCCGTCACACTGAATGTCCTGCTGAACACCATTTAAGTTTTAATACCTTGTATGGAAAACAAAACAAATCACTGAATATTCATATTGAACTGAATCCAGTTCAACTGGCAAAATTCTGATTTGGGTACAGCCCTACTCGTTACCCTCTGCACAGAGATCAGCTGCCATATGACAGACACAGTAAATGTTGTTGCCATATGAATTCCATTTTATATTATGCCATTGTTATTGTTCATAAAGGACTGTCAGTGCATATGTTATATGTCACAGTGGAGGCCTATTGTTTTCTATGTCATGCCTCTTTTGATTCTACGATGCCAGCACACACATAGGAGCAGCTGATGCCACTGTTGTCTGATTCTGTGTAAAAATGCAAAGCCGGCCCCTTTGCGTTATCACTGTGTAAAAAGAGCTAACATCTTTGATGAATGCTAGGGTTGATATATCACCAAACTTTTTTTTTTCTAACATTGTACAACAAAATAAAGTTAGATTGTCCACAACTTCTCGTTTTAATGCCACTGCCATTATTTATCTAATCAGAAAATTATTTGAAATCAAGAGATAATGTTGAGAACAGCAGGGTGTTCTGGAGGTCAGAGAGGTCATCCTACTCTGTAGCTAAAAAGGAAGGCAAAAGCCAGTGTGTGCCCATTAACAGCTGTGCATCCTGTCAGAAAGTGACAAACAGCTTTGTCCCTGCTAGCTGACTAAGTGCGAACTTGCCTGGATAACATCATTCATAAAAACAGAAAATTAAATGTTAATTGTGCCACTCAAGTAAATTCCTAACACCCTTGTCCCTTTTAGGTGCCCCTATTTAAAACAACTTGCTGGTGGGTTCCCAGGCTATAAATAACTCTGAGCCATATGATGAAGAGAAATCGGTCACAGAAAATTGGGACAGTAACCCAATTATTGCATACACGCTGGGGAGTTCAATTCCTGCATGGGTTGTAACACACAAAGAGACTAGTGCTGGTCATTCTGCCAATGCTAGTGATTTAAATAAGTAAAAGTTGTGCGGTAAATGACAAGAGAAAGAAAGAAAAAAGAAAAGAAAGAAAATGGAAGACATAGGAAAAAGATACAGCAGGAGCTTATGTGACGGTTTATTCATGTGACTGTATCTGGGTCAACACTATCCAATCAATAAAGAGTAGTGCCCAGAGCAGTCATATATCATGGAAGTTGATTGATCAGAAACTAATGACACACTTAACCATCGCAGCATGCCAGAAAGACAAAAAGATCCAGAGACTCACAACTACACTATGCAGTACAACAAATACAAAAGACGGTGCACACCGAGTAAGAAACAAAAGAATTTACATGAGTAAGAACAACAAAATAGGATCAACACTTAATCACATTTATCACTACTTAGTAATTAGGTCATGACCTCCATAGCCCCTGGGTATACAGTCTGTGTGTGTTAATGCAAATCATTAATTTAAAATACAATATAGAAGAGAAATAATGCAACTTCACATTACAAGTCAAATAGAGGCATATTTAAAGTCACAGAGGCATTTTTCATTGGTGTCTTTTGTTCATTATTTGACACATTTTGGACTGAAGCAGGACATTTACTTGAACATCATGTGGGTGGTATGGTTATTAAATTCTCAATTATTCAAAACAGGTTTGGCATGTAATTCTGAGCTTTACAAATTCCACATTTAGAGATGAGAAGATAATACAGTATACTTTCCTTCATGAACGAGAAGGGGTTTTTTTCACACTAAAGACTAAAGGAGATGTTTTTGATGTTCAAAATAGAGGTTTTCAAAGCATTCCTTAAGGTCTGCAAACAACCACTTTACAAGCACGATTTAGCTCAGCCAAATATTCCCACTGTCAATAAGAACTGCTTAGCCTTCTTAAACTAATTGTTGCATAATTTATGAAGAGATAGGTGGTGAACACATTGAGGAAACTAAAAGAAATGATACAGAAATGTTGGATATTTTAATGTAAGAAAGTATTAGTTTTAAATGGAAAATTACAGCATTACACGTTAAAATAAAGCACAATTTCGTATCCGCTCAGTTTCTCTTTTCAAAACAATTTAAAAACAGATTTTTGTAAATATTTTAGGAGACATTCGACATTTGCAGAACAGGGAGAAAGACTTCAAAATGTTGTCTCAGTTGAGGAGAAAAGTGTCAGTCATCTATTGTACAGCCTAACTGATACAATGTCTGAGGCGAATTTAACAATGGACAAGGGTTTTTCCATGCTGAAAAATCCTATCAAAAAAGCAACTCCTTTCAAATAAAAGCTGCCAACTGCTGAGTCCAGCAGTGCCTGCAGTGAGGGACAACGCCCTCTTACATCCTTCAGTCTCATACATTTATTTTTAAAAACACTTAGGAATTGCTGGACAGAGAGCTGAGACACTGAAAATGTATCTAAAGACTGGCGGTGAACACTTTATGACAAATGATGCTGCAAACTGGAGGAAGCAACTAATTGGATAAAAGCCTATCACAGCTCTCAGGTTATCTAAACAGGAAACCAGGAAGCTGCGCTAACTTGTATCCATGGAAATGGCACTCAACACAGGAAATACACCAAAAAACTAGAGGCCACCTGCCCACAAAACACACACATGCACACATGCATGCACGCACGCACACACACACACACACAATCACAAACTACAAGCAACATGCTGCAAGGTTCATTGGGGTCAACATTTGACACAATAAACAGTCCAAGAATATCAACATAAATTCTCTTTAGCATTGGTATACACCAGTTTATGGGCTGAACATCGGCACTGGCCGATATTCTCCTTGTTGACTGTCAGCGACCCATCAAAAATAAGATGATATTCACTGATGGCAGTGGCCAATGTTTTTCTGTTGTGTATGTCCGTAAATGTCCACAAACTGGGAAAACAATGAGGTTTAGGAGCACCTTCTGCGCAGAGGATGAGATCAGCCACCATATATCAGAGAATATAAATGATTGTGACTGACATGTCATGTCTTTGTTATTGTTTAGAAAGCAGTGCCGACCCATACATTATATGTCACACATAGCGGCCGATGCTATTGTGTTACATGTCACACCCCCTCATGCATCTTTTGATTGCAGGATGCTGCGATGAAGTGTTGATCCTATTTCGCTGTTCTTACTCATCATTGTACTTGAGCAGAATGATGCTGTTGTCGTTTGGCTCTGTGTTAAAATACAGGAGCAGCATAAAGGGGGGACTTCTTTTTAGCCTCTCTGTTTTAAAGGAGCAGCTGTAAAATTACTATTGACGCATCAAGATCAACACCTTATTTTCTCCCAATTAACGCTTCATTGTGAACAACAAATCCATGTTTAAATTAGCAGGAGGGGAGCTAGTTAATGTTAGCTGTTAGCAGTCAGTGCCTGAAACTAACAGGTAACAGAGGTTGCATTAAGTTACATGATGATGCCTTTAAGGTCTATTCAGTAAAAACGAGAATTGGGCAGTGGTAAATAATAAAGTTATCATGATGCGTTAATCTTGTAAAATTTAGTTTTGGTCGAGAAACGTGTATGAATACATTTGTTTGAAGGAGAAATTTGTTTTTATTTTTGCAGCAGTATAAACAAATATTTAAGAAGAAATTATGATAGACCTATATTATAAATAGTTAAAAGGCTTTTGAAGCAGTACTGGGGAAAAAAGTATGTCATGTTAAAAATGTTATATTAAAGATAGCTTCACAAATTAAAAACAAGACAAAAACGTCAACAGCAACAAGAACACATTGGTATCAGCTTTTGGCCAAATCATTATTATTGTATCTATTCTGGCTGAGAATTTCAAAATTGATGCATCCCTTCTCTAGTGTGTTTGGAAAGTGGCTTATTTGCTTGTTAGTTTTACACATTTTAGAGTTAAATATTTATGACCATGGCTTAATCTAATCTACAGATAGCTGTTAGCAGTACTGAAACAATATCCTCAAACCCACGAGAAGGCTTCTGAGAAGTAAACAGTTCACAGCCAAGCAGTACAAAATCAATAAAGCAACATCCTTCCCTGTTTAAGAAGCCTCGTGAGTCTCTTGTGTATCTCCACCCAGCTTCATTTACAGACCCACAAACGTAGTGATGGCAACAATAACAATGAATGCGATTTCATCTACCCATTGCCCGAGAACTTGAAACAACAACCAGACTGAAATCATGTTAAGAAGCCTTTTAAGTTTTGAGTGTTACAGAGGAATGCATTGCATGTCTGGACTCATGGCAGCTATTTGTGTCCCTTTCCAAGCCTCTCATGATACCACTCACACACAGCCCCAGACCCCCTAAGACCCCTTCACGAAACAACAACAAAGGGCCCGACAGGCGCTTCAGTGAGACTCTCGAGCCTGAATACTAATGCTACACTCCACACAGATGGAGGGCTCTTCTTAACCAGAAAGGTCTGTAGTCAGAGAGTGTGACCGCTCTCCAAGTACAGGACAGCGAGCCAGATTAACACTCCCAGCACAAGTGTAGGACTAACTGGGGCAAAATACAGTCTAGCAGTAACACTGAACAGCCATCCATTATTAGTTATGTCTTGGACTGAGTACAGGCACTGACTGTATTGCTTTTTATAACTGGAGCCCAGGTTTGTGTGTGCAATAATATTTCATACTGTGACAGTAAAACAAACTGTACTTTGCTGGGCACATTGCCTGGTGAAATGGTGCACTGTGAGTGTATTATGTGAGAGTTAGTGTACAGTGAGTCAGTCACTGCTGTAAAATAAGCTCTGTTTAAGACCCCTATGCACAGCAGAGTTCAACTTGATCATCAGTTGGCGACAATTACGCCGTCGTAGATTGCACTGCTTATACACTGCTATGTACTGTAGCTAAGACATTAATTATATGAAAAAAAATGACTAACTGAAAATAATTCAATCACAAGTAATTTACTAGCTCTGCCAGCAGGAACCAAGAAATAGCTAAAGCCACAAAGAGTAATAAGTTAATTTGATTAGCATCTAATCAACAAAATGGCCCAGACTGCTTACAGTAAACGAGGAATAATGTGGTCATAAATTACAAAGGCCAGAACTGTGACTATTAAATATATACAATATTGTATTAGGTATACTGTCAAACAACTTAGTCACATATTGTCTAATCTCTAAAAACAAATATCTGCATGGAAGGGTTGGATGATGTCTGTTGGAATGATGAATGATGTCTTTTTTTTCCCAAGTGAAAATCAAATGCATAAATTACCATTCCCATTAAAATCACAACATGTATGGAAACTGCATTATCTGACAAAAAATCCCATGCAGCCCTAAACTCACTAAAACATAATCTTTGTTATTTTATTGTTTAGATGAGCTATCTGTTCAATTCTGCCTCATCTATGCTTAAAACATCTTTCTGTAATGTTAGCTATTTCACTCATAATAAAGAAAATGCCACGACCAAACGACAAAACTTTCTCAGAAGTTCATGACACACTGACAATAATTCTTTCTCTTTTTTTTGCCTCCCTTGGTTATGTAACAATCCAGCTCTTTCCTGCTGTTAATTCAGCATGACACAGAACTTGCTGTCAACTAGCATTCCTTTTGTTTCATATCACATCACATCACGCACATAAACACACAGTGAATATGACAACTCAACAACCACGAATACTTTCAATACACCACCCTGTAGTGACTGATGGTTCCAGTCTTACGGGCAACAAAAACACTTTTCCATTTCATCTATAACTAGACAAACTTTATCTTACAAACAGACCTGTTACCAAAATAGTTTTAGTCATCTCGAAACTGAAAATGAAAAGATGAGCCTTGAATTGGAGACAACAGGGTGATCATGCAGGAAATAAGCCACGGACAAACATGAAGGAACAAATTTTCACTAGGGGAGGAGGGGACACATGGACGGCTGAGTCTGAGGGTTTCAAGGATGTGCTTGCTTCTGTGTGTGTATGTGAGTCTGTGAGAGAAGAAAAAGCCACGGAGCATATAATTGTAATCCTTTCCCAGCATGAAGCGGCCCATTTTAGTATTTTGTCCCGCAGGACTCTCAGTGCCGAGACCACACAGTGAGGCTACCAGACCAATGGGCTTAAGGTTTTGAATAAAATTAAGATCTGTGGTCGGGGGAAGTGAACGTGTAAGCTATTTTGTGGATTTTATCTTGAGTGAAAGGAGGCCATTAGTATAATATAAATGCAAAGTGGCTTTTCTGCAGTATAAATTGCAAGACTGGTTGCTTGATTTAATTTCAGTTTCCAAGAACAGATTTAACGCGTGTTTCTGTGTTTGCCTGTTTTCTATGCAAGTGTGGCCACCCTGCATCATCAGTGAGTCACCACCTTTAAGTGCTGACGCAATGTTGCCAACAATTAGCTCCAATCAGCAGCTCAAACTTAGCATGGCCTTAAATGCACTGTTTGAGTCAGAGAGGAGAGAGATTAGATTAGTGACTTGCATTACGGCACAACAGTCTAGCTATGTTTAGAAAGCTTGATGGATCTACCTCCCAAAAACACACCCCTGCAAGCTAGATAATTGGCTGGTTTGTAATCTCTACATGTCACTGACTGGATAACAGAATTTGTCAAATGCAACAAATTTAGACTGGATGGCAACGGTGATGGGCTTTATAATAATCATTTCCATAACTTTATTGACGTACTTTGAAAAAGGTCAGCCTATATAGTGAAAACGCCATAAATGATTGAACAGGGACTTCCCAGTCATTTGCAGATAAGCAAATTGTTCGCACTTACTAAATTAACTGTCTTATTAGACATTTCGCCACCAACTAGCTGCATGTGCCAACAGACCAGACCAGAGGATCCAAAGGATGTCAGTGTCGTTTGATGTGTGCTGGGATTATAATTTTGACAAGTTTGTATGCATTTAATTCTTGTTAAACAAAGGTTTTATGGACATGTCTGATAACTGTTGGAAACTTGAGTAAATTGGCTTGATTTCTTCTCAAACATGGGGAGGCAATGAGCAACAAAATAACAAATTATCCAAAACTTATCATGAAAATAGTCACAAGAAAATTACAAGAAAATTACCTGAAATTCGTATAAATAAATAAGACTTGGAAAAAGTGTTTAAAAAACTACAATAATTTCGTAACATAATTGTAAATATGTAAATATGAAAATATGAAATTAGAAATATAGTTTTTCCCTAGCTTTTTTTCTTTTTTCCCTAGCTTTTAAAAAAAATAATTTTCTATTTTCTCGCATTTGTGGATCATTTTTACTTTACCAAGCTGCTAATTGCCTTTTCCTCATGTTTTTGAAAGAAAATGCTCCCATTTGTTCAGGGTTCAAAGGGTTAAACAACAGCCAAAAATATATGTATTCAAAATTTTTCCAAAACATTCCGTTAATTTCAAACCATTTCCAGGTCTGGGAAAAATTTTTTTCTAATTCCAGAACTTAACCAGGTATCTAATGACAGTGTAAACCCTAAATAATAGCTCTCAATGAAATTAAATAGTTAAAGTGGTTTTGATAAAAGCATGCATAATGATGAACAGTTTCTGACCATTTTATCAATCACCAGCACACTCTTTTCAGTATAGCCTAAGTTGACTGACCATAAAACAGATTTGCACCTTCTCAAGACATAACATCCCATCTATACGTTATGAGGCTGCACAGCTGTAGCCGACCCTGCCTGAGCAGCACATAAAAGATTCATTAAAGACCTATGCATGAGCTTACTCCCAACCACCAGACTGAGCACATTAACACTATTATCCTTAGAGACTGGATCTCTTCCCGGTGTTAGCTTATAGCATTAACTAGCTCTGCCTCACACTGAGACCAGCAGTGTGTTAATCACCTGTCTATTTCCGGAAATTAGCTCATTAGCCAGCAGTATTTAGACCGCAGGAGGAAGGAGGTTTCACACAGGAAGAAAACAGCCTGGTGACAGCAAACATGTCTGAGCCGGACAACCACACTATTCCCCTTTTTATTTAGATAATGAATTTCCCCAACAGAGCTATTTTCTGTGGTTTCAAAGGGATATCAGCGGAAATACAGCAGCAACCATTTTGTGGTCCATTTTCTGAGCGAAAAGAAAGGTATCTATTTGCATTCTTAGAAAGCAAACACACGCCAAAACTGAGTCAGGACGACATGACCTGAAATAAGACCTGCTGAAGAGCTTTAAATTGAATTTATTCCTGTCTCTGCTTGTTTACATGTTACCACTGCAGAAACAAAATATCTTCCTCACTATGAATTCCTAAGGTGCACATCAGGAAATGACTTAACTCTTATCACTTTACTATATTATACGGGGGAAAATGTGCATGACCAACTTGGCTAGAAATGTCCTGAAAATTGCAAGAAATCAGAAAAATATAATAGGAAAACTACCTAAAATTTGTTTTTAAAAATGGGGAGAATTAAAATTAGAATTTTCATTGTTAGAAAATTATCCGTAGAAAAAATATCCTGGAAAACAATATTTATAATTGCAATAATTTTATATTTAAAATGTTACAGAAAAAATATGATAAAATACATAAAATAAATACCTATATTTTTTTATATTCAGCACTTTTTAGGTAATTTTCTTGTGTTTTTGTTTTGTACTTTTATTTAATGTATATCTTTTATCTTGTGTGTGTGTGTGTGTATGTATGTAAGAGAGAGAGAGAGCGAGAGGGGGATTCATTACTTGGACTGAACAGTTTTTGCAGAAAATGATTTTTGGAGACGTCTGTCCCTGCGTATGTGAATTACACCTCTGCTAGCAAGCAAAATTTTACCTGCTCGCAGCCCCAGAGCTTTCAAATGAATCTTTATTAACAATTGTCGATAGCTAGAATGGTTTTGCAGGAGCTGACGGACTGATATATTGTCAATTTTCCATGTACAACATGAGCACTCAGGTCTGGCTTGCAATCATTCACAAAACTTTTTGTCTTGTGCCAAAAGTCGAGACTGAATTAGGAAAAAAAGCTTTTAGGTTCTCTGAACCTACAGCATGAAACTATCTGCAAAATGATCTTAAGCCTCAAGAAATGGTGACCATGAATGAGTTATGAACAACGTTGAAAATCTTTAAGTCCAGGCTATCTGTATGCAAATGTTTTATCTGATCATTCTGTTTCTGGAAACCATGCGCTTTTATGTGATTTTTATATGTTTTGAAACTCTGTGGTGCTGCTATTCTTGGCCAGGTCTCCTTTGTAAAAGAGATCCTTGATTTCAATGGGACAAACCTTGTTAAAGGCTAAATAAAATAAAATCGGACCATACAGTGTGAGCACATAAATCGTGAGCATTACAGAAGATTTACTTCTACAGTATGAGCTGAACTTAAAACAACAATCACACAGTACATGCTCAACTCTAACTGGCCTAGTTATCATCTTAAGATAAAATCTCATAGCTAACCTTTAGCTAACCTTTAAGGAAAACTCCCCACAAATTCTGCTGCAGTCTTTGACGTTGAGCACATTCCAGGAATTATTTCATGATGAAATGTTGCAATCGACTGTTTGGTGTTCCTTCTTTTACCCCTGCTGACTTTTCTTCTTCTGATTCACTGACTGATTTCTTGTGTTACATTCTTCTAAAAAACCCCTCTACAACCTGCAGGAACATCTTTGGATTTATTTTATTCGGCTGAGAGAGCAATTGCGATCATGACAGCAGCTGAAGAAAGTGAGTTTTTTTCAGTTGAAAAAAGAGAGAGCTGCACCCTAGAGGTCTGCTCAGGATTATATATTTTCAAACCTGCTCTACTGCCTGCGAATCTGTCTACCTCATCCCAAAGTAAGATTTTTTCTAGAGGCAAGGGGAAGTAAAAGTGGATAAAAATGTTACGGATCATGTCCTCCATTCTTTGACAGCTGTGAGTCATTTCCCAGAGACAAAATACTAAGCACATGGTTGAACCTCAAGTATGAATCAAAATTCAAGGGCACTTGAAGAAATAGTTGGCAAAAATTACCTCACTTTCTAAAAATGCCCCGATTTTGAGGGTCCGTGACCTGGCTGGGCTCTCATAAGAAAAAGACAACGGTGCCCTGGGCCCCCTCACACACTGCAACACCCGAAACCCAAATAGCATTCTGACATTCCAGTTTAACACTGGAATGAGATAAAGAGACCTCTGCAGCTTTTCACCACCCAAACATGGCACTGTGTTTTGAAATGAAGGCCGGATATTAGAGGTCAACCTAACTCCTGACTTCCCGGATATACAGATGAAGTCTCCGCTTTAGTATTTAACAGTTTCTTTGCCTTCTTTCTAAAAGTTTTGTTCAAAGGTACTTTTCTGAATTATGTCCCATTCCCTGTATTTTTGCACTGCCTTTTCATTGTCTGTCTCTTTTTTGTAAACACAGTATTCGTGCTAGCAGGTGGTTTGTGCTTTGCTTTGTTAAATGAATGACTTCTGTTGCACAGTTCAACAATAGCCGGTGGATGTTGCAGACAATAGTGGGTGGCGGGGGTTGTGTAATGGTGGCCATCACATGGCTGGGTTGTATTGTTACATTTCCTGCATCCCTTCAGTTCTCTTCCTCTCTGGAGCACAAATACCACAACATAGGACAAAATACTTTGATAGAAGATGGAATGTGACAAAAAAAATGACTCTTTGACCTTGTTGAGTAATTAATTTAGACATTTTTCATTCATTGTCATTTTCAAAGTGGCATGAGTCTCCGCACAAAAACCTTGTTCCGTTGTCTTGCAGGCACCAAACCAAATAGTTTAGCTGAGCCAATCAAAGTTTTGTAAGCAGGATTAAGACTAAAGAAGTTATCTTCTTGTGCCAGAGCCAGAATTAATTCCAAACAAAAATGGTGAGATACACATTTTTCCAAGCACAGATTGAACTGCTCTATGATTGCTTCTGAGTCGAGTGCAAAACATTAATGGGTGAAAATGTCAGTCACTCCAGAGTGACCAGCAATCATAAAAAAATGAGACAGAAAAATACAGTCAAAACAGATAGCAGCTTTCTTTTGATTATCAAGCATTAACACATTCTCACTCCCAACTCCTCAAATATTGAAGCTTGGTTAGTGGCCCTACACATCATGACACTCCAGGTACCCCTCCAATGTCAGTTTTAGATGCTTGGGTTCAATTTATGCTCAATACATGCAAAGTGGTTTTTCAAAATAAACTTATGTTTTGACAGGAAATATACAGTTTATACTTATTAAATGCATATAGTATCTTCTCAAAATAAACTTGAGCATAGGTAAAAACCTTATTTTTAAGTTTACAAACAAAGGCATTTTTAGGCACTTTTGCAAAGTGCTTTCATCTCTTCAAATTTGCTTTTTACTTTAAGAAAAGTGTCAAGGTATCTTTTTGCTGCATTATCAAAGAAGCTACCAGTAATAAACCAGAAACTCACACAGACACTACTGTGTCCTTTCATCACTTTTAACTGTCAACCATCCCCGTGAGACAATCAAAAATAGCCACACTGTGTTATTCACAGCTCAAAGGACTATTTAAAATCCCAGCTACTTCAGACAAGCACAAACACGAGGAGGCTTTGTTCAAATGTTGGGAAAGTCATTTTCAAGGCTCAGTCTAACAGCTGGCCTCAGGGGCACTCACATGATTTCCAATGACAAACACTCAAACCACAAGTTTTTTTTTTCCTTATTCCTGTTATTCACTTGTTGTCAGCTGATAACACACACGCGACATCTGTAAACCGAGAGGTGAGAGCATACTGCACACCCACAGTGTCATAGCATACTACAATCGAGTATCAATGACATTAGAGTTCATCTGATCAGCACTGATTTGACTGTAATGTTTGGGACTTCATCCAATAACACAAGGCAGAATATCACTCTCTTCCTGGAAGACAGCCAGTGGAGGCCCATCAACAGATCAGCCATTGAAAGGCCATGGACCAGTTAATGTCAACAACACTTTGAGCTGTGTGAGGCTGAACAGACTTCCTACTGGCACCCTCCTCCACATCCTTTCCTCACGCTTTCCTCCCTCGCCTTACAATCACAGCTCCACCTGCCCCCAACAACACACACCTGCACCTTTATCTCTCCTTGTGCTCATTGTTTCTTGTCATCACGCCGGTCTCTCTCATCCCGTCTCTTCACATTCCCATTTCCAGGTCCTGTGTGCTCTTGGCTCACCAAGCTTTAGCATCATCAACACAGCTGTTACGTAAGCTGTGATTATGTGTGTGTATGTGTGTGCTTTCTGGGAAGAGGGAGAGGTTCAGAGGAAGAAGACATCATTGATAAGTTTGTTGTTCCTGTCTGTGTTCTCACAGTCCATGCTGCTTAGAGGGGCGCGGACGGAAAATGCACTTCCAACATACATACGCACGCACACTGCACAAACACACAGAAACCTTGAGCTAACAGGCACTGACTGTCTCTGTGGGACATCCAGTGTGTGGCAGGTACCTCCTGTCATTGACTATATAATCAAATGGAGAGCTGGCTGTGATTTTTCTGCCTGCTGGCCTAGCAGAGGTATTGGCAAACACTCTGTCTGAATTGGCAGTTTGCTGCTTCGCTTCGTTATTTCCAGAATGAGCTGGTAATGTCAAATGGTGACCAAACAAAAAACAGATGATGAGCTGTTCTAAACAGAGTGTGGACAATAAAAACAGACTTAAACCTCCACCACAACTTTGTTAAACCTTCAAATTTTGAATGTTACAGAGCTCATACTGATAAAATGTTATGGAAGCTCTTAAAATGTACCTGAAACACCACAGTAAACTCTTCAATGAGACATGCTGATTAAAAAGATGTAGCTAAAACTGATCTGACGCTGTGGTTTTGATGCTGCCTTTGCCTCTTTGCATTGTCTTGCCAGGTGGATGTGTTTGCCTGTCTTATAGGCACTGCTGTGTAAACTGTGTGCAAAATAAATAAAAGCTGTCAAGTCCAAAATTAGCTCGACATGAAGACATGTCTTCGCAGAGCAACTGCAAGAATGTTCAGAGACACACGCCTGATTTTCTGAACCCCTTTGGTATTGTAAATCAATCAGCATGACTGGATGTGATGTGAAAACAGGGTCAGGGTTAAGTTCAAACAGCTTCTTCACCCTGGGTTATTTTGGTAACAGCAGGAAGACACACTTTTCTTTGGTGCAATGTATTTAACCAGAATATTTCTGCACAATGAGTGACTATTTTTAAGATAAGTGGTCACACTGAATTTGGTCACCTGTCCCAATAGAGTGCCCAAGGGATGATGATTTTTCTGTAGGCTGACATGGGAGCTGGCGTCACCCTGGTTCCCTCCTCAAAAAGCCTATGGGATTTATTCATTAGATTTTGAATTACGGCAGAAAAAAAGCTCTGTGGCAAACAAATGTTCATGATTCTTACACATTTTGTTCAGTAAGAAAACCTTCACAAAACCTTCACAAAACCTTCACACTTCTATGATTTTTTAAGCAATTGCCAGAAATAGAAAGCTAATGTTAGCATTAACAACCTACACTGCGGTCACATGACTTAACGTCACAACCTCAAAAATGCTGTAAAACCGTGTTCAGTGTGATGACACTCTGTAGTTTAAATTAGCCACTTGTTAGCAGTTGCCTTTTTTAAGACACATAAAAGCTTTAAAATTCACGAGTGGGGTATTTTCTAATGTATTTTATGTCGTAGAACAAAACATGAAAGTCTCTTAAGCTTGTGTTAACCACAGACCTTATTTCATTCTAACCAAAACCCAATTCAAAGAATCCATTAACTTTGAGATGAGGGAACCAGACTTGCTGAAATACTAACTCATTTCTGAGCTTTAGGACTCATACCTGGGGCGCTGTATTTGGTGGATTTATTTACCGAACTTTTTTGGTACCATGAGTGACCATTTTTAAGACAGATGGATTTGATCACCTGACCCCATATGGGTTATTTACCAGCAAATAACTTTAACACTGAGCTACACAAAAAAACAATATCAGATTTAATTCCTTAGTTTGAACTGAGAAATGCCTCTAATGCTCTGATCCAGCACAAAGAGGACAAAAAAACAACGCATATCAGCCTATTACAGCATGGCAATGTCCAGCTGTCCTTGAACTTTGTCAAAGTCTCCAATCAAAGAAATTGCAAGTTGCTTGGCAACAGCCACAAGCGACAAGAAAAACTGAATACTCACCACAAGCAAATCTGCAGCAAACAAATGAAGTCTGGTTTTCTCTGATCATGTGCCAGTGCTCTGTTTTTGGTTTAATCGTCTGCTACTGCATGACAAACCAGCACAATTGTAACCGCCTCTACTTTTTAACCTTTACAAATGTTAACATGTGCATATTGTTCAAAATGCAACCAATGAGAGCTTTTCAGCTCGGGTGGGGCTGAGATTTTGTGCACTGCCATTTGGCCATGTGTTGTGGTTTTATCGAGAGGCTTTAACAAGAGCAAGAGCATGTTAACAGTTTACAAGTGATGTTAATGAATACCACATGATGAGCCAATATGACCAACATGATGGGTAACTAAACAAGACAAAAATCCAGTAAAACAACAGTATAATGGTGTTTGTTGAGAGACATAACTAGGTAAGTAAGAATCCATCCATTTGCATTGATATATTGATTTAAGTACCAAAGATACAATTTGATAAACGCAAAATGAAAAAATGTATCCAAGTCCTTATCTTTAGGATATGCCTTTACTTTGTAATTCTGTGTCACCGTCAAACGGCGGCATGAAGATGGCAGGCAGCCGAGAGAAATACGATAAGGATAAAGCAAGGAAATAAATCAGCAGTTTGGAAATATTTAAGATTTTGGAGAAAATAAGGGTCAACAGACAGAGCACTTATCATATGTAAACAATGACATTATGGGATGAAGGACGACATCTGCCTGGACCAACATCTCATTCATCTAACTTCTTGCACCATTAGCTGCTCTGTTTCATTAATGTTAGGCTTAAAAATGTGCATGCAGGCTGATATTTAATCATGCTGTTCTGTCGGGAAATGACTTTACCCAGTGAGTAAGAAAAAGTATGAATAATACATGTAAATTAAGCTAAACTCCGCTAGCCGCTAGGCTAATTTATGCAGTGTAAAAGTGCTTAAACTAATACTGTGAGACCAGCAAAAAATTGTTTTGTCTTTGCACCTTGAAAGTTATTACTGAGCTGAATTTTATACTTCTGTTAAAGGGTCATGTTGCTAATCTATGTTTTATGGCTGTTGGGAAAGGTTTGCCTTCAGAGCTTTAAGCCAGTTAGCCTACAAGTTTTAGGCCATATCATCCTCCTTCAGATGCGCCTTTATATTGGATTATGTGTCACCATCATACAACATCAGGCATATGATGGCAAGCAATATGATAGCATACTATACCATAGATGATGAAGATAAAATTATTTACTCTGTAATAAATCATCAGAATGAACCACTTTTAATTATTTACAGTTATTTCTATGTTGTTTTTATCTTTTTTTTGGCAAAAAAGGGGGCAGCATCTTCTGTAACCAACTGTGTTAAATAAGCATGCAGCCTAATTTCTGCTCATATCAATCACCGACCCCTAAATCAAATCGAAATCATATTGTGGCAGACTTTGTGAAGTCTTCAAATATTGTATCATTGTCCAAAGCATTGAGATAATATTGTATTGTGATTAGGCCGGTGATTTATACTTCTATGTGTTAGTGGAGTCAATTTAAAGTAAACTCTACTGCACTTAAGTGGTTACAATTATTAACATTATTTATGTGATGTTTTTATCATTTAAAGCCAAAAACAAAAAAAGAAAAGGGTGGCAGCACATTCTGTAACAGATTGTGTTAAATGAACATATAATATCGGCTCATATAGACCCTAAATCAAATCAAATGAAAATCATATTGTGGCAGACTTTGTGATATCTGCAAATATCATATCGTTCCCCTAAAAACTGATATAGTATCATGATGACACTGGTGACTTGCACCCCTAGACAAAACACGTAGAAACACCAACAAGACTGTCTCTCTGTCTCTGCCAAGTCATTTAGTGTGAGGATGACGGAAACCAGGTTAAGGTCATTTCTGCATATATCTAGGTTAAAGTGATGCAGAGGAGGAGGAGCACACAGAGAGAAAAAGACACTACTGCAGCAAGCAGTCTGGTCCACTAACCTCCTTTGGCTGTGTGTCTCTCTCACACACAGGAGAGGAGGGTGCAGTATCCTGTGTCCTCACCACTTTTAAACCAATCAGTGTAATTACAAGCTCTATCCCTGTTAACCAGCACACACAGACACACACACACACACACACACGCACACAAACACACTTCTACAAAGAAACACACAAACAGAGCTCACTGAAAAAAACAGCATACCAAAAAAGCCCAAACTGACAGACACACGGTACACTTTCACTCACTAAAATATTACTTTTCCAAACTTGAGTTACATTACATTTTTGTTTTGAGCAATATTTTTTGTTTTAATTCAGTCTACCTGTGTGGAGAAAGATGTGTAGCAGAGCGCTTATCCCCCGGAGCTCCTTACCGGACCGACTAACGGCTAATAACCGGGATTAGATTTTAACGGGCGGAGGCGTAACCGACCTGCTGACTTCTTCTTCTTTTTTTCCTCCTTATTCTTCGGCGTTAACGGAGGAAAAAAACGTGAACACAGCAGCTGCAACCGGACGTTAGAGAAACAAACGGACAGCAGAGGTAGAGGACCGGATGCTCGCGTGCTCAGCAGCAGTAATAACGGTAACGGCAGCCTACGACTGGGATGACATTGAGCTCCTTTTTACGCGCCAGCTTTTCCAACCGGCGATTCCCTCCTCCCCCTCCTCTTCCTCTCTCCTCGCGCCCTCTCTCTCTCTCTCTCTCTTTTTTTTTTTAGGCACGCGCGCTGAATAATGCAGGGCTCGCGAGGTCCCGGGAGTGTTTTCTGTCCCGTTCCAGAGACAATCAGAGAGCGAGCCGCCAGCGCGAGCTCCAGCCAAGCACAATGAGGCCGACCCGGACGGATCAGGTTACCGGCCGTACTGCCTTTCATTCATTTATTCAGCTGCAAAACAATCTGACCGCAGCCCAGCCAGCAGCCCCCTCCCCTCCGTGCTCCTGTAGCCCACCTCCCTGTCTCCCCACCTCCTGCTCTGCCTCCCCTCACTCAAATGTGCTCAGGTGGCATTTTCAGAGGAACAAAAACAAACTCAGAACACTCCAGAACAGGCAGTGGTGGTAACTAAGTCAGCTGGCCCAAATTTACTCAAGTACTTAAGTACAATTGAAGATAAATACGCTACTTTACTTGAATAAAAGTCTGTTTTGATGGATACTAGGGGAGACTGGGGTCGGTTGCAACATGGGACAGTTGCAGCAGATCTTATTTCTTCAATCAGACACATGCAAGAGTGATTATATACTGCTGCTTCATTGCATTCAAAGGGGCTCTCTGCCAATATTACTCATAAAGTCCAGTTCACTACCAGCCTGCATCATGGGAAGTGTAGGAGGGAGTGTACTGGGTTGTGACTCATAGAAGGGGCTTAAAGTCAGGATATCTCTCCCTCTGCTGCACATATTTTGATCTATTTTCAGTATGTCTTTCACAAACCTTCCAGCTTTATGGAAATTAGACAAAAAATTGACGGAGTGAAGCAAGTAGAAAATATCTGTAGATACTGCAGGGGGTGTGGTATATTGTAAACCCCCCCTGATACAAATTGTGATTTGTGATATTTCATAATATTAATAACACTAATTTGAAAACAATTGAATTAAGGGGGAGATACTGTACTGTTTATTCTATGTATTGTATGTTCCTGCTATTACTTCACAGGTTAAGATTCTACTTATAAAATATTACAAGTTAATAGATAATATTAAATAAGTAGGTATATAGAAAAGATATATACCTACTTATTTAATGTATCCATTATAACAATGCAACGGTTGTAATGAAATAATAACACTCAGTGGGCCTCCTGCATAAAAAGTAGACTTACTTTTGGATTTTTGTAAACTGGATTTTGTTTATGAGATTGACATGTCAACTTAAATAAAATGTTTACTGCTAAATTGTTTGTTAGTTTTTGTTTCGTTGGTTGATTTTTGTTATATTGTAGTTTTGCAATTTTTACACAAATAAAGGATATAGCTTCTTCTTCCACCACTGATAACAAGTAAAGTCCAGGACATCAAGTGTCAGAATTATTAAGCAAAACAATAAACATGTGAATGAACAATTAACTAAATAACTAAATACATATTAAACCATGACCTTTGTGAGCCATAAATACAGAAAATCCCAAATCAATCTATACCATAGAGAACCAAGTGTACTATGGGAATAATATTGTTGCTATAAACTTGAAACTGACTTCACTACATGATGGGATACAACTCCCTTTAGGAATATTACAGTATATTAAATTGATGTCATAGTACTGTAGATAGATTCCCATAAGTACAATAAGGTCACTTATGTTCCTTTAAATGCCACAGACTCCGTACAGGAAATTTACTCAGTGCCATAAATGTACAGTGTGTACTTGTAAAGATATCACATAGACACTGCAGAACAAATATGCACCTGTAGAAAGGAAACAATGCGACTAAAAGGCATCCCAAACATGCACCCCCACAGCAGATCAGCACAAACAGTCTATGTGGAAGTATGCACAGTACATTGTATCATTTTCAGCCACTGCTGTATTTGATTCTGATTATTGGTGATGATGTTGTGGGGCACAATGTGTGTCTGATGCTGTGAAGCACAACGCTCTTGATACCGGTCTTTATCTAATGTATTTTGCTGTTGTTGCATTGGTCTGACAGCTGGCACAAGCTGATAAATTGATAAATGGTTATGATAAATGGTTATCCCCAAATCAAGATTATCAATCTTTGATTTGGGGATTTAGTTTCTTTATGTGCCCACTTTCCGTTAACCTACCTGGCCTACATTCTGTGTGCACATAATTTAAACCCTCTGAAACTTTAATATCACTTTTTTGTGCTGCGCTCCAACGCCCTCACAGGTATTTAAACCTTCGAACCCTCGAGCAAATAGGTTTGCTTTCTTTTGAAGACAATTTGCAAGAAGTGTTTCACATATTGCAGGAAATTAGTAAATTTGGGGAAAAAAAAACTTATTTCTAATTATCTTTTTTTATTGTAAGTGTTTAAGTAATTATCATTACTTAAGCACTTTTATTTAAGATTTTTTTTCAGTTCATTTACTGGCTTTTTTTGTTGTTGTTTTTAATTTAATATTCTGGTAAATTTCTTGTACTTTCTTCAATTTCTTTGCAATTTGTTTTTTGTGTGTGCATGTGTGTGGGGTCCTTTCTTTTGAAATTTCTCACGGCATTCTTCCCATGTTTTAGAAAAAAAATCAAGCAACTTTTCAAAGGGTTAAATTAGCAGCCTGAATTCCTCAGCAATGTACCACAGCAAGAACCTGCACGGTGCAGATGTTTCCAGTTGAGCAGAACAAACAGTTCTAACATGTTCGCATTCTCTCCGCTTTGTGGTTGTCTTGTTCTTTACATCTTGATTTTTTTTCTCTTTTGAGGTATAATAAAACTGACCCGGAACTTAAAGAAAAAAAAATCAAAAACAGACCAGTCTAAAACACACACAATACACACAGCATTTCAGCGAGTGGCCAACAAAAGTGGATAATGGAGCTGGAAATTGTACCCTGAAAGCCTGTAATCCAGTGTAAAGGTTGGACAAAAAGTCGCCTTTACAACCGCATCATGACAGGTTCCCTGCGATCTGGTGTACTCTTTTGATGTCAAACCAAGTTTTCTGACAAAGGTGTGAGTATGTTGTGTGTAGAATATTTGTTGATATTCGCCCTGCCCTTCGTTGTAACCTCAAGCATCCTTAAATATACATGAAAACACACTCACATGCATCGAGACTACTCACCATGGCGGTGTGAGGATGTCTGGTTGGAATGGGAGCTTGATATCCATTTGCTGTTGTCACGGTAACCCCTGGTGTTTGGCCGTAGCCTATGATGAAACAAAATTGGAGTTATTGTTACAGCCGACATCTTTATTAGTCATCATCTCTTTCATATTCATTTGCACCTGTGTGTGACCTTTTTGGCACTCAACCGTAGACTGTATAAAGCATGCAGCATGCATCTGACCTATAAACATGCTATTAATGGTGATTTGTATAACATGCACATAATGCTTTTGTGGACTGTAACTGTAAGCTGGTCAGTTATTATGATTATTATAATTCTTTTTAATGCAACCAGAGCAGCTGTGTCCGCATGACTAAACTAATAAATCTTCAAGTCTTCACTGTGCTCTGTCTTTATTTTCCTTTTAAATCTTGGCTCTGTTCTGTGGTACTTCAGTGACCCAGCTCGACCTCAAGGAGTCATCTGATTTCATCTTATCATTCTCAACCTCTTGACACCCAAACTCACTGCAGCTGAAGTAACACTGCTGTCAGATTAGGAAAATTTATCATGATGAACCTATCAAAACAGGATCATACGATACTTTTACTTTTACTAGCCTTCTGCAACCACAGCCAATACTACATCAGCTACTACCACCACTGCCACAATGGCTACTCCAACAACTTGAGTACTTGTAGCTGTTACAGTACTTTGTTAGCAGTAACTTATAGTAGTGGCCAGTGGTGGAAATTCAATGTAGTTCTTTTTTTTTTTTTTTTTTTTTTTTTACAGTATGTGCAATCAATTTTTTGCTACTTTATATTTCAACTGTACTTTAATTCAGAGGGAAATGTTACAATTTTACTTCATTACATTTATTTGATAGCTATAGTTACTTTGCAAGTAAACATTTTACACACAAAACATCTGACCAGTTTAGAAAATGTATACAAAATATATTTAAAATATATCAGGGCAACTGCTAATGTGTGCCCCATAAAGTCTGAGTCCTTGGCAGCCGTGCGCATTCGATTTTGACCTGCAGCCCTTTGCTGCATGGTGTTTTCCCCACTCTCTCTCTCTCTCTCTCATGTTTCCTGTCTATCTAGATGTCCTATCAATAATGGCAAAATGCAATAAATAAATAAATAAATAAATGCAAATAAATCTTATGAAATAATAAATATATTAATAAATATCAAAATGCTGCGTAAACATGAATACATGATTAATAATAACCCAATAAATAAATACCATTATGTCACACTCTTTAAAAGGATATTCTGCAGATTAATGGATTTTTTTTCCAATACATTGTTTTAAGTTATACTATATTTACATGTGGATCTTAATAGTTCTTTCACCACTGGTGGTATGGATAGTACTGACATTATTGGCAATGGTATTAATTGTAGTCGTGGCTGTAGTAGTAGCAGCAGTATTAGTAGCAATAGCAGTGGTAGTAGTGTTTTAAAGCTACTTCCAGGAAAGCGGAACTATAAGACACAGCACATGTTGTAACTCAGAACCATAGTCATAAATTAGAATCAGAAACATAATTCAGTTACCCTCTGCTGCATCTTAATATGCTAACTACAAAAGATATCTAATTCTTAATTTTTGCATTAAATGCAATATTCTATGATTTATTGACCTATTTTTATCATTATATATTATAAAGATTAAACAAATACGGTTATTATTTTAATGAGAAAACAAAGTATGACGAAACATGGAGATAAGTGAAAACACAAATTGTGCAATTTTAAAAAATACCATTTTGTTCAGTACTGGTGACATAGTCTACATGTGACCATGTGCTGTCCAAATCACAATGCTATGATGCATGCTTACAGTGATACATATTTTCTGCCGCTGACACGTCTGTTATCATCCAGTCGTGTGTGTGCGTGAGTGTTTAATAATTATTTGCAGTCATGGTTTCTATGAAAAACACCAGGCTGTCATTGTCCTCAGATAGATCAAATAATGCTCATTATCACGGAAAACACACCCATTCTCTGCGCAGTAAAAGTGTATGTAATGTGTTACTCCTGTGGTCAGATGCTGGTTGTCATGACATCTGTAATATAATCATTTATCACCTTGTATTATGTCCTCTGGGGAAGTGTGTGCGTCATGTTTGTGTCGCTGCCCTCTCAAGATCATGTGCGTTTTAAACAGAAATAATGACACCCAGTCCTTCATCAGGGATACATGCACATTATCAAAGGAAAGATGACATTTTACAACTGCTATATGCAAAAGAAACCTCTAAAATATCTATCTATGGTTTCAAAAGATGTTCATGTCCTGATAATATGTTCATAGTGTATTGTATGTAAACTATTTATCGTGTATGAATGTTATCTGGAATGTCCTTGAACAAGACTGTGAATGCCTCAGTGTTCGTGCAGTGTGCTTTTGAATGAGTACAATACATGTTTAGTGCTTTAGTGTGGTCGGAATGTTTTTCGTAACCTCAACTAGTCATTGCTGCCCTCTCTGTTCATTGCATAGTTAGAGGAGTTAACATGCAATGAGATCTTTTCTTGCAGTACCTACTATTGATATAAGGGAGGGCGCCTCAGGGCTCTTGTAAAACTAGAGCATGGGAGTATTGATTCAGCTATCTATTTATCTAGCTGTTTACTTACCAATCCTCCGACTTTACTTCACATTTGCTACCTCTCTACACCCCTCTTCCCCTACTACCTGTCATCTTGAGTACTTACAGTCCTTATGGTCCTATTTGCAGATTTTTTGCAGTGTGTAAACTCTGTAAAAGATGGCACAGTTGTGCAGTTTACTTGTTTTGAGAGTAAACCTCTCTAAATTTAAGTTTCAGGCTTTAATCTAATCCTCAGAGCACCTTAAATTGAGTGTTTGGCACAGAGTCTTGCACAAGAACGCCTCAGCATTGTTTCCAATTAGGCCAGATTATTGCATTAAAGCTGCACTTTCTGACTTTTATGAAAAGAACTTTTTGTCTTTTAATAAAACTGTCACTAAATACATACAGTAATACATGAAACATAGTTTGTTGTATAAATAATTTTCCTTCTCCTCTTCCTCATGGTGTACCTAATGACATTTGCTATAGTCTATCACAGCTGAAGCAAAACAACCAATCAGAGCTGCTGAGTTTCAAACATACAGTAGCTGCCAATCATTTCTATCACGGCTCATGACCTGCAGTCAAACTGTCAAACTAGGCAGCGCTGATCAACTATGAATCAATTCTGTTTCTGCATTTCAAATTTCTTGCCTCAAATGTTTTCAGAAACATATTTTAGTGTACTGTTAAGCTGTAAAATGAGAAAGTTTGCTCCAGCCAGGGACTGTGCTACGTTTCGGCAAGATGTTTTTTAACATGGCAGCTGGGTCATTAACTGTCAGTGGACTGCTGCATTAGATACTCCTCAGGTCTGAATGAATGTTTTCGGTGGATTTTTGCAAATGCAATAAGAAGGAACAGAGAAGAGGTGCCAAAGGAAGGTTTTTTTTTTGTTTGTTTGTTTTTTTTTTACAGAGTATCTGCTTCATTCACTACTACTACCAGGACGTAGTGACAATATGACATGGTCTTTTTTCTTTTCTTTTTTTTTTTTTTTTTTTTATAAAAGTTACACTTTTTTAGCTTTAATTTAAAATTATGAGTTGTAATTTACTGCAATAATAACATTTATTGCATAATATGCCATTTGAATCTAGTAAACATTATACAAATAACAGTGTTAACATATTCTGGGGTATGCCACTCCAAACTTAAACTTAAGCTCTATGTGAATCGAAGCAATGTGTCATTTCCAATTCACTATAACTGGGGCTCTAGTTTTGATCCACCTTGTTCACTGGCGTGCTTTCAAATAAAGATAAAAAAAAAGCTGTATTCATTATATTGGGCAAATACAGCAACAAACTGTACAATATAAAGTTGCATGAGCTCACTTTTGACAGAAAGTGACTGATAACCTCACCTGACTATTTGTTTTGTCTTATGCATCTTTTGAAAACACTGGACAAAATAATCACCTAAATTTCAGGGTCAAAATGTGTGTGCTTGTTAGTGGCAGTGGGTATAACAACAGATAGAGGTGCAGCAAGGAGAGCTTGTGATCTCTTTCATCAGCAGCCAATGAAAAAGTGAATGTTAGAGACAGATGGAAAGAACAACAAGCAAGAGACGGTAGGAGGGCACTGGAGAAACTCAGCTTTATTGACCAAAGATAGAGAGAGGATACAGACATTAGAGAGAGAGAGAGAGAGAGAGAGAGAGGGAGAGAGAGAGAGAGAGATAATGTGATAGAGTGAGTTGTCATACCCATAGAAAGAGAGAGAGAAAGAGAGTTAGAGAGAAGTGTGAACAATAGAAAATGGCTCCTTTTTGTTTTAACAGTCCATACAACCATGAAGGCAGTCAGACAAGAAAAAGAGAGACCCCTACAGAGTCAGAGGAGTACTGCAGGCGTGGCAGTTGGGCTGGTAACAGGTCTGGTGTTCACTACAGCTCCTTGCTTACATCACAAACCCACACAGACAAACAAACACACACACACACACACACACACACACACACACACACACACACACACAATCACACACACAATCACACACACAAACACAAACCCACACAGGCTAACTTGATTGGTCAGGCTCCATTAACTTAGCTGTACTCTTTTCGTCCTCTTTTTTTTTTTAAATGTGTTTTGAAATTGTATTTCCTTTTGTAGGGTCCAAAAAGTAACTGCTTCTTTGCTCTGTTGCACACTGTGTGTGGATTACACTTCAGGGAAACGAACACTACACTTTCGAGGATGCACTTCTCAGCATAGCCTCCTCAATATTTAAAACCAAGCAGTCATGCGATGAATATTTCTGCCAATCTGGGACACTGAAAAGGACATTAATAATTGTCCCCAGCCTGCACAAGCCTTGCAGGCTACAAATAAACTTAATGAGGGAAAATAAATACTCAATAGAGCCATGTTTTTTTCTTCTGTTATGATAAATTTGAACCAAGAGAATAAACACAGACTTGGTGAAAAGGATAATGTGAATTCATTAGCATCATTTTTTGGGGGTAAAAATATTTTTTTGCAGATGAATTTCAACCATTTCTAGCATTGATTACAGAAAAAAATTGTAATGACCTGTCTCGAGCAAATCAAGTCAAGTAGATTTTAATGTTTTATTTAAAGGTATACTATGCAGGATTGTCTTAACGGGCTTGCCAGAGAAGAGGAAAATGAGGGTGAAAGCCAATCCTGATTCACTCTCATTGGGCGTTTCGCCTGGCTTTATTTGAATTATTTTCCGGCACTGTGTAGGCTTTGACGGTATCTATTTTTTCACACCATCATGAAATTTCACCGGCATATACAGTATATGATGTTATATGATGGTATTAGTGTATGGTGGTCTCTCTTTCTGCTGTTGTTGGGCAGCTGTTTACAGTTTTGCATCCCCCAACAGTCAGAGTTGGAGCTGCCTCTTCCACCAGTGGTGATGAAAGAGTGACCTCTGGTGGAGCAAGATGTGCACTACATACAACAAGTTAAATAGAGAGGAGCACCTGTATTTTTGACGGTATCAAAAATCATGGCCTTGGGATTTATTAATATCCTTGTAAACAGTAATACCATAATACCGCCCATGCGTAGCGCTGTATCTGATGCTTACGGCCTTGCACCAGGTTGCTACCTTTTTACAAAGCCCAACCTCACTTGAACGCTTTGGGGTTACACACCCATACACGTCACAAACGCCAAAAATAAGAGGAAATAAGAAAATACAGGCAGAGGGCAGTCTGCAGAAAAATACACTGCTAGACACTTCCAGTGGGTCATAAGTGATGACTGAGAGGGATTACGTCTGTTCTTTATGGGTATATACATTGTTTAATAGAAAAGTCCTGCATAGAATATCTCTAAATGAATGGAAACAATAGCTGCCAGGAGGAAATCAGTCTAAAAACATGTGTTATGATGTGGAAAAAGGTCAGCAGTAATGTTAAGTTAATGTTTGTTAACAGGCTACCATGCAAATCCAATAGTTATTGATTATTTAAGATGCATCCCCTGCATATTGTTTCCTCAGATGCCTTCGAGGCCAACATGTCTGAGAATGGTAGCAGCCGCCAAAAAGAGTTCAAAGAGGGTGGTGGTGGTCAGAGAAGGGGGTGGGGGGAGTCATGTGAGGTTAATTGTGAGATTACACACAGCAAAGCAGTGAAGTTAGAGAATGAAAATATACAAAGCTTGCGTTTGTGCACTCATACAGTCTTCATATGGCATCGTAGGACATCAGAACAATGTCTAGTACCCATAATATTCATCTCTAGACCTCTATATAGATGTGGAAAATAAAATCATCACTAAGTAGAATATAGAGCGTATTTACATTATTTATCTACACAAGAAACTAGACCCCGGTGGTGGCCAACCACACAGCCAGCTAGACTGACTGACAGCAGCAGTGGCCAATCACACTATAGCGTGTGTTTGAAGGGCGACAAACAGTTCTGCACCAACAGGACAGCTGAGAGATGGAATTGGATAGTTGTGCACAGAGTCAGGTAAGGAGATTTACTGAGACCTTTCAATGCTGGAAGTGTACTATTTGTTGCTGCGGAATATATTGTTTCTATTTTTAATTCTGTTTATGACTATTTTCAGAGTTAGTACACAGTGCATAGAAAAATGTTATGTTCTTTGCTCTATGGTCAGTATCAGTAAAGCAGTCAAACACATGGCTGAAGAGAGAAAGAAAAAGTGCTGCACTCTGAAAAAAAGGTTATTAAGGCTCTTCAGGTCAACTTAGGGATGTGTTAACTGCCACTTTTTTAGGTTCTTTTTTTATATCATGATGTGAATAAAAGCATTTGGGTGCAAATAAATCATTGGTGCTGCAACTAACCTTTTTTTCCGAGGTCAACTGATCTTACAAGTATTTTCTTGATTAATAAATCATTTGTTTAGTCAAGAAAAAGTCAGAAAACTGTGATAAAATCAGTGTGTCCCAAGGCCTAAAATGTAGTTCTCAAATGTTTTGTTTTGTTGACAACCCAAAGATATTCAGTTCGCTGTCATTGAGCAGCCCAGTCAGCAGAAAGAAATGTTGACAATGTTCTTTGCACATTTCATATGTGTCTTAACATTTCTAGAGTGACAACTTTTTCATTGGGAGGTGGCAGGGATGGTGAATGGCATGTCATCCAGATGAGATGCCAGACAAGCTGCAGACCACCATTTGAGACCAACAAACCCGGTTGTTTTTTAGAGAGTCACTACTGTATTTCCTGAAGCTTTTTAGCCCTCAAACATGGGTGTTGCTTAGCAACTGATGACACTTTTCCCAATGGCTTTTTAACCCCCAAAGGTGCATGTTTTTTAGGGATTTGTCACTGTTTTTCCTGTGACCTTTTCAGCAACAAAATGTGGTTATTTTTAGGGACCCATCACTGTGTTTCCTGCAGCTTTTTAGCCCCTAAATGTGGGTGTTTTTCAGCAACCAATCACTTTTTTTCCAGCTTGGATAGAGCCAACAAAGCAGTTGTTTTTTTTTAGCAAGACAGTACTGTTGAGTATGAGCCCCAAAAAACAAAAACAGTGTATTTTTGTGCTAAAACCTAACTATATGTTAATAATGGCATTGTTGAAACTGTGTAATGTGAAATATCTGCAGCTTGCAGAATTGTACAAAGCCAACATAATATTTTTCTGGCGACTGGGTTACATAGAATAGTAAAGAAATCTGAAAGTATTTACATTCATTAAGCTGGAATCAGAGAATTCTTTTTTCTTAAAAAATTACTCAAATCGATTGATAAAAGATCAAATTAGCTGGTGCTTAATTTGTAGTTGATAGCTATTCGATAAAACACAGCTCTATAAAGACCCGAGTTTGATTTGAGCCAAGGACATCACTTGATACACACCTGAGCTACACAAACAACACCAAATTGTGGTACTTTGATCTGAAGAGCCTCTCTAACCTCTTTGTAAATGTGCGGACGTCTTCTTCAATCACATATCCGGACCATATAACTTTATTGATCTCACTCTAACAACAGGTATTTTTCTGTAGCGTACAATGGCAAAGTGAAGTCACCAACGCTCCAAAAAATCAATTTACCTGATGCCTATTGAGCACCATCCTCTCTATTCCATATAACATGAAAGACACTTCAAAGGGTACAAAACTCTTTTCAGAGCATCCATTATCATTCAGCAGAATGAGGGTGATCACTGCTTTTAAGGGCTTTTCTGAAAACCAGCCAAGTAAATGACCTACACTGTGATATATATGATGTTATATTGACACCCAGGCCACATTATTTGCAGCACCCTTGTAAACGAGGGCCTGGTTGGTGACTACTGCATGAGCTGGCAGTGTTTTCAGTCTCTTTGAGCTGTAAAGGGTACATTGGATCTCTGGTGGCCTTCTGCAGCGATGAAGTGAATTTAATGGACAAAAAGATGAATATTAATTGCACAGAATCTCATTCTCTAAAAGCTCATTTTGAGCACAGCTGTAATTTAAGGATAGTGCTTGTTAAAATTCATTATTTAAAATATTTGTGCCCTGCTGTTAGTGGTAGTAACCCATGTTTGTTTTCATAGATGGAAAAACATGTTCCTTTGCTGCCAGAGTGTAGGCCTACTAAGCTGCCATTAGCTTCCTGTGCTCTATAGACACACTGGAAAAATTGGCTGTATAGATCCTACTGGCTGCCAAAAAGGTGTTCCACTGCTTAGTATTGGCTGCTGAGTTCGGAAGTACTAGAATAGGAGGAAATGGCCTCAGCAGTGGAATAGCTGGAGTTAATGGACAGAATGACAGAATGAAAGTGGGAGAGAGAGAGAGAGAGAGAGAGAGAGAGAGAGAGAAAGAGAGAGAGAGGAAGAGAGAGTCCTGTTACTACTAACTATATTGTCAAAAACCTCCCACAGAAACAGGTGTCCCAACAATTCAATGGCCTTTTAAATTTCAAAACAAAAAAAAAGTTCAGATAACAACGGCAAACTGAAATAAAATCCTAAATTTCTAATTTTCTCATTTTTTTTGCTAGGACTACCAATGTGGAAGAATGAAGAGGCACATAAAGAAACCAAGGCAACAAGTACCCTCGTCTCCACCCTGAGAGTCAGAGAGAGTTGGTACAAGGAAGGGGGGATGGTTTGTTTGTCGGTTGGGTTGTGCAGTTGTTTATGTGTTTCTGAGTGGAGACAACAGGATCTGTCCAGGAAAAGGAAAGTGGGAGGTGACTGAATAGAGAGAGATTTAAAAAATTGCTGAGACTTTGTGTGTCTTTTTGAATGTTTTATAAACTGGCTTTAAAAGTGACGATCTAGTTGATTGTCCAGACATACTGTTGGCTTAGACAGCATGGTGTTGTGATTGATTGTCCATAAAGTCGAACTGACCATTTAGAGTAGTTTGTATCTGTGCTGTATGTTTGAACATTAATATAGCAGCGTGAAAGCATAATTCCTGCTTAATTTGAATTTTTGAATTAGAGCCAACTGTGCTGTCCGAGGAGTCTGCTGAAGTGTTGACAGGGAGGGTAACAAAAAAGCAGGGATGCAGAGGTAATAACGTAACTGAGTAAAAAGTCAAAGGTCAGACAAGAGCATGTGTGCGTGCATGTGTGCGCCAGCCGATCAAAGTCCGGAGGAGAAGGAGGAAGGTGGGGCTTCTGTTAGTAACCATCCAGAGACAGAGGAGAAGAAAGGGGTGTTTTGGGTGATAATAAAAGGGTGGAAGAGGGAGAAGATTCAGTCACATGAGGATGCAGCACTCGCAGCGTTTCCTCTTGTCTGTACCTGTGGCGGGGGTGAGGCCGGGCGGGGGGGCCGTGTTGGCATCGGGGTTGGCGGGGGGCGAGGAGGCGCTGTCGGGCTCACGGCCATCAGATGACAGTTCCGTGCTGACGGCTTCAGATGTGACCGGCCGCCCTGACACGAGGTCAGCCGCCGTGCCATCGATGATGGATAGGTCGGTGACCGTCTTCTCCCTCAGTGATTTCTCGTCGTCTTCATCGATGAGGACCACCTCGGCCTTCACGGCGCCATCAAAACCTAACAGCCGCCTGCTCTCACTCATGTCCTCAACGTCCTGGTAGCCGAGGAACACCATGGTCACCGGATGTTCTGCACTGGCTTGGGGTGGGGAGGTGAACTCGCCACCCGGGTGAGCTGAGGAGCCGGGCTGGGTTGTAATGGGAGCAGAGGGGGGCATCATGCCAAGCCGGGTCTCCCTCTGGAGGGTGACCTGGGCCGGTGGGCTCGAAGGAATGGATGGTGGGGCACAGGAGGGTGGAGACAGATCGTCAATATCTGCTGGGGAAACGTAAGCCTGTGGGGAAGCTGGGGTCACCGTCACCTGACCTCTGCCGCCATCTCCTCCATGTATGACAGGTCTGGCAGCTCCCTGGATCAGCTGGTCAACCTGCGCAGAGCTCCAACCGTTCTCCATGGCAGTGGTGGACACGCCCCCAGAGGATGTGACCTCATAGACCACTTTTCTGCCATCGTCGTAGACTTTGACGCCTCGCGACGCCGCATCCAGCGGGCTCACGCGGTTGGCTGACAGAACGCGCTGCTCGCCAGTCTGCGGGTCATGCTGCACGTTGATCTCCATGGCAAACATTGCTGTTAGACGGGAGGAGGGAAGGATGAATAGGAGGAGAGACAGGGAGGAGAGAGGGGTGGAGGCAGAAGGGAGTGGGGTTTGAAGGAGTAAAAGTGAAGGGGTGGGGAGGAACCAGTGAAGGAGGTGGGGGGTGATGAGAGGGAAAGAGTGGAGGGAGTGAAGCATGAGGACGGGGACACAGTGTTCTCTGAAAGACTGACATCTGCAATATTAGTTTCTTATTCAAACTGGTGTATATGTGGTTAGTAAAACACAAAACATTACCTTAACTTTGTCCTTTAGAGATGTTAACCACAGACGAAAGTGAGTGAACATGAAAACTTCATAACTTTCCCTCACTGTGTCTAAGTGAGGACAAGTATTCTGTAGATATCTAGTAAACAAACTACAGGTATTTTGTGCAATTAAGTGACTTAGGACTATAAAATATGTAAGTTATAATAGTGACGATAATTGTATGGTAGTCACATTCTTTAGAGACCTTCACTGACTTTTGAAAAAATGTCACTTTCAGTCCTAAGGGTGGGCAATACATTGATTATCATCTTAGATTTTGGATATCGTAATACCCTAAGTGTTGCCTTTTCTTGGTTTTTAAGGATGTACTACAGTAAAGTGATGTAAATCTCTGAATTTACCAAATTGTTCTAGCTGTTCTGTTATTTCCCTTTATCCATTTTGTCATTATACCCACATTATTGATGGTTATCTATCAAAAATCTCATTGAGCAAATACTGTGAAAGCACCAACAGACAACCCTACAATGCAACTGCAATATCGATATCAAGAGATTTGCCCTAAAATCATCGTATTTTGTATTTTAATTTTGTAGTGTCAATATTAAGTAAATGATAATAATAATAATAATAATAATAATAATAATAATATGAATAATAATATGAATAAGAATAATAAGAATAGATATTGTTTTTACCTGAGGTGTGGTTGTGTTTCTTCACTTGTCATTTTATGTAAAAGATTTATCTTATTGCTGATAAGAGCACATCCAGCTTCCCAGAAAGCTGAGCTTTTATTTTGTAGAGCAATCCCTGCTGCAAAGTCAGCAAATACAAAGTAACAAACAAGTAAGATAATGAACTTCACAGATTTCAGTTCACTATCAAAACTTTAAGTTTCCTGTAAAAGAGAAAGCTGTATCATTATAATAAAAATATCATGGGTAAAACTAATCAACTGTACAAAAACTCAAGCAAATAATGGGTAGCCTGGTGCTCTAATACAGCATAGTACTACTACTACAGTAAAACTAATGATACTTCTACAAGTTAAAATATTACAATGACTAAAAGTAATGCAAAATACTTAATTAAATTCTACAGTCTGAAATGTACTCGTCAGAAAGTATTACTAACGTGAACTTGAATATGTATTCTCAAAAGTCAATTTGAAAGTTAATGTGATGTCCTTGTGATTTAAGTATACCATATGTGCATACACACTGGTTAATTGTGTGTCATTGCGAGTATATGACTGTACTGGCTGCATAATTTTCTCAGCACACATCAGTGCATAACTGTTAAAGTCCATCTGAGATTTGACTCAATTTGTGCAAACGTGTGCCTATCTGTGCCTGTGCACCGTCCATGTGCGCGCGAGCTGCTCCTGGTTATAATCCAACTTGGCTGTGGCCCAAAATCTTCCTGTCCTCCCACCCTCCCTCTCTCTTCTCCCCCCCCCCCCCCCCCCCCCTCCTCTCCTCCCTCTGTCTTACCAGGTCTTGGTATGGCGTGCTCTCCAGAGGCAGGTGGGCCGGTCCTGGGCTGCGTGGCCAGGACGAGGTGGTCGGCGTCGGGGTCCGTGCAGTCCGAGAGAGGGGCGGACATGCAGCCAGTGGCATCTAGTGAGCAGGAGCACAGGGGGGGAAATGACACATGGTCAGGGGGACGTTTGAGGCCGTGAGGGAAAACACACACGCACACACTCATGCACCATACACACACACACACACACCAGGGGGATGTGTAACCACACCCTGATACAAATATACACACACATACAGCCCAGCCCCCCAACAGGGAGACTAGCCACACCCCGGAGTGAACCTCCCCGCCCCTATTCCAATCATACACACACCATCTAAATCTCCTCATCTCTCTGTTTCTGTGTCCCACGGCAACTCCAGCACCCCTGAGGTCCAGTGCTTATGCAGCAGAAGCGTGTGTGTGTGTGTGTTTGTGTGTGTGTGATTGCAGGAACAAAGCTTTAGGGGCTTATAGGGCTTGGTGGTGAATAGGGGGGATAAAGCCAGCGACTGCAGGCTGCAGAGTCATGGCCTTGTGTGTGTGTGAGCTTCAATAGTCTAGCTGAGCCGGGTTCTGTGTGTGTGTGTGTGTATGTGAGTTTTTAGGCAAATGTGTGTGTGTGTGTGTTTGTGTGCAGGTATGTGTATGTCTACGTGTGTGTCCATGGGTATGGGTGAGTGTGTGTGTTTGGGGGTTCAGGGGCGTGCTCTGGCCTGCTTCCCTCCTGCCTCAGCGAGACTATTATTCCCACACACCCACACACACATACACACCCCCACACACACACAGAAACAGAGGGACCCCACTGCTAGGAAACAACAATAACTCAGGGGAGGACATCATGTGTGTTTGTGCATTTTTTGTTGTGTGTGTCATACCTCCATCCTGGGTCATCAGACTCTGAAAGACAGACAGAAGAAAATCCATATTACCATTTTTTTAAAAGAGGGCTCTATATAATAAAAACAATTATTTACAAAGTATGGAATCTATTTAAAGAATTATTCAGCTGCCAAATGACCATATGTTTATCAGTTACTTACCCCATGTTATGTTGAATTAATAAAGAAAACTTTTCTTGCATGCCCTCATGGTGAACACAGAATCCAAAAATTGAGAAAATTTTTGCTAAATTTAAGTCATAGGGGTCCATGTTTAACAATAGCAAAACTGTATCAAAACATCCGTTTACAAACTCTCTCACAGCTTGTGCAGTAGAATTTCAGTTACAATACTCAGTACCTCCCAAAAAGACAGATCTTTCCAATGGGTAACTTATTGTTAAGTGAAACCTACTTATGATATCTTCAGGGCCACACTCCATTGACAAAAACAGTAATTTTAACTTGCTGAGCACAAGAGCTGCTGGTATTATTGCTACCTTGATCAGTTAGTAATTTGTGTTATTTTGTAACTTTGGTCTTTTAAATGTTTTTTTCAGATTCACTAAAGTCACACAAATAACAAACCACCAATCAAGGCAGCGGTGGACCAGCAGCCCCCATATTTATTGAGGTAAAATGACTGTTTTTGTTAATGGAGCCTGGCTTTAAAGAGAGCATGATAAGTTTCACTTTCTGTTCAGTTTGTCATAGAAAGGGCTCTCAGTTTGGGAAGAACTTAACGTAGGACTGGATAAAGGAGACTTGGATAATGTGTTAGAGTTTGTTATAGGATGTTTTGATTAAGTTTTGCTGTTTTTAAATGTGGTTGCCTATGACTTAAATTCATCAAGAGTCATCTCTGGTTTGGATTCTTCACTCACTGGGGGCATGCAAGAAAAATCAAACTTAAAGTAACACAGGGAGAGTGACATACAAATGATGGAGGGTAATCTATTTGGCGGGGGGAATTATTCCTCTAATAAAAATTACAAAAACACTACTTATGCTTGAAAAGCAAATTTCAGTGATAAGACTTCTTTACTCCAGGCCCCTTGAACATTCAGCATGTGCAGCAACATGACTGCCAAGAGAATTTTTAATCATTGTTTTACAATGCAATTAAAGATTAACTGCTCTGTCTTGTAATCACAAAGTAATTTATCTCATTTATATTTAGCACACTTGTGTTTTCAATTAATTGCAAGGTCAACACAAGACTCAGTGGCATTTTCTCTATTTTTTTAAATCCTCAACAAAAAACAATGAATGTGTGTAAAAAAACAAAGCATATGTAATATATTTAAACGAGAAATAGTAAGAACTGAAAAACAACTGAAAGAATGAATGGATTATTTATTACACAAGAAATGTCAACACCAGCCAGTGAAAGCAGAATGATTTTAGTATTATTGTGAGTTTTTTAAAGCCAGCAATTCGTAGCTCTCCATGCCCCCCAAAAGCTCATACAATGTTTTTGACAGTTCATGCTCTTACCTTCTGCAGGTCTTCTATTGAGCGCTCCGTTTCTTTCAGACGTTCTCGTAGAACCTGCTCTTTGGCTGATATCTGAGACTCTTCACTCTCAAGTGTACCGATTTCAGACTCCAGCCTGCAAACACAAAAAACACAGGACAATTACTCTCATTAAACTGAAATTATTCAAACAAGTTGAAAAAGGATTTTATGACAGGATATATATTTAATTGAATGTGCAACAATGCATGCTCTTCCATACGTATTTTATGATTTTGGATGTTGTTTGCAGAGGAGGAGATGCATTTACTCTGCACTGTTCAGTATATCTTGTATCTTGTGAAAATGTGTCTCGGATCACCTGGTCAGACCCTTTGAAACCTGAATCGACATCACTTTTCTTGTGCTGCATTCAGACGCCTTACATTTATTATTTAAACCACTGAATCCTGAGCAAATTGGTTTGATTTATTTTGAAAACATGGATAAAAAAAGGTAATAAGCAACTTGGCAAGAGATGTCCCAAACCTTAAAGAAATTAGTAGATTCAGAAAATGATTTTTAAAAAAGATAAGAAAATATGTCTAGAAATATGTCTCTTTCTAATTATGGGGTGATTTCTTTTTAAGTTGCTCATTGCCTTTCTGCACAAGCTTTTGAAGGAAATCAAACTTTTTAGCCCAGGCTTAAAGGGTTTAGCCATCAGATTTCAGTCTCTTCTCAGTGTCTCTTGGGTACATTTTGAAGTATATAAATCTGATCTGGATGTATATCAGGTGCTTCAAACACATGAAATGACCAAACAGAGCAGGCGAATTAGCTACTGAAATAGACAACCATCTTGCTGAGATCTATGCCTGAGGGAAAAATCTCCATCAGCAGTTATGGACAGATAGTTGACTGCACAAAATGTTGTACAAATACTCCAAATACTACTACAAATACTATAGGTTTAAAAAAAGTCTAATTTTAACATTTGCTGAGGCAAAAAATCTAGTAGAATGTGGCATATATGGCAATAAAACAGTTATTCTTTGCATTTTATCCTGTTCACCTTGTTCATTGAGATCATACAGAGGCTGTTATCTGCACTGCTAATCCTATTTGCAGAAAGCGTGAGTATCAATAGTCTTTTAGAGTGTATGTAATCACCTTATTCCTAATCTGTGCTGACCTCTGGGTGTGATTTCAAGTAGTCAGCCCGATTTTGCACCAGTATGAAAGATAAAAGCCCTGGAAACGTCCATACAACCAGTTCTACATTTTTTTTCTGGTTAGGACAGTCTCAAAACATTAATACTTTTCCTGAAACTGCCCTTAAACGATTTACACACACGTGTGCATATACATGAATGCTCACATGGACTTTTAAGAGATGGATGTAGCAACAATACCAGGAAGCAGTCAGGGAGGAGGACCAGGGTTGCTTCCTCACGCACTACCAGCACTCACAATGCTTCAGAATACATTCCTCTGGGACCCAGGGAATGTGTGCGTCAGTGTGCGTGGACATGTGTGTGTAAAAGAAATATTAAAGTTCATAACAATGCCGAAAACAATCAGCCTTCCCACCACATTCAAGAAACGATGGGGCTTACTTATAATATCAGCATCAGTGACCATGGAGACTAGTACACATTGTCCAGACATTTTTAACTGGACTGGTTCAGACAAACATGAGTGCACAGGTCCATAGCATGAATAGGCTGAATTCTGCTGTGAATTGTGTCGAGTTTTAAAAAATATCAGCAGTGAATGGGGTGGATATTTTTGGATTTGTCAGCACTAACAGAATCAAAGATTGTGTTTTAATGTTCTCCAGAAAATCTGGTGCTTTGGCTCTGATCACAGAGGCTTAACTAAACAAATCCAAACAGTCCACACTCATCACTTCACCATCTGCCAGCGCTCCTACTCAGGTTCATCTTAAGCAGTGTGATTTTTGGATGTTAGATAGCTACCTGAAGACTGTACTGTGGCACTACCAAATACTTGTTTTCAGAGCTTTGATGACTGTGAGGACCAAATATCCTACTATATTGCCATACACACCACCAGAAACCTTAGCCAAATGTCTCATTTATACAACCTTCATTTAATCAGGTAATGTCATTGAGGTCAACATCTCTTTTGCAAGAGACTGCAACAGAGCGTGCACACTGCAGAAGCTGTGCTGTACCGGGTTGGAGCTGCAGTACAGTTGTTCTGCTGTAAGAAGTAAAGCTTTTGTCGGCTGCATCTCTAAAACCATTCTGTTATTTGTCTCTGCTGAATGTCATAATGCACCACTTTAGATGTGAAATCTTGTTTACATCAGGAAACTGAACAAAGCGCAGCAGTTTCTTATCATATTATTGTTGTTGCGTAACTGCACCCTTAAGCCATTGTCTGGATCAAAATAATCAGCACGGTTCGGGGTCGCTCTGTGTGAAATCAGAAGATTCAAGGGTCTATGTATTCAAGAACAACAGTGTATTGTCTCTTTCTACGTAGAGAATGTAACAAATATAGTACAATAATACGCATGAAAGCTATTTTGTCGATTCTGAAGCGAGCCAGCATCTTATCAGAGTGCATTGTCCATTATAATGCAATGTATCATGGAACTTGGCAGCAACTAGGCCACTTAAAGGCACAATTCATCCCAAAATAAAAAAACAACACATTTTTACCCCACTCTAGACTGCTTTGGTGTGAGTTGCTGAGTGTTGGGGATATTAGTCGTAGAGATCTCTGCCACCCCTCAAATATAATGGAAATAGGAGGAACTCAGCACAGCAATGTCTCTCTCCAGAATTTATGACCTGGTTACCCGAGATAATCAACAGGCCTTGATGTGACAGGACAAAATTTCTTACAGCTATGACAGGTTAAAATGTACAAGCTGGAATGTACTATGTATTGTCCGTCAGGTTGAAGATCGATGTCTTACCCACATCTCTCTGCAGCAGATGTCTGTAACCCGCTGCCTCTCCTGTGGCTTCCCTTCCCTGCTCCTCCCTATCTCATTTCCTTTTTTAACCCTGTCTGGCGGGAAATGGATTTTACTTCTGCTTCCTGAAAGCTGCATGAGGTCATGCCAAAAAAGAGCAAGAAATAAGATTTGTGACTGGAGGAGGACATGAGTTTCTCATCCTATTACATCACGATTACTACAGGTACTGATTTATAGGGAGAATCCTATGAACAAGACAAATGTTAAAAATAAGTATGCACAGATAGGTCGTCATGTCAGCATCCATTGTGCATAAATCTTTGACGATTGTTTATAGAATAAACTTTCTTCTTGTAAAAACATTTTCATCTGATCTAAATCCTCTGCGTTTGACCTGTCATCGCTCATGAAAAAACACTCTAATATCACTGTTATACTCCTGCAGGGACTCATTCTGTGTCTGTGATACCTAATGAGTTTATTACACTGTAAAAAATATTGAGCAGGTTGACAGTACTTGGAATGGGTATAGAAGAGGCAGATATGGACAAGTGTTGGCAGTGTTGGGTAGTAATTAAGTACAAGTAATTAAACAAATAGTTTAATTAAATGTTGCAATGGCAATCCCAGTGGCAGTGGCCCACCCAGCACGACAAAGCACCATGCTACACCACAAAAACTGCTCAGGAATTGACCGTAGAACGTGAAAAAGAAATTAAGGTGTTGACCTGGCCTCCAAATTCCTCAATCCCAATCTGATCGAGCATCCATGGGATGTGCTGGTACCCCTCCTCACAAGCCACAGGACTCAAAGGATCGACTGCCAACACCCCCGGTGCCAGACACCACAGGACATCCCCCAGAGATCCTTGCATTCAGGCCTCGACAGGTCAGAGCCAAGTCTGATCGAAGGATACCCCACTGTGGATTAGGGGTACCTCCAGAGTACCGGCATGTCCCACAGTGCTCAATCAGAATGGAACCCAACCTTTCCCAGCAAAACAGTGCATGTAATGAGAGGATAAATTAAATTCACCTCACTTGTCAGTTAATGTTCAGGCTGAGTATTGTACACTACATCATGATGCAATCCAGTAAAACACAACAACAAACTAAAACCTATAGAAATATTCTTAAATTGGACCATGCCAAGGCTACACTACCTACAGGACCATCGGCATCTTTTAATGTGTCCACCCTGTGTATATGCAGAGCAAAGATAAAGACAATGGCACGTCATATTTGTATCTGGCGCCCTCTAGTGATCAAACCTCAAACATGACCAAAACTGTGAGTACAAAAAGAGAAGAAATAACATAATGGATTGGTGGTGTTCTTGACAATTCCCGTGTGAGGGCTGCAACTAAAGGTTGTTTTCATTATTGATTAATCTGTTGATTATTATCTTCCTGAATAATCAATCAATCGTTTGGTCTTTAAAATGTCAGAAAATAGTGATAAATGTCCATTCAAGTTTTTTAAAGTCCCAGCCCAAAACCTAAGGTTATTCAGTCAATATGACAGACAACAGAGAAAAGCAGGGAATCTCCATATATGAGAGACTGAAAACAGCATGTTCTATATTTTTTTTGCATGAAAAAAATCATGTGCAATGCATTGATTATAAGAATAGTTAGCGGGTATTTTTCTGCCAATCAATTGATCAATTAATCGACTAATTATTGTGGCACTATCCTATGGTATAAACCCTATTATGACCCCTTACGGCCCTTATCTACTAATCTTCCTTGAGGACAACACATTATTAGCTGCCCTCAATATCACCAGATACTTAAATGTCTCTTCCTGTTTCATTCCTCATCCTCACCCCTGGGCCTTTTTAGAGCACGCAGTAAGTACACTGTTAAATTATTAAATACTATACAGTATAAACAGCTATGTATGCAAACATGTGCAACAGAGAAGTCTAGACTTGCAAAAGGAGACATCTATTAAACACTTAACCCTTTAAACCTGGAGTGACAACACTTTTCTTGTGCTGCTTTTAGATGCCTTTCACAAGTATTTGAACCTTCAAACCCTGGTGTTATTTCTTTGAAAAACATGGGAAAAAGGGCATTTAGCAGTTTGATAAGAAATGTTCCATAGACTGCAAGAAAGAAAACTATATATACTATATATAAAAATAGGGGAAAATATCTAGGGAAAAAAAACCCCTATATTTATGTTTACGTAATAATATAATTATAATTTTAAGCACTTTTTCCAGGTAATTTCCTGTTTGTTTGTTTTTTAAAATTAATTAATTAATTAATTAAATGTATTCATTTTTTCAAATTTTCAGGTATTTATCTTGTACTTTTTACTAAGTTCCTGTTCTTTCTGAGTAATTTCTTCTTTTTTTGCTCATTGCCTTCTTCCTGTATTTTAAAAAGAAATCAAGATAATTTGCACAGGTTTCAAAGCTTTAATCAACTTGAGTTTTTCTTTATTGCAGATTGCGTGTTTTTTCCATGTGTCTGAGAGCGAGAGAGCTAAGGCCATGACCTCACATGTCTGTCCTTCCCCTCTTTATACTTCTGCATCTGGCAGTGCTACTATCTCTGTGGCAATCCTGAAAGAGACCAGTGATGTCACCGTCCCGCCCTGTCAACCAACCGCAGGCCTGTTGCCATGGATATGCACGGGTGGGCAGCGACTGCTTTCCACATCATACAGGAGGAGGAAGAGCAGACATCTGGTTTTATGTGCGGTGGATGTATTGTGTGTTTGTGCATATGAACATGTGTCCATGTGCACACAGACTGTCAGAGACACAGAGGCAGACAAAACATGAGAGGAAGTCGGACCACAGTGTGTATTTATGTGTCATACTGTATGTGTGCTGGGTGTGATCGGAGCTTTCTAGGTACAGTTCTTGTTCTGGAGGTTTTTTTTTAATACACTTTCAAGACAGGGAGCTGCTTGAGGGATGAAAAAATCTGATTGGTTGAGATTAGCTCTAGTGGGTGGAACTAAGGAGCCATGGTTTTTTCAAGCAGTCCATGAAGGGAAGTAGTTGAATCTTAAATCTATGTAGGACAGTTTTGGGTCACTCTTTGCCTGCTCATTTTCCCTGTTACACTCAACATGTCAATTTGTCCAATTATGATGTAATGCAAATTATTTGTTCTTCAATTATAGTTCATATGATATTTAGCATTGATAAGTTATATATAAAGCTTCAGTAATAAAAATAATATAGTTGTAAGCAGATATTCATTAATGTGTTTGTGGGCATCCATACATGAAGGCCGGTGTATAGACAGATGACATTATAGCAGGGCTGCAACAATTTCATTGTTGATTAAGGTTGGCCACAAGGCCACAAGTTTTGGCATTACTGGGCAAAAATCTAATTATAAACATTTACCATATTGTAATTAAAGTAGGCTAAGAGAATACAAGACACCTACACCTCCTCTTGGTTCTGTTTTCTGACTTTAGAAAATCTAGACTGTGAAGAGTGACTTTTATTTTAAAAAAAAAACAAACCTTTTTGCCAAAATTGCTAAAAAAGTAAAAAGTTTTTAAAAAGCTTAAATTGTATTTTATTGTATTGGTTCAAAAACCAAATATATGAAGTTACTGTCATAGAGGATTAAAGAAACCAGAAAATATTCACAATTGAGAAGCGTGATCAGAGAATTTTGACTTTATTCTTAAAAAGAATACTCAAACAGAGTAATTGATTATCTAATTAATTAATTTAATAGCTGCATTTGCAGTTTTAGAAACTGGTTGTTTGTAGCAACATTTGCAGGAAGAATATCACAAGTGGCACACAGTTAGTGATGGTCCGCTAGAAAGGGTAGGCAGAGCCAATGCAACAGTTTTGCTCTTGAACTCACTTTGTGTGAATAAGCGCACTGCTAATGTTGCGAGTAAATGGCACTGTTTGGTTCTCTGGAAGTTGAGATCTTTAAATGCATTTCAATTATCATCAAATTTGGTGCTGTCAAAGAGAACAAATTCCAGGTTTTAATTATAAGTTAGTTAATTAAGTAAAGCTGAATTGAAGAAGCTTTACTGTGGTGATTTTACTGTGGTGATTTTAAAAAAAATGCATCTTCATTTTTCATCAGCTCTTCTGGCACTTACAGATGTGATTACATTTACGGTTTCAAATACAGGCAGCATTAATTTGTGAAGATTTATCGCATCTAACACAACATCAGTAAACATCACTGACCGCCAAATTCAACCGCAATTCGAAATCAATAAGCAGCTGAATGAACTATGGAAAAGCTTAAAGTCAACACTGAGGCCCCTCCATTGTTTACCCGCAACAAAAACTGTGAAATTGGCTTTTCTAAAGTTGCTGTTTTACATCATATGTTACACCAAATACACACACACAACCTACAACTTATCAAAGTCACCAATCAGAGCTGGACCATGTATCTGGACTCTGTCCCTCACTCTCCTCCAATACAAACAGGCACGCTGACGCAGGTAGAGATTGATATGCTGTAATACAAGAGGCTGCGTCTTCCTGTTTCTGTCCCAAATGTTGATCTGTCCTCCAGATCACAAACAGGATGTGAAGAGCAACACTTGGCATTAAAACACATACAGAGCTCATACAGCTCTGTGCTTCTTCCTCCTTTTGTCACAATTGACTATCCCTGGCTCACACACAAAGCTAAAGATACATTATATATCTCTAGCTCTCTCTGTCTTAAGTCTTCTGTCCCATTGTTTACAGTTTAAAGGGCGCAACGAGAAATTACAGGTTGTGCTGTAGGCAACATGACAGGGCGAGCAGAATGGGTACTAATCTCTACAACTATAGTACTCGATGAGAAGTAATAGTAGACGTCCCATGATTTAATATGAACACAACTTAATATCTCTCAAGTTATAATTTACTTCAGATTAATGTCACATAAATCCTTAAATCCTATAATTCACTCAAGCAACACTTGTTTTACCTCTGTTATTATGTGCACTTACGCAGCCATGGCAGCACTTGTGTATTAATAATATTATCCCAGAGTCTGATTAATAGAAAGGCTTTCTTTAAGTCCCAGCTCAGTCCTTGAGAAGCACTGTTGTATTATACTAAGAGGCCTCTGTTCATCACATTGAAAGCCATGTACTGTGTGCTCTGAGGCTGTGAGAATCTGATGAAAGAAGAAAAAATATCAATTTCAATATTTGCACAATTTGGAATCTTGCTTTTTTTATTCACCTGTGTATCATTTGTTTTTGACCTCACAACTTAATAGTAAAAAAATGTATGCCAGTTTCCAAGAGCTCAAGGTGATGTCTTCAGCTGTCCTGCTGTGGCAACACATTCCCACTCCCAACTCGTCAAATACTGACACTTAGTCAGTGGCTCCACATGTCAAATATGACGCCCTGGATACCCCTCCAGTTTCAGGTAGTGTGATCAGGCGTGCTTTGTCTCACCAACAGCACAAAAGCCAAATTCATTCAGTTTAAAATGACATGAAATGGATAAAAAGCAGCCAATCTACGCTTTGGAAAAGCTGGAACCAGAGAACACTTCATTTAACCAACTGAAGAGAATGAAATAATTTATTTCTGTCATCATTTGTTTCATCTCTCGTGAAATACATAGAAATGCATTGTAACTCTATAATGTCACAATCAAGCTCAACAAAAAAAAAGTGTTCCTTGAACTAAATGCACCGTTTACAGTTTACAATGCAATTCATGTTATGAAAAAGCTTTCCGACCAGGGAATTAACTGTATATTTTAGGCATGTGGTTCACATTCTCACTTGGACTGACTTTAAATGAGAGCAGCAGTTTAATAGGCTTAAATTATAAGACTGTAACATCAGCTGAAAAGGAGGGTGTGTGAGGACAAAAGCCAGATCGCAAACAGTGTCCCCAAGGAATGACAAGACATTAGTGTTTTTTTGCAAATGGCCGTGACAGAGTACTTTTTCATTTCTCTGTATACACAACCTGTTTTGCTTGAAAAGATTTGTTTTGACATCAAGATGGATGGCCAAATCCTAAATGGTTTTGGTTTTTGGAGATGTGGAACATGTGTTAATACTCCAAGTTGCACTCTGGTGTAGAAGTAAAAAGAAACAGGAGGATGTGTTGTATCTGACTCAATCTACAGTAAACCTCCAAAATAAATCATGGTTCTATTGTGCTCTTAAATCCACTTTATCCGAACATAATGTGTTGGTCTTAAATATGTCTTATTTAGAGATTTTGAAGCAGTTTTGTTTGGTGCGGTTTAGGTGACTGCAGCTTGTTTTCACTGAGGTTGCCTTTGGCTCGGACTAAAACAGTTTCTGCAAGCGGAGAAATTTGACTGCCTCACAGTTCTCTGGTCAGTTAAAAACTACAGTATGTGCTCTCACACTGCCACTGTGGGGAAAAGACAAATATTCTTAGAACGTTATGTAACCTGATACAGAGCACTTCAATGGGCTTGTTGCAATAAGTATAGTTTGCTGTTGCCAAACTGCCTGCTGGACCTCATGAATCCTACTGTACAGACTCCATTTGTCTCTTCAGCACAGTTTAGAACAGACATTTTCTGGTCTAGCAACTGATTGATGATTAGACAAGATTAAATGAAACATTATTGATCTCCTGTAGAGAAAAAAGGTCACTGCAGCAGCAGACGTTAGCATGGGAAATTAAGATTAATAGGCAAATAGAAAACACCAATAGAACAAATAGCTTTCACGATGAGGAAAATAAGAGAAATCATTGTGTAAACATGCAACTGCCACTAATCAAGGTGTGGACATCAGTCACATGACTTGGACTTGTGCCAGACTCTAATAACAAATTTGATGATTTTAGACTCGACTTTGAATCTATAATATCATCACAATGTAAAAGCTAAGCAGGAACTTGAGGTCAGGGTCAGTGGGAGAAACACGTGCACATATTAGGAGGGCCACATACTCCGGAAGTACACGCGAAAGGTGGAAACTCCAGCAATTCTTATTGGACTAAAAACGCACCATCTCAGAGTCTGGTATGCAGTTCTAATAATACATCCATGGTAAATACTTTAAAAGGTACAGTATATGACATGCAAAGGCACAGACTCATATTTGCTGCGGTGGCCTACTTTTTATCAAAGCTTCAAACTTAAGTGCATGGAACTCACTCAAATACAAACTTGCATGTCTCTACATGATCATATACTTTCTAATTTTTATAAAAAACTAAAAAACTAAACTCGTCCTAATGACTTCCTTAGCGACACGTCCTGCAGCTGCAGCAGGGCTCACTGTTTAAAAACCACGCCGCTCCCCTAAAATGATGGCAGCATCCGCACAGAGCTCTCTGTGCAATAAGGAAATGAGCTATAATCCAAAAGTAGCGCGGTGTGGGTACGGGTCGGGTCAGTGCCACATAGCTGCTGTATCCTTCTCTCTGTTTACTCTGCCTGTCCATGTAATGATAGGGATATCTGTAAAACTACCGCTGCTGCTGCCACACTCTCTCATTCGGTCTCCCTCTGCAGTATAAGCTTCTTCTCCTTCGCACAATAGCCGCTTTTCCTTTCTCGCTCTGTCGCTTTGGGGGAGCGACAGGGGGAAAGCTACCTCATAAACCGCCACAAATGTCTCCTTTTATCTTTTTCTCTGGCTCAATGGCCTTAGGTATGTGTATGAAATGTACAAAGATTGTACTGTTTGTTCTTTTTTTCCCGCCACTTTATATGATTCCAGTTCAATGTCAACAGCAGGCAACACTTTTAACATCACACAAAGACACTGCTGTGGCCCTTATGTCTTTGTTTTTTGTTTCTCATGTGCTTTCCAGTTGTTTTGCATAATCATATGTATAATCTAAAGGGACGCTTGTTCTTTTCTGGCTTCTTTTCAGTTTTTTTCGTCATGCACTTAAAGCACAGTAGCGCTACAGTTGCTCTCCGCAGACAGATATAGCTGTTCTTCCTTTTTCTTTCCTTCTTGTGTATGTGTCCTTTAGTGCATGAAACGATACGAGCATCCATAAAAGAGCTGCTGCCTCGTCTTTGTCACTTTCCGTCTCTAAAATGTCCACCAGTGCATGTGTTATTAGTCTAGCAGCCATAAAAGAGGGAAGGACAAGACGTCTGGGCTTCTAAGCTTTTAGTTACAAGAGAGTGGAATCACTTTCAGAAATGTTTATAGGTGGAGGTAGGTGTAGTTTTCATGGAAATCCAGGATTGTATGTGATTATAGCTTTAGTCTTCTCCCCACTCTGTCTGTCTCTTTCTTACACAAACAAACACACACACATTCTTGTACTTCTAGCATAATTCTAACCGATTGAAACCTAAGCAAATTGTCTTGATTGGGAATGGGAAGAAGTTACAAGAAAATTACCTGACATTTAGCAGACCTCCCTGCCTGGTTGTGACTACTGAGCCTCCTTGTTTGTTTTTTCTTTTGTTTTGTTGTTTGTCCATTTTCCCCCCATTTGTTTGCTTTATTTTTTAGTCATTTCCATCCAATATTTATTAATTATTTTCCTAACTTTTGTGTGTAGTGTACTGGCAATTTTGGTGTCACTGCAACCCATAGGTCTTGTCATTGTTGTTGCTGTTAGTGCGATTTACATTAATGCCTTAATTTCTGTTACGGTCCCTCTTCGGGGGGTGAGAGGGTCGGGGAAGAAAAAATAGAAGAAAAAGGGAGAATTCTTGGTTTCCTGATAGCATGGTGCTTTCAATAGAAAATATAAATAAATAAATAAATAAATAAATAAAATACATAGATTTTTTTTAATAATAATAATTATAATTATTTTAAATACAATTTTCTTATTTTTTTTTTTCAAAAATAAATTATGAGAAACTCAGACTCCTCTCTCTCTCAGGCACACACGCACACACGCACGCAGATAATGCAGTGTCCATTTCCGTCCTGACACCTCTGTCCCTATCAGTACTGGAAACACTCCGGTCGCCCTGGTTACGGGATATTCTGGGATGGTATCCCACAGAGTGTAAATATAGATGCCACACCCTCTGCCTGAAATACACACAAACACACACTGAGCTGTCTATCAGCGTCCTGTCACGTCCAAAACATCTAAATAGAAATATCTTACACCTTCCCAGCATGACATTACACCTGAATGAATGACAAGTCTTTCATAATTTAGACTGCTTTCCTCCCTGAGATTAATGTTTTAAGGTTGTTTTGTAAAATAGTTTCATGACGGGGTTTCAGTTTCAGGGTTTGTGTGACTGCAGGCACTCCTTAGACTCCCACACATGTGCTCTGTGACTTTATTTCACCCACTGGAGGAGACTTTCCTGAAAGCCTGGAGAATTTTAAATCCCAGACAGCTGAGCTCCTCTTAAAGCAATTTTCAGCACTCATCTGAGAACCTGGGTCACAACAGTAATTGCTTAAGAATTGCTTCTGCTGCATTGCTTATATATAAACATAACAACACGCATATTTAAAGTAAATATGAGCCGTAAGTGAAAAGGCTGTTACTCAGGATGGTGCCGATAAAAAAAAAAATGACAGTTGTGTCACAAAGAATCCATAAATTTGGCTAAAAACTTATTGGGAAAGTTGGTATCATTTAAAAACTATGCTACCAATGAAAATATCAATACCCTTACAGGCTGTTCTCATGCACTGTTTGTACATACAGTATACCTACCAAAAGTAATGCACCTCAAATAGTATAATCTATGTAATCTGTAAGACTGTGATCATGCGACCAATGTGCTAACTGGAGTAAAGAAGGAAATAATATAAAAAGCAAAAGATGCATGTCAGAAGGCAGATTTGAGTTGTGCATGGCTCAAACAAACACAGGACTTTACCTTGAGTGTATGGGACCATGGGAAACCAAGTGACCTTTGAGTTGTTTTAAAGTACGTTATCAACATGATTCTTTTCTAAAACCTAACCTACATGACCTAACTTTCCTAAATCTAACCTATAACTACATTAAATACAACACCAGTAACTTTTTTAATCATCTGGGTACAAAAAGGATCAAAAGCAGGTATTGTTGGGCAGGGGAAGTTTGGATACAATTTGGTACTTCTGTCGATACCTAGTGCTGCCTGCAGGCCAATGCCAGCCCTCAAAAATATTTGTGTGGTCTTCAAAGATGACACGAAATACAAGCATTATATTTCAATCATTCTTGCCTAATTTCAATACTTTCACTTTCAATAGCTTATATTTGATACGCTACTTGGCGGAATAACAATTTAGAGAAAGCTACTAGTTTTATTGCAACTAGTGGCACCTTATGAGTGTCATAAGAGTCACTTTCCATCATCAATGCTAGTACTGTTGGCTTAAGTTAGTGATTCAGGGAACAACATACTGTTGCACTTTTTCTATGCAGCCCTCAATCACATGGTAGCTCCCTCCATCTACACTCCGTCAGTAAAAAATTGATTACTTAGGCCTTAAAGGCATGAAGTATCCATAACCAGCCCTATAGGAAAGTGAGTCATTTTTGTCATCATTAATGTGTGGTTTTGTCGTTGTGCAAACTGAAGTTTTAGTTTTTTTTATGGTACTTTTGCTTTTAAATTAGTTTTACTTTCACAAAAGCAGGATTTGGCAGCACTGTACACTCTAAAAAAAGTGAAACCACGCCAAAGCCAGGAGTTGTCTTTGGGGTTTTAATTGCTTTTGTAAGTAATTAAAACCACAATATCTCCTCTTTAAAACCGAACAACACATCTATTCAACATCAGCTGAATGAGGTGACTCACACAAAGCTGCTCCACAATCACAACTGTACTTCTGTCTACAATACTCTCTCTTTGACCATTCACTGCAGTTCTGTTTATACCAGAGAGAATGTTATCCTGGACAACGTATGATGTTGATGTTATTCCTGCACTGCTGATAAGCCACTGTAGCTGCTGGCGAACAGAGTCTCTTTCATGCAGAGATTTGACAGATGAGGAGAGGGAGCGTGAGGCTGACTCACTGACGCCAAACTGACCCAAGGCCTCTACAAGAGCCTAATTTTCTGAGCGTGCTCAGATCTCCATCACTCAAATACATGAACTACGAAATGATAAATCTGCATTACATGTTGGCTGATTGGCTTCGCTTTAAAGTAACAGACATCTGCCTTGCTTTTCACTTCACTATCCTTTACCATATTTAGATTTAAGTTTTTCTCGATGAAATAGCTCCATATTTTCCTCTACTCTTTACTGAATGGTGCCAATAGTTTCTGCTGCTTTAGGCTGTGTTCATGCTATTGTCTTGTCTTTCCAAAAACACACTGGGGGAAAATCCCATTTAGTCTTTTTCCTCTTCACTTTTTATTTTCCAGGCATTTTATGAACTTTCAAGGGCATTCTTGTCCATGCATACATTATGAGGCATCTTTAGAAGGCCTGTCAAACATCCTCACTCTTTGTCAGTACATGAACACATGGTGACATGCAAACCATCAGATATACTGTTGATGTGCAGTGTTTCCCACAGAATTAGGATCTACGTGTGGCATTAGCTGACAAAATTTCCCCTTTTCTAAAGTCTCCTCTCTAAATTTGGATGTTTTTTAAAGGTCTGCAAATGCAGCACAGGCGAAACTTTTCATGAGTTTTTTTTTTCCCCTCAACAGCAGTTTGAGAAGTTTCAGTTGCAGGGTGGATAATTGACCAGATGATTCTGCTGCTCTGTCTGTACCCAGGGTACGCTCTGCATCCCGAGAGGTGCAGCGAATAACAGAACAATATATAATATACAGGGTTCCGCCATATATTCATGGACAAAATTTCAAAACTTTTCCATGACTTTTCCAGGACCCATAATGGCACGTTTTTTCCCCTTGACCTGCTTGCAGGAACATATAAGATTTAAACTCTACTCTCAGATAGCTGGCATACATGAGCATGGTGTGAGAGAGACAGTGCAAAAATAGAGCTACGTTTCATCGATAGCTACAGAAAATAAATTTGCAACATTATGTGGAAGGTTATCCATGTAAGATTACTGTTACACACAACAAAATTCCATGACTTTTTCAAAACATTCCATGACTTTTACTAATTCCATGACTTTCCAGGCCTGGAAATCATGACTGTGAAATCCAATGACTTATCTAGGTTTTCTATGACTGTAGAAACCCTGTATATAGAAGTGCTCGTAATGAACGGTCAGCTCCAAAATTTAAACTCTACACATGGCTGCAGATGTTTTAAATGTGGCGGGCTGCCAAAAATAAATGTGTAGGGGAAATGCAGAAATGTAAGATATAGTTCAGTCTCATGAAAAACTATGCTCACCAATCAACCACCTCATAAATGTAATGAATTTTCTCCTAAAAATCTACAAAATAAAAAAACATGACCCCAAATTGCATGTCCTGTCTCAGGAAAGACAACATGCTCCTCTGCCCACTTCTCACACCGTGCTAATAGAGAACATCTACAGCCTAGTATACAAAGCATCATGATGGCAATAGTTGCCTGGCACTCTATTCATAGCAATGATGATCTCACTTCATTGGGGAATTAGTGACTGTCTCACAGCAATGCTTGATGGGAATCAGGAAGCTCCTCCCAGAGACACAAACGCAGGAAGTGCCCACAAAATCGCATCACTCTCTTTTTTTCCACCTTTTTCAACCTTCTCATTATCTCACGCTTCCTCTGTCAAATACAGCCTGCTTTCACTTGCCTTTCTTGTATCTTTCTTTTTCTGCTCTTTGACTTTCCTTGTTCCCTCCTGTCAGCTTTCATCGTATCTGTTTTTAGACAAGATGTGTACAGTAGCTCTTGGTGTTTGTTTTCACACCAGTGCACGATGAAAATGTAGATTTTGCTCTAAGGTTACTGAACTGCTAGATTCCAGAGCTGCCCTGCAGAATCCAACACCTCCAGTGCTTCTCCAGTTACAGTGTATCTGTTTTAACCACTGGGCGATACTGGGTGTGCTGTGTTAAGCCACATATAGTTTCACAACATTAGAGATCTATACTAGGACTCTGATGTAATTTTAGGATTATATTGTTGATGTCCTCAGTGTTTGATGTAGCTAATTATCTATAGAGTCCCAGTTCTTGATTTGTAGCATCACATGTGGTAGGCTCGTGCTGATATGTTGTTCCCTGAATCACTAACTTAAGCCAACACAACTGAATCATTGTAGCATGTCTGACACAGTTGTTGTTTTTTTAGTATCATTTTTGGGGGGCTTTCTCTTTATTTAGAGTGAAAGGGGAAGAGAGAAGGGATGTCATGCAGCAAAGGGGCAAAAGTTAGAATCGAACCCGTGGTCAATGCAGAGAGGACATAGGCACACGGGGTGCCCGCTCTATCAGGTGAGCTACTGGGCGCCCCAACATAGTCTGGGGTGTGGCGATATGTGAAGTACTTTTAGCTGGGAGATGTGGTCAAGCGGCAAGTTGATAAGGATAGATGAACAGATAAGGAGAATCATCTGTATTTCTGACAGCATTGAAAATCCATGTGGATTTCTTAATACCCTGGTATACTGTAATACTTTGATACCGCCCAACCCAGTGCACACTGAATGTTACTGATTTAGTCACAGTAATTTAGTGTTTCCAATTTGGACCATGTGGACAGGATGTGAAAAGACAGCATGTGCAAGAGTTGAAGACTAGATTTAAGACTGCAGGGAAAGAGAAACAGAATGATATGACTGGTACTTTAGAAATCAATTCAGTCAAATCTGATGACCGCATAGTGCTGCATAGAGAAACAGATGTACAATAAAAAAAACAGGTGCGACGACTTTCGTTGTTGTTATTCTGTTACTCCCATCTGCTCAGTATGTCAGACCTGATCAACAATGCCAAAACTAGCATGAAGACTTAAAAAAAAAAAAAAAAAAAAAGCCCAACACAAGTGTGAATGTGGTGTCCAGCCGTACCTTTGTATTATGTCTTCCAGCCTCTTGCCTTGTTCTTCATCCTGCTCCAGCTGTTTCCGCCTTGCCTCCTCTTCCTCCACCCCCATCCCCTGGAGGAGCCATCGCTCACGCATGGCTTTGGACTGAGAAGGAAACGGAGATACGTTAAATGATGTTACATATTTTGCATCAGCTCAACAATGAATGTAAGGAGCAGAGGAGCTATTCAAACTACAACCTATATAGTTCAAGAAAATTCAACCCCATCAGACTGTAAAGAGTCTGCAGCAACACCATAATGCTCTTCTATTAGCTCCTATTTTCCAGCCTGGTTGTGATATTCTCAGACAATATTAACAGCCAGTGCACCTCCATTATGGAAACTGATTTGTAAGAGATTCGTGAGATGACTGCCAAGCACAGCTACAACAAATAAATAAACACGTAGGCCCACACACGCACACAGTTTTACATAACACAGACAGACTCTAAACTCAGTTGTTACTCACAGGAAAACACTCTTTGCTGAATGTGAATCCCACCAGGCCAAGAGAATTACAGTAATTAGTGATCTAGTGCAAGTTATCTTGTTACTTTAACACTTACAGAGGCCTACATTTACGTCGGTGTCACTGCTGTCTGTCAATGGAGTTTTTCATTCGCAAACAAGGATGTTTTTCTTCATTTCTTAAGGTTTTTTTTGGACGTTAACCCTTTTGAACCTCAGCAAATTGGTCTGATATTTGGCCCCCCCCCCCGGTTATTTGATTTCTTTTCCAAAGAAATCAAACTAATTTGGTCAGATTTAAATGACTTTGAAAGGCATCTGAATCCTGCACAACAACACTGCTGTCAGTCCAAGTTTCAAAGGGTTAACACATTTGTTATTCCTAAATTCTTATGAATTGACTTTGTGTTTCCATTTGGGGATCTTCTGCTTTTCTATTAAATTATACTTTGATCATTTTACTGCTGTTTGATGAGACAGATGGTAAAAAAATCCTTCTATAGAAAGCTAAAAAAAAACTGACCATATGAATATCTGCTATCCAGCTGCTGCCTTAAGACACACCAAACTGTCCATCTCAACAGGGATAACGTGTAATGTAAGCCTTTTCCTCTCTTGCACTACCTCTTTGCTGTTTTAAGGTTTTAAAGATGAATGCCAGAGCTGTGTGTTTATGTCTCTAATGTCTCGTCTCCGTCTGGTACTCTGTTTTGTTACCACAACAGAGTCGAGCGGGAACACTGAGCTTCACCTTTGGCTGTTTGCTGTCAAACTGTTGCTTGGCTCTGGGTCATAGAGCTGACAATTAACAGTGTACACACACACACACACACACACACACACACACACACACACACACACACACACACACACTGACACACACTGACACAATGAGCTCTGCTGAAATTATTCCAAAGCATTTTACCACCTGCTGTCAGAATGTGGTGGCTGGGCTATTTGTTTGTTTGTGTTTGCCTGTGTGGCTGCTGCACACCCACATAGGCATACTAACCTTACATAGCTCATGTGTATCATCACATACTCAGAATTATCAGTCAGAAATTTATATTTTAAATATTTTTAATTAAAAGTTGCACAGCCTGTTGGTCAACTATACCAAATATGCCTTTCTAAAATCTAATTTAACCGCTGAATTAAAATGTAGACAACACTAAAACTGAAATACCTTTGGATACTTGTACACTTTTGTGCTTGCTTATTGACTCATTTTTTCCTCTGCCAAATCATTAAGATAAAAAAGTGCATTGGAATTTGTAATGCAAAAAATAGTTTTAAAATCAGAAATGCATGTTTTTTTGGCTAAAGATGATGCAAAATACATTAATTTGGAGTCTGGAGTTGAACCTACTTTAAAACATGGGCCGGTTATAAGAGATTGGCCTCTTGGCACATATGCTAAAGCCCTCACCACCTCTCCTACGAGCATCCACCCCTCGCTCTTCCACAGCTCCAATCTCTTGTCCGAATATGGTCACTTCTGGCTCCAAAAAAACAAGATGTGGATGGCCACAATGCCAAAGTCAAGCTTCAAAACGAGAATCCACAAACCAATAGATGACGTTATGGTAGCTAAGTCCATTATTTATACAGTCTATGGTTGATATGAGGTAATATAAAGGACATTTTGCATGTGAAGCCCAGGGGGAGGCCCTGGGCTTGTGCCTGGTAGGCCCATTCAGTAATCCATCCATGCCTTTTACCAAACTAACTGGTGCTATCAGCCTTTATGCAGCATCAAAGATCACAGCACACACATCATTTATCCAGAGGATGCTGCTGGCCTGTAGCTGACCTTGACCTCTGACCTCACTGTGGAATTTTATCAACAAAGCACTACTGTACAGAGAAGCATCATTACATATAAATACATTTTTGGAGTCAACAAAACAGTGTTGAATAAAGTAATGTTGAATAATTGAGCAGTTGTTTCCTCTGAGAACCAGTCTGCTCTCTCCTCTCTCACGCTGTTTTACAGACTTTCCATTTCCTGTTGAGCTCTGACACACATCCACTCTAAACTGCACTCTTAAAGTGAAGTTTTGAGGCCGAAGAAGGTCTTTGCTGTTCATCAGAAACTGAAATAACAAATCGACAAAATGTATACGTCAACCAGCATGGGCAAGGTTAACTTTACTCTGAACTTCTCCTGATGTTTACATGGTCCTAGACTCAGATCAACGCCTCCTTTCTGAGAGGCTTGAGTCTTACAGCCAAGAGGGTCTTATCAAACCTCTAGGCTCCAGTCTCCATTTCCTCTTCCAGGCGGCTACGTCTCTGGAGAGCAGACTACAAAGGCTGCTTCATGCTGCCTGGCTGTGTGGCACTCAGAGGTAATGGCCATTAAATGGGACTGTGTGACCAGATGCTGATTACATCTGGAGTTCAAGCCTGTTGGTGTTGTATGCAAGAAACACACTAACAAGAGCAGTACAACGGCTTTGTAGGAGCTCGATTCCCTGTGAAGCTCAGTGGAGGACAGAGGCAAGCGCTAACATGTTTAGGGAAGGGTGCATTTAGAAGATATTTAAACTTCTTTTAAATTTTCTCTGGAGAGAATGGGAAGTACAAAGGGGATGGATACAAGACGCATATCTTCTTACATATGTTTGATAACTGGATGAGCTTTTGTCTTTTGATCTTGCATCATTTCCTGTGCAGCAGGAAGGAGCTACCAGACACTGAATGGGACGCCCTGCTGGATACGCAACGACCCATGAACTGTCATTCCCAATCCCTGTCCCTTCACTTCCTGTCACCTCCTTACTATAGTTGGGAACAGAACCTTTCACTTTTGTGCAGCAGATGGAAGTTTAGACTTATTTTTTAAAACTGAAATTGCATTTTTGTCATTAGGAAAGTACCGGAAAAAGGTACCATTGGGTACCAGTACCGGTGTTTGAAACTAGATTTAATCAAATTAAATAAAACTGGAATAAATGTTGACTGTTTGTGTCAAATTTTAAGAAACTCCCTGGAGGATTAGTTGAGATATTGTGTTCACAAGAATGAGATAGATGCAAGATCACAGCGACCTTGACCTTTGACCACCAAATTCTAATCCCTTCATCTCCGAGTCCAACTGAATGTTTGTGCCAAATTTTTTAAAAAATTAAATCAAGGTGTTGTTAAGATATTGCATTTGCATTCAAGAATGAGACAAATAAGGTTACCATAACCTTGACCTTTGACTATCAAAATCTACTCAGTCCAACAATGGGTCCAAGTCGACATCCGTGCAAAATTTTAAGAAATTCCAAAAGGCATTTTCAAGATCTTGCGTTTAGGAAAAAAGGATGGACAAACTTGCGTTCCGATGGACAACATAGACACCGCCTCTGGCCTCTTACCAGCGTGGAGGCAAAAGAACAGACAAGTGTTTAAAACAGCAAGTGGAGAAGCTGATATGAACTGGAGATTGGCTGAATTACTATTAGCCAGAGGTAGAGAGTATGAAAACAAGTATTTATAAGCATGAAAATTACATTTTCTTGACTTCCCTGGAGGACTGTGCAATGCAGCACTGATTGAACATAACAACACAAGCTAGTAGTCTAAAGTGTAGCAACTGCAGTGGTTTGAAATGTCAGCAGTTGACGTCATACATAATTTGTTTTGATTATTACTTTCCATAAAGAGTAAACCACTTCAGGTCAGAAAAAGGAAAAGAAAACAGTATCAGAATGACGTGCATCAGCATTCAAGACACACATGGAAATATAAAAGTCATATATATCAAATATCAACTTAACACTGACACAACATTTCTACTTGCAAATGCTTCTTACACTAACACCAACCTGACCTAGATTAGTGTGAATGTCTGTTCTGCAGCTGAGCCCAGACTGCAAAAGTCTGGACTCATGACTGTGATCAAACCCCGGTACTACATCTGAACCTTGAGTCATGGTTGTACGCCAACACACACTGCGCACATGGCTTTAATCAATGTTCCTCTCTTGTAGATATTTCCATAAGTGGGTGTTAAACACTGGAAAACATCAACAATCAAGACTTGTTTAATGTGGGATTCATTGATGCCAAGTGTCTTTAAAATGCTCTAATTAGAGAAAGGAATGTATTTTTATTGCAAATGTTAAAGCTGGCTACCATACATATTTGTTGTATAATAGGCACCCATTCACCCTACATCTGTACAGCATCTTGGACTACAGGATTTTCTGAACAATTCCTCTTATCCATCAACAGTACAGTATGCAAAAAGTGCACCTCACATGTTCTAAAAATATAACGAGGAAATCACAGTCATAAACGTCACGAGCAGAAGATTTAGCAGAATGTATTTTAAGGCATGTCACACTGTGCATCAGTCATCATAGGGTACCTATATCTGTCTCCACCTGACAGGTCAAGTCATGTGTTTGCCTGAGCTTGTGTGCAAGGTCAAAGGACTAGTTTCTCATTGGTTGAAAGGTTCAAGAACTCCACATGAATTACCGATATCTGAAAACTGTTCATTTTCTCAAACTCACAATCTGTCAGCAGTTTGTGTCCCCCGTTTACGCACTTGCTTACTATTTGAATGTCATATCAATGTTTACTTAAAACACAATCTTGGCTTACCAGTAGCGGCTGGCAGTGATTATTAGGGGGATATGTTTATGAGCGTTTGGATTCAAGTGTTTTTCTGGAAAGAAGAAAACAGCCAGGCCTGCCCTGCTTGGCCAAGGGAAACTCTAATAAGCCTGCGCACCAGGAGCACTGAAAATTTGGATGTTTCGATGGAATGAACCGCTACCTGTCAGCCAGAAAGTGACTCACATATTCATCTGTACACGCAGGTAATTAAACACACATGCATGTACGTGTAAAAGCAGGAATAGAACAACACTGTAAAGAATGGCATGTGATGTATCTATAAGAGCACATGCTGTCTCTTTAACTCTTTAACATTTAGGGTCAAGGCCAGAAGAACACTTAGCAAAACAAGACAAGGGGGTTGAGTAGATTAAGAGAGATGAATGGGTAACACACACACTCACATACACAAACATTTGTAAAGCTTTCTTGTGAGCATCATCACTGACTCAATTCATCCATTAACTTTTGACCCTAACTTGAGCTCTCTACTCTCTACTCTACCTTCATTCTGATCTCACCCTTAAACCAATATCTGGACTTATACTGTTAAGCAAAGCTTAACCTCTTATCTTTCACACAGAGTAGCCCAGACTTTTGCAATGTTCAGTTTAGTTAGATTAGATCAAACAGTAAAACCAGGCAATGAATATATAGCAAGAAATAACATAAGTAAGCAGAGAGGTCTGTAAGTACATTTTAGTGCAGGAACACTTTCATATATCCCAGCAGACATAGAGTTGGGCTAACTATAGTTTCTAATTAAATCTTTGCATCTCCATAATCATTTCACCGTATATACAACACAGGGTCTTTGACACTACAGCATTTCTGTTACTGACACCGCTGAGTCAGATCAATGATTTGACTTTGGCGATTTGTCAGCGGAATTACACAAAATCTACAGGAGCAGTTTTCATGAGACTTGGTGGAAGTGAGTAGCATGGGCCAAGAAAAAAAATCAAATTTTAAAAAGGATCTGAATCGCAGGGAGGATAACGATACACAAATTATTTTTCATCCATTTTTTTTACCTAGAGACAACAGGCTGATCAAGACACTCCTGGAGAAACCAAGGTGTTCTCAGGACAGATGAGATATTTAATCCCTCCAGTGCATTCTGGGTCTGCCCAATGGCCTCCTTCCAGTTGGACGTGACTGAAAAACCTCTAATGGGAGGTGCCCAGGAGGCATCCCGAACCACCTCAATTGGCCCCTTACGACAAGAAGGAGCAGTGGTTCTACTCTGAGCTCCCTCCAAGTGTCTGAGGTTAAACAATTATTAGAGAATTGTTTGTTTTTTTTTTACTTTTGTTAAAATTGCGAGATAGGGCATTTGGCCTTGGTGGAATATTTACCATACTACCGTACTTTGGCCAAATACCTTAATATTGATATTGTGACGATTTTGTAGTGTTGTCTAATGTTGCTTTCACAAAAGATGAACACAATGATATTTATGATAATTATTATCAGTAATGTGGATATCATGACCAAGTGGGTAAACTGAAATAGTATAACAGCTACAACAGTTTCGTAAGTTCAGAAAACTACATCACTTAATTGTAATGAAGCCTTAAAAACCAAGAAAAGACACTTATGATATTATGATATTCAAAATCTAAGATGATATTTTTTTTTATTTTTTTTTTTTACTTTTTCGCTGCTTTTTTTATGAGTTAAACAGTTTGGATTTCACATTACAGAAAAAAATAGCCTTGCATTTACATATGTATCAAATGGATCAAAATCCTTCACATTAGCTCTATATTTTTCTGTCAAAATCATTGACACTTCTGTGATGATGTCTTTTCCATATGACTAGTATTTGTACAGAGAGATAGGAATGAGTTCCTTGACAAAAATATAAGCCATGTGTGAACAGCTATGTGCTCAAGGAAGTTGGGAACACTTAATGAAGTGAGATTATAGATGGACCGGCTGTTATTTCACCAGCACCATGTTTTAAATATACTCTAAC